>NC_090446.1:1192609431-1192923342 GCF_031143425.1 Pleurodeles waltl
ATTATATGGGTGTACCAGTATGCCAATGTGAATTGGTAAATTTAGTCACTAGCCCGTTAGTGACAAATCTGGAAAGCAGAGAGAGCATAACCACTGAGGTTCTGGTTAGCAGAGCCTCAGTGAGACAGTTAGGCATCAAACAGTGAACACATACAGGGCACATACTTATGAGCACTGGCAGGGTCCCAGTGACATATAGACTAAAACAACATATATACAGTGAAATATGGGGGTAACATGCCAGGCAAGATGGTACTTTCCTACAAACACTCTGTTGAATCTAGAGTTCTATGACACTCGAAACATGAAATAAGACTCTGTTGAGTCTAGAGTTCAATGATACTTGGAACATGAAGTAACACTCTGTTGAATCTAGAGTTCTATAATACTCGGAACATGAAATAACACTCTGTTGAATCTAGAGTTCTGTGATACTCGGAACATAAAATAACACTAAGACTGAAAGATCATGATTGGCCTAGCACTAGACTTTAACTAGGCCTCAAGAAATCTAGGTACCTGGAAAGGAATCAAGAATGGTTAATGCAATGTTTCATATGAGTCTTTCATAACATGTCACATAATATCTAGAAATATAAGAACCTTCTAGAATATTGTTTCGGAACAAAACATTGCATTTTTTTAACATGAGGATTATAGGCTGTATAAAAACCATCCCTGGAAAACAATTGGAATTGTACTATGATCTTAAAATGCACAAAGAACATCACATTTAGGATTTGTCATCTTCACAAAATAAATATGTGCACATTAAATAACATTACACTTCAAAGTTTTTTGTATGGCCATGAAATGATTGCACACACTGTTACCGATCTGGGAATCAAGTTTTACATGAGGGAAATGAATCGTGCACTCTGTGCACTGTGTGACCAAATGGAGCCATACCTGATGTGAGCTATCCGCCAGCCCACAGGTATCCCCCCTCTAGTGCAGGTCCTGTCAGTGCTCCATTTCCTGGCAAGTGGTTCCTTCCAAACAACAGTGGCCATGGCATCAGGGATGTCTCAGCTAATGTTCTCAAACATGTTGACCAGAGTGTTGCTGAAACACATGCGCAGCTACATTGTAGTCCCCCAGGTGGAGGATTTGGCCACAGTGAAAGCTGACTTTTATGCCCTGGGACATATCCCCTACATCATTGGTGCCATAGATGGTACACATGTAGCATTTGTCCCCCCCGGAGAAATGAACAAGTGTTCAGGAATAGAAAAAGCTATCACTCTATGAATGTGCAGATGATGTGTTTGGCAGACCAGTACATCTCCCATGTGGATGCCAAGTTTCCTTGCTCTGTGCATGACGCCTTTATCTTGAGGAATAGCAGCATCCCATATGTGATGGGCCAACTCCAGAGGCACCGGGTGTGGCTAATAGGTGAGCCCATAATCCCCACCTAGCATAAGTTTGTGTCTGGGTATGTGGTTGTCGCTAAGGGTTAGTGTGCGTCTAACCTGTATCCCTCAATATTTGCAGGTGACTCTGGTTACCCCAACCTCTCATAGCTACTTACCCCAGTGAGGAGTGCCAGGACAAGGGCAGAGGAACATTAGAATGAGGCACATGGGCGAACAAGGAGGATCATTGAAAGGACCTTTGGCCTTCTGAAGGCCAGGTTCCGATGCCTCCATCTGACAGGTGGATCCCTTTACTACTCACCCAAGAAGGTGTGCCAGATCATCGCTGCATGTTGCATGTTACACAACCTGGCCTTGAGACGCCAAGTGCCTTTTGTGCAGGAGGATGAGCCTGGAGATGGTCTTGTGGCAACAGTGGAGCCTGTGGACAGTGAGGAAGAGGAGGTAGAGGAAGAAGATGTGGACAACAGAAGTAATATAATACAGCAGTACTTCGAAGTGACACACAGGTAAGACACTGAAACTTCACTTTACATTTCAGTTTTCTGTTGGACATTATACATGGCAGCCTGATTTCCCTATGTCTATGGCCACTTACTGTACCCTTTAGCATCTCTATTTTCAGATCTCTGTGGCCTGCTCTGGCTCCTGGTATGTTTACTGGTGCCCACTAAAGGTCATACCAATGTATAAATGACTGTATATATGACTTGCAATGTTTTCAGAATGTTGTGTTAATACATGATTCAATCATTTGACAGATTCAAAATTAGTATTTGTTTCAAGAGTGTTTATTTAAGTGCTCATACATAGAGGGGGATGTGCAATGGGCTGGAGTGATGGTGGAGGAATGTCCAGTTAGAGTCCAGTCTCTTTGTATCACAGGTGCATTGTCCAATTGGCATAGGAAGGGGAGTAATGGCAGTTCAAGGGGGACAGGGTGACAGAGTGGGACAGAAGGGTGACAATCAGGAGACTCTTATTTCCTGGCGGGGGTCTTTGGCAATGTTCTCTGGCTTCTGCCTGGATCGCAGGGACCGTTTGAGCGGTGGTTCTCCTTCTGCAGGGGGTGGGGTGCTAGTGGTCTGTTGGTCCTGTGGCGGGGATCCTGTCCACTAGCGCTGGCAGAGGTAGAGGGCTATTCTTCGGTGTGGCTAGTGTCAGGGGCCCGTTGGTGTGCCATTGCCTCCCTCATGGTCTTGCCCATGTCTGCCAGCACCCCTGCAATGGTGACCAGGATGGTGTAGATGTTTGTTAAGTCCTCCCTGATCCGCTGGTACTGTCCCTTCTGCAGCCTCTGGGTCTCCTGCAACTTGTACAGTATCTGGCCAATGGTCTCCTGGGAATGGTGGTATTCTCCCAGGATGTTGGAGAGTGCCTCCTGGAGAGTGGGTTCCCTGGGCCTGTCCTCCCTCTGTCGCACAGCATTCCTCCCAGTTTCCCTCTTGTCCTGTGACTCTATCCCCTGAACCGTGTGCCCACTGCCACTGACCCCAGGTCCCTGATCGCCCTGTATTTGTGGTGTTGCCTGGGGTCCCTGTAGTTGTGGACATACTGCTGATTGACGTGTCCTGGGGACAGTGGCATGGGCCCGCTGGGTAGTCACTGTGCTGGTGTTTCCTGAGGGGGGAGGCTTCGTGGTGGGTTGGGACTGTGCCTAGGTACCCAACTGTCCAGAGGTCCCTGATGGGCAAGGTTGGTCATCGTGATCCAGGTGTGCAGAGCTGCTGTCATCACTGTGGGCCTCCTCTTGGGGGGGACTGGATGTTGGTGGCTACTCCTCTCTGGTGATGTTGAGTAGGGGTCCTGTGGGGATGAAAATGCAGTGTTATTGTATCTGCGTGTGCCATTTTGTGCATGGGTATGTTTCCCTCTATGGTTGTTATTTGCAAGGCAGCTGTCAACATCAGGACAGTGCACGCTCTACGGGCGACGAAAATACAAAAACCCAGCCTTTATGCAAGAGCATAATTCATGCATTGTGTTTATATGCAGTTTGTCAACCTTTTGCATTGCAGACTTTAACCTTGAAAAACACTATTAATGATGTTTGCAATAACTGTTCAATTGCAAGGTATTACTGCAGACTTATTGAGTGTGTTAGGGTGTGGTCCCTTTCTAGGACCTTCTGGAAGTTTTCTCTGCAGCATGACTGGGTGTGGTCTGTGGGCTGGGCCAGACCTGATATAAGGGAGCCAGCCCAGCTCCACGTGCTCACTATTCAGAGGTCCTGGTGCGGAGCAGCAGCAATTTCCTGAGCTCCTGTTCCGGAGGCCTACCTTGAAGTTCCAGGCCTGCCACGCACTATCTTGGTGATCCTTGAGCAGGGTGGTAAGACGGACGTCGGGCTGGGCCCCCGACCCTGCTCTAAAAAGACTCTTGAATTTTTGGGCCTATTCTTGAAACTTTCAGAGTACGCGAAGCATTGCTCTGATGTTAATCTTGGTGTTCAGATCGGCAAAGGTTTGCGCAATCATTTCATGGCATTGACATATTCCTGTTGGAATCGGCTGTGTGCGCGATTCATTTCATGCATGACAATCTTGGTGTTCGGATCGACAAAGGTTAGCGCGATCGTTTCATGGTAACTGCATAATCTTGTTGGAATCGGCTGTGTGCACGATTCATTTCCTGCATGACAATCTTGGTGTTCGGATCGACAAAGGTTTACGTAATCATTTCATGGCATTTACATATTCCTGTTGGAATCGGTTGTGTGCGCAATTCATTTCCTGCATGCCAATTTTGGTGTTTGGATCGGCAAAGGTTTGCGCGATCATTTCATGGCATTTACATATTCCTGTTGGAATCGGCTGTGCGCGCGATTCATTTCCTGCATGACAATTTTGGTGTTCGGATCGGCAAAGGTTTGCGCGATCATTTCATGGCATTTACATATTCCTGTTGGAATCGGCTGTGTGTGTGTTTCATTTCCTACATGACAATCTTGGTGTTCGAATCGGCAAAGGTTAGCGCGATCGTTTCATGGCAATTACATAATCTTGTTGGAATCGGCTGTGTGCGTGATTCACTTTCTGCATGACAATCTTGTTGTTCGAATCGACAAAGGTTTACGCAATCATTTCATGGCATTTACATATTCCTGTTGGAATTGACAGTGTGCGCAATTAATTTCCCACATGTTAGACTTGGTGTTCAGATCGGCAAAGGCTTGCACGATCATTTCAAGACATTTACATATTCCTGTTGTAATCGGCAGAGTGCACAATTCATTTCCCTCATGTAAAACTTGATTCCCAGATCAGTAACAGTGTGTGCAATCGTTTCATGGCCATACAAAAAACTTTGAAGTATAATGTTATTTAATGTGCACATATTTATTTTGTGAAGATGACAAATCCTAAATGTGACGTTCTTTGTGCATTTTAAGTTCCTAGTACAATTCCAATTGTTTTTCGGGGATGGTTTTCAGACAGCCTTTAGTCCTCATGTTTAAAAAATGCAGTATTTTGTTCCGAAACAATATTCTTGAAGGTTCTTGTATTTCTAGACATTATGTGATATGTTATGAAAGGCTCATATGAAACATTGCATTAACCATTCTTGATTCCTTTCCAGGTACCTAGAGTTCTTGAGGCCTAGTTAAAGTCTAGTGCTAGGCCATTCATGATCTTTCAGTCTTAGGCGGTCATTACAACATTGGCGGTAAAAGCCGCTTACCGCCGTGCAGAAGACCGCCAACACAGTGCCGCGGCCGCGGAATTCCGCAAAGCTATTATGACCCACATCTCGGAATCCGACAAAATTCAGACACCCACACAAGTCCGCCACTCCAAAGGTCAGCAATAAACTCGTGAAAACAAATCCTCCACCGTCACGCCAACAGAAATATGCCCACACTATCATGACACATGAATCCACGCAGCGGTCTTTCAACCGTGGTATTCCATTGGCGGTACACACCGCCGCACTCAAAATACACACACTTCTACAAAACATGGCCACATTGGACAATTCCAAACACCTGATACACATACACACACCACTCCCACACACCCATTACAATATAAAACACACACCCACATCACCCACAAACCCCTACGACTAGTATTACAGAGAGAAGGTCAGAGAGACACCACCATCCACAAACAAGCATCCACAGGGACACAACACCATCACCCACACAACTTCCACGCACAAAACACCACACACTACTACATAACACCACTTTTATCACCCCACACACCACCCCAAACATCACCTACACCACCCCATGGCACGGCAAAGACACCCCAGGTTCTCGGAGGAGGAGCTCAGGGTCATGGTGGAGGAAATCATCCGGGTAGAGCCACAGCTATTTGGAGCACAGGTGCAGCACACCTCAATTGCAAGGAAGATGGAGCTATGGCGAAGAATAGTCAACAGGGTCAACGCAGTGGGACAACAACCAAGAAATCGGGAGGACATCAGGAAGAGGTGGAACGACCTACGGGGAAGGTGCGTTCCGTGGTCTCAAGACACCACCAGGCGGTTCAGCGGACTGGCGGCGGACCCCCACCCCCTCACCCACAACTAACAACATGGGAGGAGCAGGTCTTGGTGATTCTGCATCCTGAGGGCCTTGCAGGAGTCGGTGGAGGAATGGACTCTGGTAAGTCAAACCTTTAACTACCATATCCCCCACCCTGCCTGCATGCTATCACATACCCCCACCCTCGTCCCCACCCCTATCACTCCAACTCCTCACAGATGTACCAATATCACAAACCACCCATCCCAACACCAAGCCCTGCATGCAACACCAACGCATGGACACCCATCACTAAAGCATGCCCACTGCACATACCCATACACCCCCCTAAACCATCATCACACAAGCCCCCACACAGGAATGCCAGCACTGGGTTACACGCTCACCCACCCATTGCACACCATGACACACACAGATGCAATAATCATGCTTTTCCACCCCTGCAGGACCACTACCCATCGTCACCAGACAGGAGGGTCCAGACATCTCCACTCCAACCACAGAAGAGGTCCACAGTGATGACAGCACCTCTGTCCACCTGGATATAGATGACCAGCCCGGACCATCATGGCCTCGGGACAGTCGGTTCCCCTCACACAGGCACAGGCCACCACAGACCTTGCCCCCTCTGGTAACACCAGCACAGTACCCAACCAGCGGGCCCATACCTCTGTCCCCAGGACACGTCAATCAGCTGTGTGTCCACCACTACAGGGAACCCAGAATAACCCAACACCCCAACAACAACAGGGACCTGGGGGCAGTGGGCACACGGTCCAGGGGACAGAGGCCCAGGAACACAGGGGAACTGGGAGGGCTGCTGTGCAACAGGGGGCGGACAGGCCAAGGGAACCCACTCTCCACGAGGCCCTCTCCTCCATCATGGGAGCATACCACCACTCCCAGGTGACGATGGCAACGGTCCTGGCCAAGTTTCAGGAGACCCAGCACATGCAGGAGGAACAATATTTGGGGGTCAGGGAGGAACTCAGAACCATCAGCTCTGCCCTGGGCACCATCGTAGGGGTGCTGAAGGAAATACTCAACACCAGGAGGGACACTGTGGCACTACAAGGGGCCCCTGACACTAGCATGGACGATGAACTGCCCACCACCTCCGCCGGCGCTAGTGGACACGAGGCACCACCACAGGACCACCACAGCAGCATACCACCCCCTGCATATGGAGAACCACCCCGCAAACGGTCCCTGAGATCCAGGAACAAGACAGAGCACGATGCCAAGACACCAGCCAAGAAATGAGACCACCCTGATTGTCTTCCCACTGTCCCACTTTCTCACCCTGTCCATATTGAAACTGCCCTAGCTCCACTTCCAATGCCCATATGGGCAATGCACCTGTGAGACTAATAGACTGGACTCTGCCATGGACACTCCTCCGCCATCACCCCTCACCATTTAACTTCCCCCTCCAATATTTTGTATTTAAATAAACACACGTAAAGCACCAAAAGATCTGGAGTCTGTCTGTGATTTCGAAATAGTGTATTTGCAATTACAGTGACAAAATGTTCTTGAAATAGTAATGTCAACATACCTATGTCACACAGCTCTAGTCCATGACGAATGTAAGCAGATGACACACATTGGGACCCACACCTGTGAAACCGTAAGGGAAAGTGACAACTCAGTGACCATACACTGGGTGAAGGCGACAGACAGGATAGAGGTAGAAGTGTAAAAGTACATGTAGTAGGCAGGAATGTAATCTCACCTGTGTTTCACTAGAAATATTGCTGGATGACTGAGTCCCTGTTGTCCATGTCTTCTTCCTCTGCTTCCTCCTCATCACTGTCCACAGGCTCCACAGCTGCCACAACACTACCATCTGGACCATCCTCCTGCAGAAAAGGCACCTGTCGTCGCAAAGCCAAGTTGTGAAGCATACAGCAGGCCACGATGATCTGGCACACCTTCTTTGGTGAGTAGAATAGGGAACCACCTGTCAAATGGAGGCACCTGAACCTGGCCTTCAGGAGGCCGAAGGTCCGCTCGATTATCCGCCGTGTTCGCCCATGGGCCTCATTGGAGCGTTCGTCTGCCATTGTCCTGGGATTCCTCACTGGGGTCAGTAGCCATGACAGGTTGGGGTAACCAGAGTCACCTAATAGCCACACACGGTGCCTCTGGAGTTGACCCATCACATAAGGGATGCTGCTATTCCACCTGATGTAAGTGTCATGCACTGAGCCTGGGAACATGGTATTCACATGGGAGATGTACTGGTCGGCCAAACATACCATCTGTACATTCATCGAACGATAACTCTTCCGGTTCCTGTACACCTGTTCACTCCTGCGGGGGGTACCAATGCCACATGTGTCCCATCAATGGCACCTATTATGTTGGGGATATGTCCAAGGGCATAGAAGTCACCTTTCACTGTAGGCAAATCCTCCACCTCAGGGGAAATGATGTAGCTTCGCATGTGTTTCAGAAGGGCAGACAACACTCTGGACAATACGTTGGAAAACATAGGCTGGGACATCCCTGATGCCATGGCCACAGTTGTTTGAAATGACCCACTTGCAAGGAAATGGAGCACTGATAGCACCTGCACTAGTGGGGGGATTCCTGTGGGATGGCGGATTACTGACATCAGGTCTGGCTCCAATTGGGTACACAGTTCCTGGATTGTGGCACGGTCAAACCTGTAGGTGATTATCAAATTTCTTTCCTCCATTGTCGACAGGTCCACCAGCGGTCGGTACACCGGAGGATTCCGCCATCTCCTCACATGTCCCAGCGGGCGGTGCCTATGAAGGACAACAGCGAGCACAGAGTCAAACAACTCTGAGGTATGTATACACAACTTACACAGAACAAGAATCCTAATCCGAAATTTGCCCTGTATGAGTGTTGAGGCAAGGCCTAGGTATGTGTGACGCAGTTATAAATAGAGCCATGTGGGCCCCTGAAATGGCGGCTGCCTGACCTGTAAAGTGGGACAATGGGATATGAGGTAACTGTGCTGGCGTTGTACACGTTGCGGTAGGCGGTCAAAGACCGTGGCGCAATGCTGCATTGGTTAACATTGGACCCTATGGGTCCCAGGAGCCAGTGACGATGTACGCCGGCGGTGATGGTACGCACCCCGTGGACATGACCGCCGCAGACGTGACCGCCTTTTTCTATCTGTGAATCACTCGATACCTGATCTTCAACAGGAGAGGACCTACACTGCAAGTGCTGCTGTGACCTCGGTCTAGAAGAGACAATGGCGTGTGCGTCTGGGGAAAGGGCCCCTTCCTTCACATCGGAGGAGTTGGAGAAGCTCGTCGATGGGTTCCTCCCCCAGTACACGCTACTCTATGTTCCTCCAGACCAACAGCTAAGTACACAGGGAGCATGCTGTATGGGCTATGCCTGTGTGGAGAGGGCTGGTTGTAAGAAGGAAGGGGGCAGAGTTCTGAGTGCATGAAAGACGGTGGGTGCATGTGCCACATGGCAAGGGTAGGGATGGGGGCCACTCACTTTGACGGCGCGGTGGGTAATGACTTCTCTTCTTCCCCTGTACATTTCATGTAGGTCAGCGCCCACCAGAAGAAGGATATTTGGCGTGCCATCTCCAAGGACGTCCGGACCCTGGGGGTCCACCACAGACGGAGCACCCACTGCCGGAAAAGATGGGAGGACATTCGTTGCTGGAGCAAGAAGACGGCGGAGGCTCAGCTGGGGATGGCCTTCCAACGTGGGAGGGGTGCCCGTCGAACCATGACCCCCCTGATGTTCCGGATCCTGGCGGTGGCCTACCCGGAGTTGGATGGGCGTTTGAGGGCATCACAGCAGACACAAGGGGGTGAGTGCACTCTCATTCAGCTGACTTAGCGCACAGTGGAGGGGTCTGGGTGGGGGAGGAGGGCTGTGGGTTTCCCTAGGCCAGGGCGAGTTCCGTAGGCTAGGCCCCTTCG
Source organism: Pleurodeles waltl (assembly GCF_031143425.1). Lineage (NCBI taxonomy): Eukaryota > Metazoa > Chordata > Amphibia > Caudata > Salamandridae > Pleurodeles > Pleurodeles waltl. The sequence continues at coordinate 1,192,619,235 of NC_090446.1, forward strand.
TAAGGCATGGCCCTGTGGCCCCCCACCCACCTCTGTAGAGTGCCAAGTACAGCTATTCATGCCCCTGTGTCATCTATGTGCGCAGATGTCGTTCATAGCCTTGTAGGCCATTTCCCAGGAATTGCACTGTAGAGCCCAACAGCGCGGCGTAGTGCAGGGGGCTGCTGTGTCTGTCTTGCCCGCCAACAGTAGCGGTAAGCCATGCACTTAACATGTCTTTCTTCTGTTCCCCCCCTTTTTTTGTGGTCTCCCTGTTCTTGTGTGCATTAGCATCATCAGGCGGAGGAGCAGTGGCACCGGAGCACGAGGGAGCTGCATCCCATATGGCCATGGAGGGCCACACTACAGACTCTGAATATACCAGTGGGACGGAGGGCGAGGGGAGCACCACGGCGGTGATAGGAGCTGAAACCAGCGACACGGACTCGTCCTCCGATGGGAGCTCCCTTGTGGTGGCGGCAACATCTCTGCCCCACTACTACAGGTACAGCCGCCACCCCCCCACCAGCACCTCCCTCCCAGCAGCCCCTCAGCGTGTGCCCCGTGCCCGCTCACCCAGGAGGGTGGGCATCACCTTCGCCCCAGGCACCTCAGCCCCTGACCCTGTCACCTCTGCTGCCCTCAGTGAGGAGGCCATTGACCTCCTCAGGTCCCTCACTGTTGGGCAGTCTACCATTTTGAATGCCATCCAGGGTGTAGAAAGGGAGTTGCAACAAACAAATGCATTCCTGGAGGGCATTCATTCTGGTCAGGCTGCCCTTCATCGAACCTTTCAAACTCTGGCCTCAGCACTGATGGCAGCCATTGACCCTGTGTCTAGCCTCCCCCCTCCAACTTCCTCCACCCAGACACAATCCCCTGTACCTCTGCCTATCCCAAGAACACCATCAGACCAGCCTGCACACACCACACCACACAAGGGAAGCTCAGGCAAACATAAGCACCACTCATCCCATAGGCACTTACACAAGCATCACACACATACAGCACACCAACATCCACTGCCTCCACTGTGTCCCCCTCCTCCTCGTCTCCCTCCTCCCTCCCAGTCTCGTCTACACTCACACCTGCATGCACTACCACCACAGCCACTACATCCCGCACCAGCACACCCACCACCACACCCCGCTCACGTGCAGTCAACACCCCCACTACCATTCACACGTCCCCTGTGTCCTCTCCCAGTGTGTCTGTGATGCCCCCTCCCAAGATACACAAATGCAGGCACACACCCACCCAACATACATCCACCTCACAACAGCCTCCAGTGCATGCACCTGCACCCAAAGCCACAAAAGTTACACCTCCTACAACCACCACCTCTTCCTCCACTCCCAAACCTCTTCCAGCTACCCGTCCCAGTGTCTCCAAACAAATTTTCTTGTCCACCCTTAACCTATTTCCCACCACCCCCCGTCCAACTCATAGGTCCCGATCTAGCACCTCAGCCACAAAATTAACGGGACCAGTGGTACCTGTTGTCACAGGTATGTGGAGTGCACCGGCCACCAGGACAGCCAGTGTGGCACGGAGCCAGAGCACAGCCAGTCCCCCCCCTGTGAAGCACCAGAAGTTGGTCAGTGCCCGGCGGGAGAGAGGGAAGACTCCAGCCACCCAAGCTGCTCACAGGGGTCCCGGGGGGAGTGTGGACTCAGCTGTGACTCCTCCCAAGGTGGGGAAGGGGCAGAAGAAACCCGTAAAGTCTGGGCGGAGCAGCACAGCGGAGAGGACCGCCATCATCCCCGATGGCCAGGAGGCCACCGCCAGCCCCTTCGTCGCTGCCCAGGAGGCCACCGCCAGCCCCATCGTCGCTGCCCAGGAGGGCCCGCCCGCCTTAGCCCAGCTGCCCAGGAGGGCCCCGCCAGCCTCAGCCCAGCTGCCCAGGAGGGGCCCCGTCAGCCTCAGCCCAGCTGCCCAGGAGGGCCCCGCCAGCCACAGCTGCCCAGGAGGGCCCCGCCAGCCACAGCCCAGCTGCCCAGGAGGGCCCCGCCAGCCACAGCCCAGCTGCCCAGGAGGACCCCGCCAGCCACAACCCAGCTGCCCAATGAAGGACCGCCAGCCCCAGCCCAGCTGGGCAATGAAGGACCGCCAAGTCAAGCACCGCTGAACAGGGCAAGGACCGCCAAGTCAAGCACCGCTGAACTGGGCAAGGACCGCCAAGTCAAGCACCGCTGAACAGGGCAAGGACCACCAAGATAGGCACCGCTGAACAGGGCAAGCACCACCAAGTCAAGCACCGCTGAACAGGGCAAGGACCGCTGAACAGGGCAAGGACCGCCAAGTCAAGCACCGCTGAACAGGGCAAGGACCGCCAAGTCAAGCACCGCTGAACTGGGCAAGGACCGCCAAGTCAAGCACCGCTGAACAGGGCAAGCACCACCAAGTCAAGCACCGCTGAACAGGGCAAGGACCGCTGAACAGGGCAAGGACCGCCAAGTCAAGCACCGCTGAACAGGGCAAGGTCCACCAAGATAGGCACCGCTGAACAGGGAAAGCACCACCAAGTCAAGCACCGCTGAACAGGGCAAGGACCGCTGAACAGGGCAAGGACCGCCAAGTCAAGCACCGCTGAACAGGGCAAGGACCGCCAAGCAAAGCACCGCTGAACAGGGCAAGCACTGCTGAACAGGGCAAGGACCGCCAAGTTAGGCACCGCTGAACAGGGCAGGCACCACTGAACAGGGCAAGCACCGCCAAGTCAAGCACCGCTAGCCCATGAGCGTCAAGGGCACTGATGCAACAGGGACCGTCACAGGGTGAGTGATGAAACTCTGGGCACCAGTCCCCCTCCAGAACCAGTGGAGACATGCATCCACTACCTCAGTCCTTGGCAGGATGAAGCACTCTGGGCACCAATCCTCCTCCAGAACCAGTGGAGAGATCCATCCACTACCTCTGTCCTGCACAGGATGAAGCACTCTGGGCACCAGTCCCTCTCCAGAACCAGTGGAGACTGTTATCCACTTGAGAGACTGTGGCTTTGCACTCCCCAGGATGTAACAGTGGGCAAACCACCCACTGGAGAGCCTTGAAAGACTGTGGCTTTGCACTCCCCAGGATTAAACAGTGAGCAACCCACCCACTGTAGAGACTTGAGAGACTGTGGCTTTGCACTCCCCAGGATGGAACAGTGGGCAACCCACCCACTGGAGAGACTTGAAAGACTGTGGCTTTGCTCTCCCCAGGTTTGAACAGTGGGCAAACCACCCACTGTAGAGACTTGAGACACTGTGGCTTTGCAGTCCCCAGGATTGAACAGTGGGCAGACCACCCACTGTAGAGACTTGAGAGACTGTGGCTTTGCACTCCCCAGGATTGAACAGTGGGCAACCCACCCACTTTAGAGACTTGAGAGACTGTGGATTTGCACTCCCCAGGATTGAACAGTGGGCAGACCACCCACTGTAGAGACTTGAGAGTCTGTGGCTTTGCGCTCCCCAGGATTGAACAGGTGGCAACCCACCCACTGTAGAGACTTGAGAGACTGTGGCTTTGCACTCCCCAGGATTGAACAGTGGGCATGTGGCCCCCTCGTGGATTTGGCGTCCTGCACTCATGCGGCTGAGGTGCACCCCCTTTCCCTCCCCCTGAGGTGCCTGTTTAGTTGCTATCTGATGCCCCTGCAGTGTTCTCTCTGTCATGGTCGGGGATCTTGTGTGGGCCTCGCCCATACTGTGTGGTCCCAGTGTTCCACGGACTTTCTTAGAACACTACCTGGACTACTATGCTTGGTATATATTATGTACATGGTGTATATATATATATTTCTGCCTGCTTGCTTTCAATATATTCCAATGGTTACACTCATTTTCTATTGTCTTTGCATTCTTCCGGGGGGTTTGGGGGTGTAACTGTGATGTATTGATATGCATTAGTGTGTGTGTTGTAGTGGGTGAGGGTGGGGGTGTTGTGTGTTGCATGTGTGTGTCCCTGTTTTTTGCCTCCCCTGTGTCGTAGGTGCAGTACTCACCGAGGTCTTCGCCGCCAGCATTCGTGCTCCTGGTAGAGGAGCAGGAAGACTATTGCAGGGAGAATTTGGAGTTCCGGGTCCATGGCGTCCTCGTTCCTCGTGGAGTGTGTAGAGGTGAGCGTTTTTCCTTCGGGATTCCTGTTTCCGCCGTGTTTTTATCTGCGGTGAATCCGCCCCGGAAAAGGTGGCGGATTGGCCTGTCATAATAGTATGGGCGGTACATTGTCTCCCGTCTGTCTGTTGGCGGTGACCGCCGCGCTGTTTGTTTGTACCGCCGTGGCGGTCGGAGTGTTAAAGTGGCTGTCTTTGTTGGCGGTTTCCGCCACGGTCGTATTTGCAATTTTTTTTCCGTCGGCCTGTTGGCGGTCTTACCGCTGCTTTAACACCGACCGCCAGAGTTGTAATGAGGGCCTAAATGTCCACAATTCTGCACAGGCCCATGTATACATTCAACACGGATGACACCTGAAGTGCATTTGCCCCCACATGCTGCACCGTAGGTGGTGTTACATCCTAAATCACTGTCATATCTACATGCATGGTCAGTGCGGGACACATAAGTGCACAGGACATGGAACACATGTATTAGGTGGCACAAACAATGTACAGGGCCATCAATGGCCAGCACAAATGGCATTAATGGCACTCCTGCATACACAATGAAACAACTGTCATCCGTTCAGGCAGGTCCGCATTGCTTAGTGCGTGGCACTAGATATTGATCTGCTAACATGTTAGTAGTGCTCATCACATGCAAGATTTTTCCCTGTACATCCTAGATACCATGTAATGAGGATGAGGAGAAATGCACCTGTGTACCATCCGTTAGTCAACCTCGCCACCTTTGAAGAGAGACAGATTTTGCAGACCAATTGTCTGAATCGTGTCACTATCATAGAGCTCTGTACTCAGTTAGAGCTTAATCTACTGCTTGCCATCCACAATCCTTATGCCATCCATCCCATTGTTCTAGTTTTGTTGGTGCTGCACTTTCTTGCCACTGGGTCCTTTCAGGTCACGGTGAGCTTGGCTGTAGGGATGTCACAGCCCATGTTCAGCATTGTGTTGTGGGATGTTCAGTCAGCTTTCCTAAAACTCCTGAACAGTTACATCAGGTTCCCCCAACCTGTGGATTTAGCCACTGTGAAGGCTGACTTCTATGAGCTGGGACACATCCCTCACTTGATTGGAGCAATTGATGGCACCCATATTGCTTTGGTTCCTCCAAAGGTCAAAGAACAGGTCAATCGTAACCGGAAAAACTTTCACTCCATTAACGTGCAGGTGGTGAGTTTGGCGGACCAATACATCTCCCAGGTGACTGCCAAGTTTCCAGGATCTGTCCATGACGCCTACATATTGAGGAACAGCAATGTCACACACATGATGGCATGTCTACAAAGAGAGAGAGAGCTTGGCTCATTGGTAAGTATCAGTGCAGATACGTGTCTCTGTTGTTGCACCTGTCAACACTACCTTACCTGTGCCTGTCCTTGGTTACCAACTGGTCCTGCCTTTATTAATATAGGCTACTCAGGATATCCTAACCTTCCCTGGCTGTTGACACCAGTGAGGTACCCTACCACTGATGCCAAGACACATTACAATGAGCCCCACAGCAGCACAAGGAGTGTGATAGAAAGGACTTTTGGCCTACTCAAATCAAGATTTCGGTGTCTCCACGTCTCGGGAGGTGCCCTCCTCCACAGTCCCCAAAAGGTTTGCCAGATCATTGTTGCCTGTATGCTCCACAATCTGGCCCTCAGACATCAAATCCCATTACTGACAGATGAGGAGATGGCCACTTGACCAGTGGATGGTGATGGATGCATGAAAAGTGATGAGGAGGCAGATAATGATGGTGCAGCAGATTCTAGGATGGAGCTGATCAATCAGTACTTCCAATGACATACAGGTATGTTGTGTGTGTAATGTAGCAGGTGAAATATTTGCACTTGGATTCAATATGAACCCCTTCTTGGCCAGGTATATCAGTGGGGATGTCACTTTGACACTTACCATATGTGGGTGGAGATTTACAACTGAGTTTATGTCAGAAGCATTGCCAGTGGTTTATACACTGCCATTTGGACCATATGCAGGTTGCTAGTTTGATATCTACTGAGGACAGTCCTGTAGTGTGATATGTGTAATGTCATCTCCTGTCCAGAAGTGTGTCAAGCTATGTGTTCCGTTCAGTGTTTCCTTTCATATCCTAACTGTTGCCTGAGCCTTTCATGGCAAGTTGGGTCTGCTAACAGTTGGAGGTGTTGTGTGGAGCCCATTCCTGATGTCAGCTACAGGTGTTTGGTTATGTCATTCTTGTGTTTCGTGACATAAAGATGCAATGTGTTGTGCCCTGTTTCCTTGCAAAGCACAAGGGGCACTGCTACAAGTTACTGCATATCAGAGTAGATGGTTCAGTGTCCAAGGGCCATTGGAAAAGGTGAGAGATGACAATGAACAGTCAACAGGCGATGTCAGTGGCACACAAGGGGGAATGTTCAGGAGGGGTTCACTTCCTGGGAGTGGTATTGGTCTTGGCATGTGTTCTATTTGGATGCCTGCATTGATGACCATGTTTGCGGGGGGTTCATCAGCTACAGAGGGAGGGGTGTCAGTGGCCTGTGGGTCCCCTGGCAGGACATCCAGTCCACTGGATGCCGCTGACATAGATGGCTCTGATAACTGGGTGCCAGTGGAGGGGCCTTCTTGTGGGTCGAGGTCTAATGCAGGATGTTGGGGAGGTCCCTGAGTACCCTTGCTATGGTGGCCATGGAGGTATTGAGTGCCTGCTTCTGTTGCATGGCCTCTTGATGGTATTCTGCAGCCTTTGGTTTTCCTCCAAGATTTTGAGAATTTGACCCATCTTGTCCTGGGATTGCTGGTATGCTCCCAGGACTTGGGAGATGGCCTCCTGGTCAGTCAGATTCCTTGACTGCCCTGTCCTCTGGCCCAGAGGTGCACTCCCACGCCACCTTACCCCATGTGCCTGTGCCACAGGCATGGTGTTCCCACTCCCAGCATCACCAGGCCCTTCATTGTCTTGTGTTTGTAGGCTAGACTCTGGTCCCTGTACTGTGGGGCACACAACTGATTGACCAGTCATTGTGACACAGGTTTGGGGACGAGGGGTTGGCTGTGCTGTAATTGCCACAAGGTGGGGAGAGTTGGGTGTGGGCAGGATGAGGCTGGGAGTGGTGGACTGACCAGTTGTGTCCGATGGGCCATGTAAGTTGTCACTGTTAAGGCATCCCGAGGCGTACTCGTCACTGGGGCCTTCATCCTGGGGCGGGCTGGCAGTCTCTGGCTTCGTCTCCATGGTGCCAGTGGCTGGGTACCTGTAAAAGGAGATTTTTTTTAAATGTTTTATTTATACTTTTAAGTATACATCATTTCAAATTCAAGCTAGCAACAGTTAGAACACCATTGGTTACACTCATGCAATTAATTGAATCTTTGTAAACAGTCTCATAGTATTAGACCATACCCATTCTACGGGGTCAATTATGACAGCGCATTACAGTAGCAGCATCGAATTGGTAGCCCAGGCTCTATGAATTAATAGTGCATGCTGCAAATTTGTGTTAATCGTAAACTTGCAACCTGCCTAGTTGCAAACGGTCAATTCATGTGACATATGCATATTACTATTTCTCATCTATTCTCCCTCTGGTTCACCTGCCTCCTTTCCAACTAAGTACCTTTGATAGGGTTACCAGCATTTTTGGATGGACTTTTTGGGGAAATTAATTAATGGTATGTGTCTGTCTGTGTATTGCAGTATAACATATCTCAATACCATTCTTTTAAGGTCAGTAGGCGGCCACGGTCCCATCTCATAGCTATCCTGCGTTTTGCCAGCAGCATACCCATTGAGACCAGACGTCGGCTTTCTTTCGCTACTTCTCTGTTGTATCCTAGGAGGGCCAGGAGTGGTGTGCGCTCCAGACGGCCACCCACAATGACCTTCAGCTCAGTAAACACGTTCCCCCAAAAGCGCTGTATGCCCATGTAAACCCACGCCGTGCGTAAAAAGCCCACTACTTCCTCTCCAAATCTGGGGCAATCTGATGTGTCACGTAGCCCATATCTGAATAGTTTAAGGGGTGTGTAGTATGTCCTGTTAATGTATTTGAAGTGGACCAGACAGTGCCTTCCATTTTGTGATACGTTTCATGTCACCGCACAGCAGTATTGCCAATGTGTGTCCGTGAACTGTGTCCCTGTGTCTCTTTGCCATTCCACTCTGGCTTTTGTTAACCCGTCCCTCGTGACTCTTGTGCATATGCGTATAATCTGGTCACTAGCTTGCGGGGCTGGGTATCCGCAATAACCATCGAGAGTTCTTGCATTTCAGGTGGGTTCTGCATCTCATCCCCCAGTAATGTGTGCATGGTGTGGCGTGCCCTGTAGTACTCACACTGCATGAGTGGGGTTGTTTCCTGTATCTGTTCCATGATTGTTGCCCAAGTACGCATTACCACCTTGCTAAAGAAATCTCCCACTATCTTGATGTCTAGTTTACAGAGGGTCACAACCACACTCTTGTCTCACCCCAACGGGAACCATGTGCACCATTCAATCGGTATATGAGGAGAATAGAATTGGGATAGCGCTTGCCTAGTCATGAGGCTGTGCCATGTTTGGGTGGTGGTATTAAGAGAGTCAAATGTTTCATGTCTGCAGACCGGGGGCTGAAACAACTGACTTGGCAGAGGGTGCGGCGCAGACATATCTCATCGTAATGTCAAATAGGGCGTCTCAGGGGGTCCGTGCATCCAGTGATGTGCAATTGTTGAGTGTGCTACTCTGTAGTATGTCTCCAGGTTGGGTGCATTAAGTCCACCCACTGTACTCTGGGCTGCTTAACAGCCCATGCTAACTTATTGAGAAGAGTCCTCAAGGTGGAAAAGACTGTCCTCCGAAGCAGGCTGGGGATATTCTGGAAGAGGATTAAAAACCGTGGTAGTATCACCATCTTCATAAGGGCTGTGCATCCCACCAATTACATGGTAGGCCCATCCACCTCTCCACATTTTCTGTCAGCTTTTGTATTACTTTTCCGTAATTGTCCATCATGACTATCTGGGGGTCTGTGTGTATTTGAATGCCTAGATAGCGCACTGATTCGGTTTCCCATCTGAGAGAGAAATCTGTGACTATTGGAGTCGTGGACTGTGTGAGGGGGAATGCTATGGATTTATCCCAGTTAATCTGTAAGCCGGAATGAGTACCAAATTGTGTGATCTCTAGGAGTGCAGGTGCGAGGTTGTACCTGGGGTTGTGTATATACAGTAAAGTATCATCCGCATAAGCAGATATAATCAGGTTATATCCTGGGAATCGGATGCCCCTGTGTCCATGGCATTCACGCAGCACAGATGGCAGTGGCTCCGCGACCAATGCGTAAAACAGGGGCGATAGAGAGCATCCCTGTCTGCAGCCTCTGGTGATGGATATGACCTCTGAGACAGATCCATTAATTCTAACTCTGGCTATGGGCGCTGTGTAAAGGGTTTGCACTAGTTATATAAAAATGTCTCCCTCCCTATGCGGCACAGCACTGCCAGCATGACGTTCCATTTTACTGAATCAAATGCCTTTTTGGCATCGAGAAAAACTGCTATCACATTCACATCGGGGTCTATGAATTGTATGGCACCACATACTGTACGCAAATTTGCTGTTAGGCTGTGACCGGGGATAAATCCCGCTTGTTCTGACTTTACTACTTTCAGTAGCAATGTCACCAGCCTATCTGCCAGGATTTTAGCATAAATGTTAGAGTCCACATTGATCAGAGATAGTGGTCAATACGAGGAGCATTGTGTAGGGGATTTACTGGGTTTAAGTAGTGTAATAATTAGTGCTTATCTCCTAGAGGGTGGCATTTCTTTAGCACCCACCATTTTCTCACACAGTGTCATCAAATGTGATACCAATAAGTCTTGAAATGTCTTATAAAAAGACTTTGTGAGCCCATCTGGACCCGGGGCCTTTCCTTTGGCCATATTTTTGAGAGCTTTACTTCAGCCGGTTGTAGTGGTGCCATTAAATATTCTCTGTCTGTGTAGGTCAACCATGGCATACTGATCTGTGTCAGGTAACCTGTGATTGTGTCTATGTTTGGGGTTATCTTTGTGGTATACAGCATTGCATAATATGCACGAAAGCTGTTGACTATCTTTACTGGGTCTTTGATGAGGCTACCGTCTTCATCCTGTACCTCAAGGATTGTGTCCCTCTCTCTATTGGGATGCAGCATACCTGCCAGTGTTAGGCCAGGTCTTTCCCCCTCCCCATGAAGTTGTGCAGACGCATACTTCCCCGTGTGCTGGACCTCGCTTTGAGCTATATCGTTGAATTCTATTAGCTTCTCATGAATTTGACCCAGTAATTGCTTGTCTTTTGTTGCCAAGTGCTCCCTCTCCAGCTGTACTATCTCCCGCTCTAGTAGGGCCAATCGGCTACATAGTGATTTCAGAACCCTGCCTGCTTAGATATTGCTATCCCACGGTTATACACTTTGAACGCTTCCCACACCGTGTTAAAATTAGGAACCGAGTCTCATTTACTTGGAAGTATTCTTTGATCGCTTTAGCTAGGTCATCTTGAAATGCTGTGTCCAGTAAAGAATATGGTGGAAAACACCACATGAATGGGGCGACCCAAAACGGCCCCACTTCAACTAAGAGGGGGACTAGTGAGTGATCTGAGTATGTTCTCGGCCATGTTCTCCTGTGTATGCATTCTGGGGACTAGGCTCCTTGACACCAACCACAGGTCTATGCGGGTATGTAGGTCGTGCACTGTTGAGTAGTGTCTGTATCCCCCCTATCAGGGTTTCTGTATCTCCAAATGTCTTCTAACCCAGTAGCTAATGCGTTGGCTGTCACCGTTCTCGCTGCGGCAGCTGGTGCCCTGAGTGTGCCCCCTGATTGACCTATTGCCGGGTCTAGTGTACAATTAAAATCACCTCCCCATATTTGTGGTGGGTTCACCCATGCAGCAGCTTTCATGGCTAAGTCTAGGTAAAACTGGGGGTCATCATAGTTTAGATGTAGAGCCCAACCAGTAGGAAAGTGAGATCTCCTTTGTTGCAGTGTGCCATGATTTATCTGCCCTGTTGATCAGTCTGGAGCTCCTGCAAGTGTATGTTAGGTTGTTTAGCTGCCCATATCATTATTCCTCGGGCATGTGAAGTGAACCCAGCGGTCAAAATCTGACCTCGCCATCCCTTAAAGGTGAGGACCTTGCTGGCAGGGGCTAGATGTGTCTCCTGTAGTACTGCTAGATCCACTCAATGTCTTTGAAGGTAGGCTACTACATTCCTCACTTTTCTGCTATCATTCAACCCTCTGACATTCCAAGTTAACAACCTCATGGTGTTGGCACCCACCCGATCGTCAGTCACCACGACTTGATCAGTCATGTTATGGATGATCTACCGTGTTCTATTACCGTTTTGTTCCTACTGTGAGTAGGCAAATGTCGCATTACCCTGACAAACCCCTCTGGTAACCTCACAAACGTGTCCCTCCCCAATCCCACAACAAGTGGCTCCCCAATATGCACGTCTCCATGTGTGTGTGTCCTCCCCTTCCCACCCATTATCCCGTTCTGTAATCACCCCTTAGAGCAAATGGAATACACATTGGGGTGGATGTTGCCCGACCTCCACTTTTTCCATGTCCGTTTGGCCACCTTCAAATTTAGCATGCCTTTTTATGTGCAGAAATTACCTCCACCTTAACGACAGGTTGCGTATGTCTGCAGGCAATGTTTCCCCATCTCAGCTATCCCCGCACCAGCAGCGCTGAATGAGCTTGCCGTTCAGTAGTTAGAGACCCATGTCCCTATGGTGTCTGCTGTGTTTCGAAATGACATGTACAATTTACCCTTTATCCTCCCCAATTTTTACATCAGTATTGTTCACATAATATCAGTCTTCCCCGTCCCTGCCAAGGAATGTTGTGTGGGTTCTCATTATCCTAATGAGACTACTGGATTTGGGCGGCAGAATCACCTGGGTTGCTGGGACTGAGTCTGATCCCACACCAGGTGACACACTTTCGGCCTAATCTGGGTATTGTTCCACCTAACTAGCAGTGCCTCATCTCCACCCAAGAGCAGGGATGATTGGGCAACCGGGTGCATGACACAAATGACTCCATAGGGAAATTGTGGTCACTCAGATCTCATCCGTTTCTCTCAGTCTCATGTATGCAAGGACAATCAGAGGCCGAGTATAGTTCAATAAGGTTTTTTTTTTACAAGATATCTGTCATAATGATAATGATATAATTTTAAATCGAGCTGTAAAAGCTGTTTAACATTTTAAAGTATAAAAAAAAGGGGAGGAAACAAGGAAACAAGGAAAACGGGACAAGACCACTTACAATGCGAAAAATGCATTTGAACTTCAACAGTTAAATATAAGAAAGAAAAAAAAAGTAATATTAAAAAAAGCATAAATGTAAGCTAAGTTAAAATTAACTCAAGAACAAAGAAAATAAAGAATTCATGGTGGCTTAAAATTCTCAGATAATGTACAATTAGTAGAATTACAAGCAACAGCATTAAGATAATCAGTCAAAGGTAACCAGTACAAATCTCTATTTATAGAAGGGCAGCATAAAGAGGTAAAAGCAATATCTAATCTATGGTAGTGACAAACATTATTCCACCAAGCTTTATAGGAAATGTTGGATGAATTTTTCCAATTGAGAGCAACTTGTTGAAAGGCCAAAGCTAACATGTGATCCAACAATTTTAAATTATCATCATCTGAAACAATGTCAGCAGAGAGACTACCTAAAAAAAGCACCAGTGGAGATAACTGGGATTGCAAATGAAAAATGCAGGTAAGCTGACACCAAACTTTTCTCCAAAAACAGATAGTAGGAGGACATTCAAAAAGGATATGCATAAGATCTCCCTTTGGAGTATCGCAGGACCAGCAACTTGGAGTGGAAGATACAGAACATTTTGCTATAGTAGAAGGGGTAAAATAAAGTCTGTGATAAAGAAAGAAAAGTGACTGTGTGGTGGAAGCTGATCTGGATATTTTATAAGATCGATGCCACACCTTATTCCAAAAGGAAACAGTCCAGGTACATCCCAAATCCAATTCCAATTGAGATTCAATTTTAGATTTAGGACGCGTCAAAACAGGAGACTGAAAAAGTTTATAGATATTTGATGCCTTAGGATACGAGATAAGAAAGGAGGACAAAGAAAAGACTAATTCCGAAGAAGAAGAAGGGGAAGGCAAGGAAAAAAGTACATCAAGAATAATATTAATAAGAAGAAGATATTTAGGCATACATGAATTGGGACAATGAAATATAAGTTGGAATTGTGAAAAAGAAAGTGGAGTATTATTGGAGAATAAATCCTTGACCCAAACTATTTTTCTCTGTCACCAGGATTTTCAGAATAAGGGTTTTTTATTAATAGTGATAAGACAATAATGCCAAATGGGGAAATTCAGAAAAGAGGAATGAGAAACCGAAGGAGGTAAATAGTGAGAATGCAGAAGAGAGCAAGTATGTTTAAGAAGCAGAGAGGAGATAAGTGAAATATTATAGGAAAAGGATACCACCTCACTAGGGGAAAAAGGCAAAAGAAAAGAACACTCAATATCCAACCATAATAGAGTAAACCTAGAGTCTGACAGGGAGACCCACCTAGAAGCTTGGCGCAAACAAAAGGATTTGTGATACAATCTAAAATCAGAAAAATTGACTCCTCCCTCCTGTTTAGAATGGCGAAGATGACTAAGAGAAAGTCTAGATTTCTTATTGTTCCAGAGGAATTTAGACAATTTGGAGTCCAATTGTGTAAAAAAGGTACCTGGTAAAGGAAGCGGAATCATGGATAGGATATATAATATGTTAGGAGAAATCATCATTTTAATGGAATCAAGACAACCCCACCAAGATAAAAATAAGGGATTCCAAGCCAGAATCGATCTATCAACTTTCTCTAAAGCCTCTGAAATATTTACTTCAATGGACTTTTTAATGGATGAAGTGAACCAAATACCTAAATATTTAATCTTGGAAGAATTCCAGTGAAAACCAGTGATATCAAACGATGCTTTAGAACAAAATTTTGTTAAAGGGAGGATTTCAGTTTTATCCGAATTTATCTTATAACCTGAAATCAAGGAAAAATCCTCAATTTCCCAAAGTAGAGACGGAATCGAGAGCTCAGGGTTTGAGATATATAAAAGTATATCATCTGCATATGCCGTTAATTTTAAATGTTTCTCGCCATACTGGAAACCTTCAATTTTAATATTATTTCTAATACTGGATAGAAAGGGCTCGAGAGCTAGAATAAATAGGAGTGGAGAGAGCGGACACGATTGACGTACACCTCGGCGAAATACAAAATATCTAGACAATTTCCCATTTACCGATATCGATGCCATTGGAGATTGATAAAGCAAAGAGATAAATGAAATGAAATGAGACCCTAAACCATGCCAGGCTAAAGCTTTTATTAGAAAAGACCAATCTAACCGGTCGAATGCTTTCTTAGCATCTATGGAAATTGCCGTTAGAGAATACGACAGAGCGGGAGCCTTGCTGAGTACATTAAAGAATGTTCTAGAATTGTCCGAAGCAAGTCTACCTTTGACAAAACCCGTTTGTTCCTTACTTATCATCACAGGTAAAAGGGTATCAAGACATAGGGCTAATAATCTAGCAAAGATTTTATAATCTTTATTAAGAAGAGAGATTGGTCTAAAAAGTTTATAAAAAGTATGATCCTTACCATCCTTTGGAATTAGGCAAATTGAAGCTTCCTGAAATGTGCCCCCTGTAAAACCAGAATCTATGAAGAATTGGAAAAGTTGAAAAAGTTTAGGAAGTAACAGGTCAGAAAAATGTAAAACAAATTCCACTGTAAATCCAGCCGGACTAGGAGTTTTCCCTTTTTTTAGAGATTGAAGGGCTTTAAAAATTTCAAACGAAGTAATATCTGCTTCAAGTGAAGTAGCATCAATCAGTGTCTTATTAGGGTTTGGAATATTCTTTAAATAATCATCAGTCTGTAAGGGGGTCGGGACTGACTCAGGAGTATAAAGTGTCTGGTAATAATTAACAAATTCAGCTAAAATATCTTCATCCTTAAAAAGGGACTCACCAGTATCTGAAACTATAGACTTCACATTATGGCGTTGCTTTCGAACTTTTAAATAATTAGCCAGAAGCTTCCCCGCTCTATTTCGACCTCCATAATAACGAGCACTACTACGTAGAAGAAAAGAGGAAGTATTATACGTTGAGATTTTGTTAAATTGCAGTTTTGCCTGAATAAGTTCTTGTAAATTAAAATTGGAGGAGGAAGAATAGTACTGATGTTCTGAGCGTTTAATTTTGTGAAGCAGTGCTTGATGCTGGGCATTGAAAGATTGTTTTTTATTAGAGACAAAATTGATTATATGACCACAAGCCGCAGCCTTAAACGAATCCCATAACAATTGTGGAGAAACGTGAGAATCCTCATTAAATCAAAAAAAAAATTCCGCAAAGGCAACAAAGGAAGTGGAAAATTTAGAGTCAAATAATAAAGAGTTATTAAATCGCCACCTATTTGACTTGGGATGCACCAGGAGCAAGTCAAAATCTGTAATGACTGGGCATGATCAGATATTACCATAGGTTCAATGGAGGAGTTAATAAGATTTTGGGATAATGATTTAGAAACAAAAATATGGTCAAGTCTAGATAGGAGCCATGTGGTGGAGAATAAAACGAAAAATCCCTATTATCAGGATTGCAAGTTCTCTATGAGTCAATAAAATTACATTGTGAGAAAAATGCCTTAAATTGTTTATGCATTTTATGGGGAGAAAATTTTATTACAGATTGCCTATCTTTAAAGGGATCAAGAATTTGATTGCAATCCCCTCCAATAAGAAGAAAATCATCATTATAATGCAAACATTGTTTAGTAATAGTGGACCAGAAAAGATAATCTGAATTATTTGGACCATAAATATTACCAATAGTCATTGCAATCCCATTAATATCGAGCCTCACAAAGAGCCACCTACCATCAAAATCCGAGCCTTGCGAAATAACATTAACTGATAATTTTTTATGGCACAGCACAATTACACAATTTTTCTTTGTAGACGAAGGTGAAGTAAAAACATTGCCCACCCAGCCTTTTTTAAGTTTCAGAGCTTCAGAGTCCGTCAAATGGGTCTCCTGTAGAAGAACCAAGTCTGGGTTACATTTAGATAAGTGGGATAAAATTCTCTGCCTTTTGATTGGATTAATAAAACCTTTGACATTCCAAGAAACAACCCTGAATTTACGTCACATAACCATGTATATATATATACACGAAAGGCCTTGTACCATAAATAACTGAAAATACATATAAGGGAAAAGAAAACAGAAAAAACTAAAGGAGAGAAGAGTAAAGGGAAAACAGCAGGAAAAGGATGGAAAGTAGTAAAAAAAAAAAGAAGAGACAGTACATGTCAAATAAAGACGACTGCAAAAACATACCTGAGATGAATGAACAATAGGGGAGGAGTGGTGACAACACAGACTGAAGATGACACAGCAAGGGAACAGAACGCATCAATGGACAAAGGTTGCGAGCAAAAATAATGATTATAGAACACCAGGAATCTGTGAAAAGAAAACAATACATTAACAAAAAAGGGTCTGTAGTCACGTCAATATAGTATACTGTATAAACTGCAGAAAAGGACCATCAATTCTATCGTAATAATAGTGAAAGGGCATAATAAATTAAGAAACGTATATAGTCAACGTGTAGAAGGACCAGCTGTTTCCATAGAATTTCTAGAGTGTAGTCGTAGAAAATCAGGAAGAACTGCAGGAGAGGTAAATGAAGTGGTCTTGTTTTGATATGTCAATTTGAACAAACATGGATGGAATAATCCAAAAACGAGCTCCCAAGTCACGAAGCTGTGGACGAAGATCCAAAAACTCTTTCCTCCTGTCTGCTGTAGCTTTGGACACATCCTGTGAAATGAAGATTTTACTTCCCTGCCAAGAAATTAGTTTTTTGGTTTTCGGTAGCGTTAAGAATTCTCAATAAGTCAGTAAATTCAAGAAAGAAAATAATCACGCCTCTTGGTTTAGATGTGGAGGAATGCGGAGAACGATGACCAATGTGGTGTGCTCTTTGGATGTTCAATACTGTAGAAGATGGTAGACCCACCAACTGTGGAAAGAATGAGGTGAAAAATGAAATTGGGTCACTCCTTTCAAGACCCTCTGGTAATCCATAAAGGCGAAGATTATTGCGTTTATTTCAGTTTTCCAAATCCTCCATAAGAGTCTTCAAGGTTGCCACTTCCTTCTCCAAACTAATAATTTTATGTGTTTTATCCTGCACGTCGCTGACTCTTTGTTCCAAAGCAGAGACTCTCACTTCCATTTGAGACCACTTAGAATCAAGATTTTGTATCCAAGAATTAGTTTCTTCAATAAAAGGACGCAATGCACGTATTTCGCCAAGCACAAGTTCAAGAGAGATCGGCGAGAGAGATTTTACCCTCTTATGAGTGGATGCAGAAATATGCTGAGGAACTTTAGGCGAAGAAGAAGATGAGGAAGACATCTTTGAGATGGAAGAAGAAAACGCTGAAGCATAAGTGTTCAATTGAAAAAAGTGCGAATGTTTGTCAGCTGAGGAGGACTGATGCAACAGAGCTTTTATTTTCTTTAGTTTGCCCATATAAAAATAAAAAGCCTTTAATAAGGAAGCAAGTGACACAGGAACTCCAAAAATATGTTAGCGAAACAGCAAAAAATAAAAAACCAGGCTTGCGCAAAAAAGAAAGTCAAATATTCAAAAAAGTATAATGTAATGGTGAGCAAAGGTAGGCAAAATGGCCGCATTCATGAGGAGAAATAAGAAAATGTAATTAAAGAGCCAGGAAATATGCTATGCAGCCCAAAAAACGATGAAAATGCTCACCAAAAAATCCCATGATTGTTTTCAGGGGAACAACATTAAAAAGAAGAAAATAAACAGCTTCGGCAGTAGAAATTCGTCCGATGATGCACGGAGCTCTGTTATCAGGCGGCCATCTTGGTTGTCGGATCGCGCGCGGATCGTTCAATAAGGTTTTATTGAAGTAACTGCATCTTAGATAATAAGGCATGTATTGCAATAACTAGGATGATGAAGCCCAATAGGTAAAACTGTGACAAGGAGAGTAAAACACAAAAATAACGCTACCATGTTGTCACTACATTTTTAAGAATAGTTCCTACCTAGATTATGTTAGAGCACAACATGTTAAGCTCTAATTCTGCCCTTCAGGTTCCTCTGGGAAGACATCATCCCTCATACCTGAGCAAGAGGCCTGTAGTCTACGTAAGCAGCTGCAGCGAAGCGAAGCAATCAGCATACAGTTGTGGTCATCTGGTTGGAATCTCCCTCTAACGTACATGGGTCAAAGTAGTGTTTTTATAGTAAAACAGCTGATGTTACAAGAAACGATCACCACTTAAGAGTGTGTATGTGTCTCTGAACATTGGAGACAAAGCGTACCACTTTTGCCAGCAACCTATTTTACTGCAGCTTTGAGAAAAGCACAGAGTGAAAGAAATGTCTTGTTTAAGAACGCAGTGCTGACCTAGGCGAAGAACAGCTAGACAGAGAAAATAAAAGAAGACTGCAAATATGGCTATTATTAAAATAATAAAAACAAAGCTGAATAAAACATATCTAGGTTAAAGTGCACAGCGGCAGGCCTAGTTTGCAAAAATAACATGTCTGAAACTATAGCTAAAATGGCTACAAAACACCCTCCCCTTGCCGGTTCAAAGGTGGGTCAAAGCCTAATTACGTATAAAAGCTACTAAAATTCAACATAAGGCATATATATATGGGAATGTCAATATTGACAAGTTAAAAATACATTTGAGCATGTATTAAAAGGACAATTTAAAATGTTACATGTGGCATCAAGAAAAAGCCGAATTTCAAAGGTCAGAGTCATTTTGGAAGTTGCCAATTAAATCCAGGATAATTGAAGACAGGAAATCTTCCACTTTGGCAGGTGGTAAATTAGGAAGTTCATTGCCAAGGAAAACCAAGGAGCATTCATGTTCCAAAGCCTGAGCTCCAGCCAAGGCAGCAGCATTCCGTGGTGTGCCCAACAGTGAGTTTAGAGCTGCATAATCCACAAAGGGCAACTCATAAACAGCTTCCCATAGCAAACGCACCCATAACGTGCATGTCTGGTAATGAGCCCCCAGAGAGAACATCAACAGATCAGCGTCCAATGAAAGCAAGTGTTGCGTAGAAAGACAAACTTTCAGTGCATATTCTTGGCAAACTTATCATGTTGCACTCCTTTAGTGAGCCTTCATTTCAAGAACTGCAATAGTAGCTTGTGGTCCATAAAGAGCATTGGTTTGCCATCCACTACTTCCCATAACTTGGCTGGATATAGCATACGGTAGTCCATTTGGAGTTCCCACAATTGGCGCTTTGCCGGAGTGAATTGGCGCCTCGCATCCTGAACCTGCTGCGCGAAATCGGGATAGAGAGAGATGGCCATTCTTTTATGTTGTAGTGTCTTTAGCTCTCTTGCTCGTCGCAGAGCAGCATCTTGGTCCCTATAGTTGAACAATTTGGCTATCACCGGTCTAGGCGGTGCCTCCCGGGGGGGCGGAACGTGCCACCAACGATCGTGCACTCTCTCCACCACAAACATATCTGAAAAAGTTTGGCGACCCAGCAGTTGAATGAGCAGATGTTCGATCGATAGCGGATTCAGCAATGCCCACTTTGAGCAGATTGTCCCGTCAGGAGCGACTTCCAAATCTTCAACTTTCATCTGTAAAGCTGCTGGTGTCTTGTCCATTTAAGATTGGTTGGTTGTCACAGTCGTGCGGTCATCTTCCATGTCCAATATGCCTCGCTCTGTCATGTTGAGACGCTTTGCTTGCTTGTAAAGTCTTTTAATCATTCTACCCATCCTGAAGGACAGTGAATCGATTTTTCCATCAATTGTGGACAAGCTTTTCTTCATAGCTGCTAGTATCTGCTTCAGTTCTGGCTCGGTTTCTGAGTTTGGGGGGCCTGCGCTGGGGCACGCGGTTTCCATTTGCTCCTCATGTGTTTTATTGGCTTTTTGTTTATCAAACTGGAGCTTGGTCTGGTTTTTGTCACTTTTGCCCATGATGACAGGTAAGACAGGGGGACCCGGTGTTTCTGCAATTCTGCAACCGTCCGGGCAAAAGGGGGCAATTACCAGTGCATTGCTGTGAGGGCACGGCCTGCACTTCCCCACACCAGCAGGCCACCCGAATGGCAGCAGCCACGCCCAGCTGCAGCTGTCGGTTTTTGTTTACTCGTCTCAGGACACCCCACGTCCTTTCAGCTTTTCCGCCATCTCTGCCCGGGCCCGCCTGCCAGCAGGAGCATACACGGCCACACCTAGCCTGCAGTGAGTGGGGCCCTTCTCCCACTCCAGCAGGCTGCTGCTGTCTTCCCCCATGGGGGTGAGCCAGCCGAATCTTGGAGGAACCCCTGCCGTCCGGGTCCCAGCCTGCCCACCTGTCCGGGTAGCCTTGTGCACTCTGGCTCTGCCGGGACACCTCCCGGTTTCTCTGGTTTCTGCCGCGGTCAGGCCTCGTGTTCTGTAGGCCGCTCTCTGGGCCACCGTCTATCTCGGGCTCCAGCGGTTGCAAGATTCCCAAGGACCCGTTGATCTGCTCCTCACGTGTGGGGGTCTCTGGGGGTGCACATCATGGGGGACTATGGTGTTACAGGCTGCAGGATCATGTTTGGATTGATGGTGACAGGCGGAGCTCATTTATTACGGGGCAATCTTGCTTTTGGGCAAGCTACGCCCCCGTGGAAGATTGCTATAAGGTGTAGTTGTGATTGGTTGTCTGTTTATCTGATGCACACAGTGGCTTAACTTGATTCCCAATTATGGCAATGCCAGATGTAGCACTGCAGGCAATGCTTGTGGATAGTGGATTGTGAGTGAGATGACACATTACATTGAATGTTGGGGCATGGGGATTGCATTGCTGTTATTGCCATAAGTTGGTCCTCATTTGAAGCATCTAGTTGGTGTGGGGGGTGTAATGGTTGTACATACAGAGTTGTACTGTGCAGTGCTGTTAGCAGGTATTGATGTGGGAGTTGTAGTGATTGTTCTTGGAAGAGCTATCCATGCACTTGGGTGGGACTGTGTGGGCATTGTGGCAGGGTGATGGTGTGGCAGACCGGGGAGGGGTATTAGGTGATTGGGTGTGAGGTGGAGTGGTAGATGTGTTGACTTGGGGAGTGATAGTGTGGTAAGGGGAATGCTGGGCAGGTGTACTTTGTGCTAGGGGAGTGATGGATACTTACCATACTCCAGTATCCCAGGTATTCCAGTCTGGCCATCAGGATGCATGATTGCCAATACCTTCTCCTCCCATGATGTGACCTCTGGGGGAGGTGGTGGGGGCCTACCGCCAGTCTTGTGAATGGCTATCTAGTGTTGTGATGCCATGGAACAGACCTTCCCCCTATAGGTCTTTCGACCACTCCTGATATTGTCCCTTGTGCGTGGATGGTTGCCCACTGAGTTGACCCTTTTAACAATACACTGCCATAACTCCATTTTCCTGGGAATGGACGTTTGCTGAACCTGTGCCGCAAACAGTTGTGCCTCTACCCTGACAATTTCATTGATCATGACGAACTCAACTCATCATCTGTGAAGCGTGGGTGCTTTTGACGTTGCATGGTGGTTGTATTGTGGGTGGTGGTGTGTGTTGTGTGTAGGGGTGCAGTGTGGGGTGGTTGATTATGTGCGCTGGTTGTATGTGGTGTTTGTGTGCAGTGACAATGTGTGTATTGTGTTGCTGATGCAGTTGTGTGATTTGTGATGCGTGGGAAGTGTGATGGTGGCTATGGTATAACAGTGCTGTGCCCTCCCTTTGTGTGCTCCTCGCTGTCAGTGTGTCTTTTTCTGGTTGCAAAGGATTGTGGGTGTGTGTGGGGGGGCTGTGTTGTATAGTGCAGTGAGTAAGTGTGTCTGGTGTGTGTATGTGTCTCAGGTGTGAGGTATTCAACAGTCCAATGTGGTGGTGTGTTCTGACAGGAGTGAGTTCTGAGTGCAGCTGTTCAGACCGCCAATGGTTTCCACCATGAAAGGACTGTTTGATTTGTGGGTCGTAATCTGGTGGGTAGGAAGTTGTTGTCATGGCAGTGCTGTTGACCTCTTCCCCACCCCCCTTTGTCCTGGCAGTATTGGATTTGTGGCTGCTTACTTTGTGGCAGGCGGGATACCGCCAACTCTGGGGCTCTATTTGCAGCTGCCACCACAGCAGTCTTACCAAAAGACCACCAATCTCGTAATGAGCACCTTAATCTTGCATTGAGAGAATGAGCAGCAATAATTAGGATGATGAAACAAAGCAAAGTTAGCAGCATTATGAACATGGTAAAAGCAATGAATAATCCAACCTTGGTAAATGGGGTTCTAGAGATTCTAGAAATTCTAAAGCTTTCTTCCTTACCCCTAAGACTATACTGTGAGCATGGTGGGTGTACCCTTCTTCCTGACCTGATGAAAGGGATTAGCCCCAGCCCCATACATGAAGTTAGTGTCAGGAGTCAGTCTGCGGTGTAGATGGAAATCCTCTCAGGAAGATGGTAGGTTAGTGCCATCGAAGGTGCATGACGAACACAGCATTTGTCCTAAGATGGCCGTGGCAGGAATGCCCTGTGCCTCTTCTGGATCGTGCACCTTCTGTATAATAAAGCCATAATGTGTTGGAAGTGCAGCTCTGATGCAATGCTGTGCCTAGATGTTGGAAGCTGTCTCCTGAACAGGCAGCACAAGAACTAGGATATTGTGTACAGTGTTCCTAGCTTAGAACAGAAAGTACTGATTACTTTTCGTCCAAACGCTAGCTAGGCAAATAACTCGTACCACATATTCCTAGAAGAATAACATGCAAGAAATGCATGTAAAATGTCATTGCTAAAAAAAAGTGCAGCTAAAACAAATATGAAATATAAAATGAAGCTAAAAACAGGGGGAACCAACTTGGGTAAAAAAAGGTCCTCACAACACACCTTTTCCTTCACAAAAATGGCACCATGCCAAGCCACGCATGGCGAGGTCACATGTGTATATGTGGGCGTGGCGTGAGGGATGGAGTTTCTTAAGGCACACTGCTCCTTACCTCAGCTCAAACGCTCGCGCAAGCGTTCAAATCAAGCGTATCAGACAAACTGTCTTTTTCCAACTGCCACCATCCAAACCAAATTAAAAAAGAGCAGAGTTCTAACCAACGATGTACTTGTATAGACATTTAAGGTACTTGTCTATTCTACTCCTTGGGTTCTTGATGTTTTCAAGATGATAATCCACCCTCCAGCACAGGACACTTATTGCCACATGATGCCCTCAGTTCTTTAACATGATGGTTGGATGTTTTCACAATATTTATTAAGAAGCATCAAATAACATCACCCAGAAGTTCACTCAGGTCCTCACAATTCCCCTCCTCCCAGTTCTTCGTCCCCCACTGACTCTCCACATTCCATAACAGAACAGAATGTCCAGCAAAGCACATGGCACATTCCTTTAAAAGCAAGAGCAAACCACAACAATCCTCTCAAAATCATTTGCAGAAACGCCAATGCTCAGTTGAGAAAGTCTATGTGGACACAAGCCTGTGTCAGCAAACTATTTATTTATTTATGTATTTTTAAACAGCGTAACAATTCACCAAATATGTTAAAGCACTTTACAATAAAACAGGTTTCATTTCAATAGATAACATTTTATATACAGCTGGTAATTATAATCATTACAAAAAGCACAAAGTGGTGAGTAGTTACATAGGGGCCGTTGCTTGTTCAGTCGTTACAAAGGAATGGATGTACAATTTTTTAGAGGATTTAGATGGAATAGGAAGTATCAACAAGGTTAGATCTAGTGGGACAGGAGTAGAACGGTTAATCTCAGTTGTAGGGAGAGTACATTATCATCATAGGGGAGATTGGCTAAGGGGGCAATTTTGCTAAAATGTCTATGTAGGAGAATGACATTCAGCTTAGTTTTGAAGGTTGGCAATAAGGTGGTGGTGTGTTGTTTCGGTGGTAGGGAGTTTCATATTCTTGTCATGCTACCGGAGAAAGAATGTACCATGATTCATTTCAATTTAAAGTACAGAGGCTCTAACAACATAGCTTCAGCATTTCGTGATGGTCTGGTGTCTCATATATAATACCCCAGCTTCTATGTGGAGCCAGCAAAGAGTGACAAGCATAGGTGTAATATGGTTGTTTCTTTTTGCCCTATAGATGAAACAAGCTTTTGAATGTAGAACTGATTTTAGAGAGCTGAGGTGGGTCTCTAGGAGATCTCTCAGAAGAGAGTTACAGTAGTCAATTCTGGACAGAACCAGTGATTGAACAAGAGATTTCAAGTGTTGCTTCGGAATGCAGTGGTGAAATCCCCCCCCAAAAAGTAATTGATATCTCACATTCCTGGCTATGATGCTGATTTCAGTTTGAAGACTGAGCTTTTTATCCAGAGAGACTCAAACAATGACGGGGTTATGATTTTAGCGTATCCAACCAGGTTTCTACAGGTACTAGGTTGTGAGAAGTTATCTAGTTTTGAACAGAGTTTAAAGTGGCGACAAGAGGAGAAATGTTGTCAGTGCATAAGACCTTAGTAGAGTAGGATATATTCTTCATTCAGATGATAGAGGATCCCAGCCTTTCTTAGTATGATTCCCAGAAGCTCAGTACATAGATTGAACCTGGTAGAAGCAAGGATAGAACCCTGTGGGACTCCTTGAACAATGGCCTTCAGTGAAGAGAGGCAATCATCAATGTTGATCCTCTGCAAACTACACATGAGAAATAATTTAAACCATTTTAGGATCACACAGTGAATGCCCGTCCAATTATTTTGTGTGTCAAGAAGTATATGGTGATTTACTGCATCGAAAGCTGCTGACAGGTTATGAAGGATCAGGAGACAGGAGCTGCTAGACTCTAGGACTCGAAGAGCATCATCGACTACCTGAAACACTGCTGTTTCGGTACTGAACCCTTGATTGAAGCCAGATTGGAATTCGCCCAGATGGTTATTGTTTTTGATGTTTTGGGCAAGTTACTCTTCCACACATCTTCAATGATTTTTGCAAAAAAAGGCAGGTTGAAGATAGCACCAACGTTGTTGAAGTCATTTGCATCTGCAGAAGGTTTTTTGAGAAATGGAGTGACGTGACCAGTTATGCAGGAGTCAGTGAATGTTCTTTGGCTGAGAGATAGATTTACCAGTTTTATTCAGTAAGGGAGCATGTGTCTGTAAACGTCTTTGATAATGTCCCTCAGAATAGGGTCAATGAAGTGATTTGAGGGTTTGGTTTTCATGATGTTTTTAAGTAAGACTTCCTGCTTGATTTTGGCAAACATGTGCAAGGTGTTCTTGGCTTTACAAACTGTGGTGGTTATAGGAAGTTCATCTGGGCATAGGAGAGATTTCACTTTGGAATACAAATTTTGTACCAACTCTTCTGCTTTCTTGGAGGGTTCATTACATGTGGTGGAAGTGGCAAGGAAGGGCTGTTGGCTGTTTTGATTAGATCAAAGAGCTGTTTAAGTCTAGTGTTGGCTGAGTCAAAGAGGAATCTGAAATGATTTGACTTCTCATGAAATATATGCTTTTGGTATAATGATTTTGCATAGCAGGGGCATGAGATGCTAGTGGTGAAAGGTGTCTGGTTCCATTTCTTGTACAGGGATCTCAAGGTTTTCTTTCAGCATATATGGCATATTATACAATGGAGCAGCTGGTGTTGGTCTTTTCTGTTTGCTTTGAAGTGGAGCTTCCTCATGAAGCAAAACAGAGAAACTGTTGAAGCAGGGGCTGACATATACATCTGTGGAAGAACTTATGGGGGTAGTACTTTCATTGCTGATTTGTTGAGTGTGTTGATGTTCTTCATGTCGCAAAACTAGTTGTTCTTTTTGGTTGACCCCTGTTCTTGTAGTGAGAGAGTTGCAACAAGAAAGGAATACGAAAATGGTCTGACCAGTCTACCAGAATGGGCTCATCGAATGAGAGGAGGTACTCTTTTGAGATTATTAGATCACAGAAACAGCCTTTCACGTGCGTAGGTTTAAGATTGTTTTGTATCAAACTGTTTGCAGAGAGAAAGGTGGCAAGCTGGATGGCTGCAGAATCTTCTGTGTTGCCTTAATGAAGATTCAAATCTCCTAAAAAGATCATCTTGCTGTTTAATGTTGAACGACGGTCACATGCAAGATGGATGTATTCCTTGATTAAGGCTGAGTTGTCACCTGAGGGGTCATTATGACCGCCAGGGTGGAGGTGGCAGTGTGACCACCACTAAAGTGGTGGTCCGACCGCTTCGGCAGTGGCCTAACCGCCACGTAAGGACTGTGGCGATTGCGCCACAGTCTGACTGCCAGTTTCCCTCCACAGGAGGCACTGGTGGTCTGAATCTGCCAGGGAAGCGCTGCAAGCAGCACCGCCCTATGGATCACGACCCCCCTCTCCACCAGCTTTTACATGGCGGTAGAACTGCCATGTAAAAGCTGGTGGAGACGCAGTGCAGGGGGCCATTTTACCCAAAGCTAAATGTTTTGGTTTACTTATAATTGTCACTCAATAGGCCACTTATAGGACACTGAAAGGTCACACCTTAGCACCCTGAATACATATAAATGTCACACATAGGCAAAATGAAAACCTGGCAGATATGTGAGAGTCACCTTGTTGGGTGTTAAGCTGTAACAGCCATTAGAAGAGATCAGAGGGGTCCTCTCAGTGCCACCATAGGGTAACCTCTTTTGGGATAAAGGCAGCGTAAGGTTAATTGTTGAACGTCAGCATCCCAATAAAGGGATTTGACAGAATGAACACAGGCAGCTGGTCGGAGCATCAGCATAGTGGGTCTGAAGGTGTCTAAAGACAGGAAAAAGGTCTCTGAGTGGGGCTGATGATTGTGTGACATCTAACTTTGGATATCGTAAGGTAAGATATCTTTAAGCCCTGGCTGAGGATCTTTGGGGGCTGGTGAATATGAGAGGTTCAACTTAAATCCCATGAGAGTCAGCAGATGATCTATAATAGCTAACTGAGGGCTCTCTTAACTGCTGAGTAAAGCCCCAATTACAGTCTGCCCGATGAAATGCGATATATGCTGTTACTGCAAATATCACAACTAAGAGTTGTGCAATAAGTACCAAGACCCCTTGCATTTTTCCACTCAGGTAAAGTTCATCATGTCAAGGCTGCTGAAATTTTCCAGGGGAAAAAGTTTGGTAAATAATGGGACCTGTGAACTTAGGTGCAGTCATAACCCAAATATGCATGTTAGACCCTATTTTGAGGTCAATAAGATAGTGTTATTCATCATACCAGATAAACTGCCATCTCTGCAGTCCCAGAATATATCAGGTGTGATAAATCTTGCACCCTTTTCAGTGGCTGATTGTAGGGTAGGCTGGGCACTGATGGCAAATAGAGAAGCAAGTAGCTTGATGGCCTACAGAACAGTGGATGCATTGACGTCATTTAGGGGTCGCAGCTGTGACCTCTGGCATGCCCCTAGTGACCAATGGCAGTCCCCTTGTGACCCCTGGCCTCAAAGGAAGCACAGGTTCAGCACAATTTTACAAGCAGAAGGTAAACAGTGCTTGCAGCCCTATTCAGCTTCAGCGCTGGAATGGACTGGCCTCTGGCGCTGGAAGTACCATGTAGCAAAGCCCCCTTCTGTCTTTTCTACAAATGGACGGTGCAGTTTGCAGATTGTCTCCTGCTTAGAAGGTGAGAGGAAGCGGACTGGGACAGAAGGTTGTGGCGGGGAGGGGAGTCTGCTCTGAATTGTATTTTAGCGTTCTTGTTAAATGAAGTCTGTAGAAAATGCTCTGCTGCAGGGAAAAACAACAGGAGGAATAGAAGCAAAGTAGAGAAAGACAGTAAATAAGATTTCATTTTTTAACCTATATTAACCTACATATAAGTTCGCTGCTAAGGTAAAAATAGCAAAGCAGTAATTCTGGCCCCATTAAATATTCAATTAAAAATCCTTGCACACAGGCATCTGTCCCAGTCTGTATCCAGTTTAGCCACACAACCATCAGGTGGGCAGGTGCATTTGTTACAAAACTGTAATAACTAAGAAGCCTCCCAGAGGGCATATGAAGGTTCATACAATTCTATGTCAGGACCGGAGGCTTCGGATTATGCTTCTTTTTCCATTCTTTATTTACTCAGCTGCCAATAAAAGTAGAGATTTGTTAAAAACTACATTTCCCATAATTCCCATGATCATGTGACCAACCATAGAAGGATACCACATATATAAACTCCTGCTATCACGAGACTTCCTCTTTCTTTGCTGCTATGCAGCCAGTTAAGTGCTCGTCTTATTGTCTGATAGCTTGTTTACTGTGCTTTTATCTGGTTTACGCATGTCACGTCTAACAGGCCGCAACCTGTGTTAGCGTTTATTTAATTTCTTTTCAGGGGAGCGATTCGGCCTCCAGGGAGGCTTTCCCTCTTATCAGGTGGAGCGGGAGAGGGAGCAGAGACGCGATCACCATCTTGGGTCGGTCACGTCTCATCATTCTAATCTCGGCTAGATCCAGGGCACATGTGTGCATGCGCAATTTCAACACGTGAGATTTATCCACGTTTTGGGAAGCTTGGGCCAGCGTTTGCGGTGCTCTTCACCGCTTCTCGTCCTCTAACCCCAAATGTGCTTTATTCTTCCTCTTTGTGCCTTTTGGTCATTGCTTCCAACGCCCTGAGGCATCGTAGAGTGCCCAGGGTAGAAAAAGTTGCATAGGCTCTGCCTAGAGTGCTCCAGGTGCATCCCTCCACTCTTTAAATCGGTTATCTTCACCTGGTGGGGTTGCACTCCCCCTTACTTGGGCTAAGGCCATATTCATATATATATTCTATTCTACTTCACGGTCTCTGATTAAAAATGGCTCATTAAGACCCCTATGAAGAGGACAGAGGGGTATACCAGGGGTTTCCTCCTTCTTTTGAAGAAACTTTGGTTAAAGCACTGGACTCCAATTTCCAATTATCAGTTAATAAAGCTCTAGCCAGAGCTCTAGGCCCCCAAACCTCCCATCTTAAGGGCTTTGCATGTCAGCAAGGCTAGCTTCTGCCTCTTACGGCCTCTGTGGATCCGATTCCAACACCAACTTCCCAATCAGAGGGAAAGGCTAAGAAGAAATCGAAAGGGGCTAAAACATGGCATTCTGAGGCCTTTGAAAAATTGTCTACGTTCATCCAGAATGAGCACGGGTATTGTCACTCTCAATCTCAGGCGTTGTCCGCAGAAGATCCTTATAAGGGTATTTATTTGTCAAGTTCTGATTCATCCAAGTCCGATGGTGACAGTGAACCCAGATGGCCCCAGTAAAAAGAGACATCGGGATCTGAGCTCTGACATGGGCCCCATCCATCCGAAGGTTCTTACCTTTGATCCCTCCGAAATAGTCCATCCCGTTCATCCAATTGGTCCCCCCTTCCTGAGGGAGCCAGTTATGTGCAGTCACATCTCTGGCAAAGCTTCGATAAGGAGGTCAAGGTGAGGCTTAGATCTGAATGCCCCAGACCTGACCTGGGGGCAAAGTGGCAGATACCCCTGAGGTAGACCCTACTATGGTCTATTTCATGAAGAAATGGTCCTGTGATCCCAAGAAAGGGCTGGACCGAGCCTGGCGATCTTGCCAGGATAAACTGCTTGACCTATCTGGTCCCTTGACAAAAATTCTAGAGATGGGGTTCCTAGCAAAGGAATCTGGGAGTCAGGCTGATCCGGACATTTTGATTGGTTGGGCACAACGGACAGTGTGCTAATTGGGCAATGCCAATGTGGCCATGTCCACTGAAATGAGAAGATCGATCCTTATGCGGATTGATCCAAAGCTAAATGACCTAGCTTCATCCGAATCTGGTCCAGTGGCACAGGGTCTTTTGTTCGGAGGCCCATTTGTTAAAGATTTGGCTAAATTTGCGGCCACATATAACACTCTAGACAGGGCTCACCTATCTTTAAAGAAGGTATTCGGCTATAGCCTTTTTGGAAGGGCCAGACGATACAGAGCTGGTTCATCAGGCCAAGGATTCTACCAGGGCTCCCAGCGTGAAGCCTTCAACAGGACCAGAGGCTCCTGGCAAGATCAGGCTCAGACCTTCTATCTAACCAGACCCAGAGGAGGTCGTCAATGCTTCCGTAGAGGAAGAGGTTATCAAAAAGGTGCCCAAGACACAGGATATGCAAGTGAGGATTATTCCTTATGCAGAAGTAGTGTTGGGGGTTCGGATTCAGTTGTTTCTACACAATTGGGAGAACATTACTCAAGATGCTTGGGTACTAGAGTCAGTCCAGGGATTCAAACTGGAATTTTACACCTCTCCAGTCCACGTTGCGCGCCCTCGGGAAATATATTTTTCCCTACAAGATCAAGAGCTCATCACGAAGGAAATTTGTTCATTGTGAAGAAAGACGCCATTTGCATTTCTTCTCATCCCGGTGGTTTTATCAGCAATATCTTCTTAGTCAGCAATAAAGACGGAGGTTCTCATTTGGTTCTCAATATAAAGAACTTCAACTCTTGGCTAATTTACAGGCATTTCAAGATGGAAGGCATCCATCTTTTAAGATATCTGCTCCAAGAGGGCGATTTGATGGTGAGACTGGATTTGCTAGACACTTACCTCTCAGTCCCCATCTTTGCACCTCACAGGCCCTTTCTTCAATTCTTTTGGAAAGACCAATGTTACAAATACAAAGTTCTTCCATTCAGCCTTTCATCGGCCCCATGGTGTTTCACCAAGATCATGAGACACGTGGCAGAAGCCCTTCTCGCAATGAGTGTCAAGTTCATCATTTACCTCGACTACTTAATCCTTTTGTCCCAAGATCCCCAGATGGTACTAATTCATCTATCTTGGACAATCCTGTTGTTACAGGAATTGAGTTTTGTCATCAACCAAATTAAGTCCTCCCTGATTCCCTCTCAACAAATGGATTTTTGGGGATTCCAGATGGATTCGGTGCGATCCCAGTTAGTTCTTCCTCCTCAAAAGATTTGAAATATCAAGAAGGAATTGAGATCTGCTTTGTGGAACCACACAATATCGTTGAGATCCGTAGCTCAGATTGTGCATCTCCTCACCTCAGCCATTCAGGCGATATTCCCAAGACCCCTTTATTACAGGGGTCTCCAACGACTCAAAATTCACTATCTTCAGAAAGGGTTTCCTTACTCGGATCAGGTCCAACTCTCGACAGAGGCCAGATTGGAAATTAATTGGTGGTTGACCCACATGGAAGCCTGGAATGGCAGGGCAATCTTTGGCCGGACCCCAGATGTCATTCTGGAGTCAGATGCCAGCAGGTGGGGATGGGGTGCCAGATGTGGACCCCTCTCCACGGGAGGCCGTTGGACAGAGAACGAGCTTCAACTTCACATCAATTGCCTGGAGTTGTTAGTGGGCTCCTTCGCGATCAGGAACATATCCCCAATCAAATCAGATTGCTGCATTCTGTTTAGGGTTGGACAACATTTCAGCAGCCTGTTATGTCAACAGACTAGGGGGCACGAAGTCCTGCATGTTAACCGAGATTGCAAAGGATTTTTGGCACTTCTGTCAACACCAGATTTTGGTCATTGCGGAGTATCTTCTGGGCACAAAGAACTCTGTGGCGGATTGGTATTCCCGGCATCTCCAGGATTTCAGCGATTGGAGGTTACATCCGAAAATTTCCAAACAGATCAATCTCTTGTGGGGTCCATTTTCAGTGGACCTGTTTGTCTCCAGGACCAATCATCAGATTCTGACTTTCTTCAGTTGGCGTCCGGATCCAGAGGCTTTAACAACGGATGCGTTCTTGCAGGACTGGTCTCCCCACAGAGGGTACGCGTTTCCGCCATTCAATAAGATTCCCAGAGTACTATCCTTAGTGATGTATCAAAAGATCCAATTAGTCTTGGTCACTCTGTTATGGAGGGCTCAGCCATGGTTCCCCTTGGCTTAGAAAATATAATGCAACTATCCTCTCCTGATTCCTCATATGCCAAATCTAGTGCAGGACCCAGTAGGCCTTCCATATCCTCTGATCTCAACCAACAAGCTCCAGTTGATGGTCTTGAAAGTTTTGGGGATCAATGGAAGTTGCCAGATATTTTGGCAAAAGCTACAGCCTTTATTAACCAGGCCTGGTCTAGAAACACCCATAAACGGTATGCTTGGCTGGTGTAACCAAAGGAGTTTGGATCCTGTTCAAGCAGATGTAACGTTGGTGATACATTTTTTTTCTTCCTCAGCTGAGTCCGGTCTGTCTGACAGATCAGTGAATAATTACAGATGAGCTATTTCGGCTGGTCATATGCCGATTCAAGGTAAACCAGTCAGGGTGTTTCCGTTAGTATGTAAATTGCTGAGAGGTATTCGTTTGTCCAATCCTCCAAAAGCAAAATATTCTTCTTTATGGGATGTGAATGTGGTACTTAGATTTTTTTAATCCTGGCCTAATAACAAATATTTATCACACAAACAGCTATCGGCTAAGTTGACTATGCTGTTATGTTTGATTTCTTGCAAACGAGTGCCAGATGTTAGAGCCTTGGATCTAAAAGGCCGCCAATTTTTCCCTGAGGATATAAGGTTTTCAGTGTCCAGAAGGACCAAGACTAATGTCAGGTCTGTCTCGTATCCTGCATTCCCTAATGATTACAAATTATGTGTGGTGCAATGTCTCAGGGCTTATGAGGCAGCCACTAGTGAATTCCAGGTAGATTCGGAAGGACAGTTATTGATCGCTTTGCAAAAAACATTTAATCCGGTTACACCGGCCACTTTGGCTAGATGGTTACACTGGCTTCTTTCTGAAGTGGGAATTGACACGTCTGTGTTCGGAGCTCATTCAGTTAGAGGTGCTATGGCATCCAAATCTTTTAGCCTAGGTTCCCGGCTAAAAGACATCATGAAAGCAGCGGATTGGTCCTCCGAATCTACTTTTAAATTATTTTATTATAAGCCAGTAGTAGATGTTGCATCGATTGTGGTGGCTCAGCTTTAAACAAGCCTAATCCAAAGTCTCCGGTCCTGACATAGAATATAACATTTTCTAGCTATTGCGTCAAGAATTTTCAATTCTATTAAGGACACGGAGGTGAGGATTATCCCACCCGTTGACTTATGAAGACTTACGTAAGGTATAAGTATGCTGCTTATGTGAATTTCCATAATGCAAATATTTTGTTATATCCCCCCGTTTATTAGTTGTTTATAAATTAAGGGATTGGATATTATGGCTTTGCTTTGTATCCTCAGGCACTGAGCCGAAACAACCTTGAAGAAGACAGAATTTCGCCAGAGGTTCCTTTTCCAGGTGTTGCCTACCTTTTACAACATATGTCATTGGTTCACCTCTTCTGGTTTCCAGGTTTCAGTTTTCATATGGACTCCGCCTAGGAGAAGTTTCATATTCAGGTTCCGGTTTCAGTTGAAGAACTTTTGGTGTTGCTATAAGACTGTTTGAATTACAGACTCAACTTAAACATTATTGAATTCACAAAGAAAGTGACAGTCTCATGATAGGAGGAGTTTATATATGTGATATCCCTCTATGGTTGGTCACATGATCATGGGAGTTATGGGAAATGTCGTTTTTAACACATCTCTACTTTTATTGGCTGCTGAGTAAATAAAGCATGGAAAGAGAAGCATAATCCTCGCCTCCGTGTCCTTAATAGAATTGAAAATGTTTGACGCAATAGTTAGAAAAATTTATATCCAACCTAATGAGTGAAGACCCACCCAGATTCAAGACTCCAGAGTGCCTCTGCACAGCCCAATCAGAGACTGATGCAGAAGAGAATCACTGACAGTGTGAAATCAATCGTAGTCCATCATGCCCAGTGCCAACCCAGTATACCTGCAGCTGCTGCTCAGTGAGAGTGATAACCATTTTGGAATATAACAGAGAGGTAACTAAAGGGGGGTATCAGAAGAGGGGAGCCTCGGACCTAGTACCCTTGTGTGGCACGAAAACACTGTGGTTTAAAGTGTATGCCCTGAATATTGCTACATACCTGGTGCAAGACCGAGAGAGTGAATGCACTAGTATCTTTCTTGAGCTTGTAAAGCTCTACAACTAATTTTACCCACCAGACATTAGGACTGGTCTTTTTACTATTGAATTCCATCCTACTGAGCCAGTGGGAAAAACAGGTGTGAGACAAATAAAAATACAAGAAGTGCCATAGAGGACAAACGTGCTTACAAGCAAGGATGTACTACTGTAGAGGGGAGGTACATCTTAGGAGAGAGGTACATTGCAGGAAACATGCTTTATAGGAAAACGGGCACAGGCTCTTTCGAATACATGAGCTTAACTGGGAGATGTACGTTACGAGGAATTGATTTTCTTGGCAGAGGTGCTTAGCAGGAGATAGGTACTTTGTAGGTGAGGGTATTTAGATAACTAATGCTTTACATGGTATCAGTATTTTGTACAACATATGTTTTTACGAGCCAGATGTGATGTCGATCACAGGAGGGGTGTGCTCGATAGGAAAGTGTTCTTTTCTGGAAAAGACTGCTGTAAAAAAAAAGGAGATGCTTTACTTAAGAGAGGTTATTTACTATAGAGGCGTGTTTCGCACAAGAGCAGTTGTTTACAGAGAAGGTGTTTCACAGGATCTGTACTTTACAGCTGGTGTACTTTTTAGAGAAATGTGGGGCATCAGAGGAGAGGAAGCTTTACTGGAAAGGGTGGTTTAGACAAGAACGGTGCTTCAGACGAGAAGGGTGCTTAAAGGAGAGTCAGGAGCTTTAAAGGAGAGGGGTACTTAAAAGACGAGGGGTTCTTTACAGTAAAGAGATGGTTTCTTTTTTGTGTTGCAATTTTTGTTATTTGAGAAACAAAAATACACGTGTACAAGGCACGTTATACTACCATGTGTAGTCAATACCAAGAACTAGGACATAAACGTGAGCCATCAACAGTTGGGCATCCTTAAGGGGGGAGGGGGAGCAAGACGCAGGAGGGGGGGGGGGGGAGAGACACAGTTGGGGGAGGGGGAGGGGCAAGATGGTAGCTCTAGGTGGTTTAGGTGGCTGAGGTGCTCTATATGTTCTGCTGGAGAGAGGTTCTTTACAGAAGAAGGGTGGATTGGGGGGGACTTGCTTTCTCCAAATGCCTTCATGTTTACCATGTGGTTGAGGACAACGGTATCTTTGGGGGGCAAAGTCTGTGTTCTCTACCCTGACTGCACACTGTTACCCAGGGTTCCATCACATAATGTTTAAGGGGGCAGTTGATGCCTGGCTACTCCTACCAGAATTTCTGGTGGTTTGTGGGATTCTGGCCTCAGAGGTGTGGGCTGGTGGAATATTTGGTTTCCTGGATGTGACTGGTGGGGGGAACTGGTTTGCTACTGATACTGCTTTTGTATTTTTTTCTGTACTTTAATTCATTTCTGTTTTGTGATTCTGACTCTACAATAGGCACCATAAGCCTTGTTATTTGTGAGTCTGCTGTAGAAGACTGGGACAAGACAGTCCCTTTGGATTGTATGATTGTGAATATTTCCTACTTCATAAGAATTGTTTTTTCTTGTTCTCATCTGCTGTGGGTATTTATGGTGTGGTGATCATCTATGGTACTGCACAGAATAAGAGGAAAGCTTACATTACTGATGCACGTGGGTGGCCTATATTTTGTCTGGAGCCACCCTGCACAATTGCCTGTGGTGTGCCTATTTTGTGTATATATAAAACTTGAATCACTAATTGTGCAATATCTGTCATGAGGTTTACACTGATGTTGCGTCTGTCATATTTATTCTTCAAGTTGGGACCTCCTCTGTTGTTGCCTTCACCCATTCATTATGTTTCAAGTGCTCAAATATTTTCATAGGCCTACTTCAAAAGTTATATCTGCTCTCAGGTTTAGGATCATACATAATGTGGAAGAGGGACTGAATCTTCAGTGCTGAGGTTCCAGCGGCTGGATGTCAGCAAAGGACTCACCAATGTGGCAGCGAATTACACATGATGAAAATTAGAGAAATGAGCAATGATGGGGCAATGGAAAAAAGGGGAGAAAAGAACAAGGTACAACAGAAAACAGGGAACATTGAAGGGGAGGGGAAAAGGTGAGAGTGAAGAGAAAAAGGGGAAGGAAAAGAATAGTAGAATGAGAGAATGAAAGGCAGGGACAGAACTAGGAGAAAGGCACAGAGGACCTCATTCCAACCCTGGCGATCGGTGATAAAGCAGCAGTAATACCGCCAACAGGCCGGCTGTAAAGAAACTTTAATTTTGACAACGGCAGAAACCGCCAACACAGACAGCCACTCCGACCGCCATGGCGGTAGTAACAAGCACCGCAACGGTAACCGACAACAGACAGGCGGAAGACAATGTACTGCCCACAGCATTACAACAGGCCTATCCGCCAGCTTTTCCGGGCCGGTACCAACACCATCAAAAGCACCGCGAAAAAGAACACTGAAGGGAAATGACTCACCTCTCGACACTCAAGGAAGAACCACGATGCCATGGAGCCCGAACTGCAGATCTTCCGCATGCTGGTCTACCTTCTCATACACCATGAACATGTACCCCGGCGAAGACGACCACAGTGAATACTGCACCTAGCACACAGGGGAGGAAAAAGAGTCACACACACACACACACACGCAACACCCAACACCCCCACACGCAACACCATACACACAAACACATGCAACAACATTACATAACCCTCAGGAATAACGCAAGGACAAAATGGAATAGAGTAAAATTAGTGTAATATAAGTAATTATTAGAAATACGTTCAGAAAGAAATAAACAGTATGTTCAATATATACAAAAGGAGGGACAATGCCCACTCCAAAATGTCCGTGGCCCACAACACATAGGCTGAGGCCACACTTGACTCCTGCCTCAATATGAAGAGAACACTGTAGGGGCATCTGGTCAAAAACGCACAGACACCTCAGAGGGACGGTGAATGGGGGGGCACCTCAGCCGGAAGATGGTATAACGCCACTGGCCTGGAGGGGGCACCATGCCTACTGCTTGGTCATGGGGAGTGCAAAGCCACAGTCTCTCAATTGGGTTGTTTGCCCACTGCTTGGTCCTGGGGAGTGCAAAGTCACAGTCTCTCAAGTGGGTGGTTTGCCCACTGCTTGGTCCTGAGGAGTGCAAAGCCACAGTTTCTCAAGTGGGTAGTTGCCCAATGCTTGGTCCTGGGGAGTGCAAAGCCACAGTCTCTCAAGTGGGTAGTTTGCCCACTGCTTGGCCCTGGGGAGTACAAAGCCACAGTCTCTCTAGTGGGTGGTTTGCCCACTGCTTGGTCCTGGGGAGTGCAAAGCCCCAGTCTCTCAAGTGGATGCCTTCTTCCACTGGTTCTGGGGGGGGCTTTGTGCCCAGTGTGCTTCGTCCTGCCAAGGAGGGGCTGAATGGATGCCTTTTTCCACTGGTTCTAGAGGGGGCTTTGTGCCCAGTGTGCTTCATCCTGCCAAGTAGGGGCTAAGTGGATGCCTTCTTCCACTGGTTCTGGAGGGGGCTTTGTGCCCAGTGTGCTTCATCCTCGATGGGGAAAGGTCACAGCCTCTCACCTAGGTGTCACATCGACAGGTGCTGCAGGGGTCAGGACGCATTGCAGCCCATGTAGTCACCACTACACACTGCTCTCCGGCGGTGACGACTGCTCAGTGTATGCCAGTTGCGCTGCAGGTGGCGGTGCAGGCAGTGGTTGTGGTAGCCTCCAGGCCTTCACCTGCATCCTCGGACGGCTTCCCACTGGGACTGCTGCTGCTGGCAGTGGTGCTGCTGGTGTTGGGGCAGGTAACGGTGCTGGCCGCGGTGCAGGTGGCGGTGCAGGCAGTGGTGGTGGGAGCCTCCAGGCGTTCACCTGCTGCCTTGGACGGCTGAAGTGCCATGGCTGGTGTTCTGTGCACCTTTCTGCCCTTGGCAGATGGTGGTGCCTCCCTGCTTCTGCCAGCTGGAGTCTTTGCCCTGCCCTTGCTGGCTGGTTCTGCCTCCTTCCCCTTGCTGGCTGCTGTCCCTTTCTTGCCCTTTCCAGTTGGCGAACCCTTCTTGGCCTTGGCAGGTGTTGCTGGCACACTGGCTGGGCTGACGGGTGCCTCCTTGGAGCCTCTTACACCTGCCTTTGCTGCAGAAACCACATAGGCTGTGGACTGGGTGGCTGAGGTGCTGGGCTGGGTTCTTGGCACCCTGGCCCGAGGTGAAGGACAGGGGGGAGGGAATAGGTCAATGGTGGCAAGGAAAAGCTTCAGAGGGACACTGGGGCGGGAAGAGGATGAAGGGTTGGGAGTGGAGGAAGAGGGAGTGATTGTAGGAGGTGTCAGTCTGCTGTGTTTGGGTGCAGGTGCATGGGGTGGATGGCTGTTGGGTGTGTGTGTGTGCTTGCGTTTGTGTACTTTGGGAGGAGGAGTCACAGACAAAGTGGGAGAGGACACAGGAGACGTGTGCATGGATGTGGGGGTGGTGAATGCCAGTGAGGGGCGTGTAGTGATAGGCATGATGGTGAAGGAGGTAGTGGATAGGGATGTAGTGCATGCAGGTGTGATTGGAGATGCTACTGGGATGGAGGTGAACGAGGAGGAGGAGGGGGACACAGTGGAAGCAAGCAATGGATGTTGGTGTGTCTGCATGTGAATGGTGCTTGTGTGAGTGCCTGTGAGATGAAGTGTGGTGCTTTTGTGTGTTGATTTGGGTGATTGCTGGTCTGAAGGTGTGCTTGGGATAGGGTGGGGTTGAGGCGATTGGGACTGGGTAGAGAAGTTGGAGGGGGGAGGCTTGAGACAGGGACAATGGCTGCCATCAGTGCGGAGGTCAGAGCCTGGAATGCTTTATGTTGGGCCATCATGCCAGAGTGAATGTCCTCCAGGTTTGCAATTGTTTGTTGCAAATGCCCTGCACCCTGGATGGCATTCAGTATGGTTGACTGCCCAACAGTCAGGGATCTCAGGAGGTCAAAAGCCTCCTCACTGAGGGCAGCAGGGCTGACTGGGGCAGGGCCTAAGGTGCCTGGGGCGAAGGAGATGCCCACCCTCCTGGGAGAGCAGGCACAGGAAACATGCTGAGGGGCTGCTGGGTGGGTGGGGCTGGTACAGGAGGTGGTGGCTGTACCTGTTGTTGGGGTGGGCACAGAGGTGTCCGCCACCGCCAGTGAGCTTCCATCGGAGGAGGAGTCCCTTTCGGTTGTGTCCCATCCTGTCTCCATCGTGGTGCTGCCCTCACCCTCTGTCCCACTGGTGTCCTCACCGTCTGTGGATTCGGCCTCCAGGCCCCTGTGGGATGCAGCTCCCTCCGTCGCCGGTGCCTCTGCTCCTCCGCCAGATGATGCTAATACACACAAGGACAGGGTGATAAAACAAAAGGGGGGGGCGAGACAGAGGATACACTTGGTCAATGCCAACAACAACACTACCGTTGGCATACACAACACACAGGGAACAGCCCTATGCACTAGGCAATGCACTACCAATTACAATGCTAGTCACCAGCCATAGTGTACAATGCCTAACACCATTGGCTGCACATCTGAAACGCACAGGACCCTGCCCAGTAGTAGATGCCCACTAACACTATTGGGGTTGGAGTGCTTCAGAGCCTGCCCAACATGGGCCCTACCCTGCCATGTTTGCCCTGGCCTAGGGGCACCCACAGCCCACATCCCCCACCCAGGTAAAACCTTAACGCGCGCAAAGTAATGATTCTGAATCTGTACTCACCCTCTTGTGGCTGCTGTGGTGCCTTCAAGTGCCCATCCAACTCCGGATAGGCCACCGCCAGGATGCGGAACATCAGGGGGCTCAGGGTATGAGGCACCCCTTCCTCATTGGGAGGCCAGCCCCAGCTGGGCCTCTGCCGTCTTCCTTGACCAGCAGAGCAGATCCTCCCACCGTTTGCGGCAGTGGGTGCTCCGCCTGTCAAAGACCCCCAGGGTCCGCACCTCCTTGGCAATGGCACGCCAAATACCCTTTTTCTGATGGGCGCTGACCTGCAGAAAAAGATGCATAGAAAAAGGTATGAGTCATACCATCCTGTCTGTTACACTCATGGCCCACCATATACCTCCCATCCCCTTACACACAGACATTGACCACCAGACATTCATCACTCTGCCCAGGACCCCTCTGCCCCCCCGACACCAGGTTTACACTTACAGCAATCCATACATTTGTGGCCCGCGCATCATGCTCACAGTGTACTCACCTGTTTGTCTGGAGGACCATAGAGTAAAGTGTACTGGGGTGGGACTCCATCCACCAGTCTCTCCAACTCCTCCGGAATGAAGGCGGGGGCCCTTTCCCCAGACACTCGAGCCATTGTCGCTTCCAGACACAGGTCACAGCAGCACTTGCAGTGTAGGTCCTCTCCTGTTGAAGGTCAGGTAGCAAGTGAGTGCACAGATAGAAAATGGAGGTTACGTCACCGGCGGCGTACATCACCATTGGCTCCTGGAACCCATAGGGCCGAATGATAACCAATGCAAAGTTGAGCGGCGGTCTTCGACCGCCGACCGCAACAGTGCCCAATGCCAGTGGAATTACCTCATTTCCACTTGTCTCTCTTCACAGGTCAGGCAGCTGCTATTTCAGGGGGGCACAGGCCATGGCACCTAACTGCACCACAGCAGAAATTGGCACATGAACTGACTCTTGAGTTCACATACTGTTTCTGTAAAGAAATGAATTATATTTTTAACATATGTGTGAATATGACCATCTACTCACCGTTTTTCCCCCCTAGGGTTCAACCGCTGAGGATGAATAGGAGATGAACACATCCCCGTGTACAGACCCCTGGTGGACCTGGCGACAATGGAGGACAGGCACTATGGGGGTCATTCTGACCTCGGCGGTAAAAGCCGCTT
This sequence comes from Pleurodeles waltl, assembly GCF_031143425.1. NCBI lineage: Eukaryota > Metazoa > Chordata > Amphibia > Caudata > Salamandridae > Pleurodeles > Pleurodeles waltl. Next base: position 1,192,660,170 of record NC_090446.1, read on the forward strand.
ACCGCCGGTCAGAAGACCGCCACAATACCACCGCGGCCGCGGTCAGCCGCCATGGACATTCTGACCCACAACTGCAAAACCTCCGAAAATCCGCCCTCCACTGCAGTCCGCCACATCAGCGGCCAGCGGTAAACTGGAGAAGACCAAACCTCCACCGCCACGCCAACAGAAATACGCCCATCCCATTATGACCCGCAAATCGACGCGGCGGTCATTCAACCGCGGTATTCCATTGGCGGTACACACCGCCGCGGTCAAAATACACACACCTTTACAAACCCCTACCACATTGGACAATTTGAAAGGCACACACCTGAAACACATACACACACCACTCCCACACATCCAATACCATATAAAACACACACCCACATCACCCACAAACCCCTACCAACAAAAACCAGAGACGAAGGAGAGAGAGAGACACATCAGAGAATAGATAGCCAGACACACAGAGGCACACCGCAACATCACACACACCACATAGAAGCACAAAGCACCACACACCAACACACACATCACACATACACCACCCCACACCTCATACACACCACCCCATGGCACCACAAAGGCACCCACGCTTTTCAGACCAAGAACTCCGGGTCATGGTGGAGGAGAACATAAGAGTGGAACCCCACCTCTTCGGCTCACAGGTCCAGCACACCACCATAGCAAGGAAGGCGGAGCTCTGGCAGCGGATCGTGGACAGGGTCAACGCGGTGGGACAGCATCCCAGAAATCGAGAGGACATCCGCAAACGATGGAACGACCTACGGGGGAAGGTGCGCTCGATGGTCTCGCAACACAACATCGCAGTGCAGAAGACTGGCGGGGGACCCCCACCCACTCCACCCGAATTCACAACATGGGAGCAAGAGGTACTCAACATTCTGCATCCCGATGGCCTCGCTGGAGTACACGGAGGAATGGACTCTGGTAAGTACAAGGCCAACCACTTCACCCCCCCCCCCCAGCATGCTAACCCCCACCCTCACCCCCAACCCCCCAGCACACATCCTCCCTGAGAATGTCTCCCCAGCACAACCCACCCAACACCAACCCCTGCATGCCACCCCCAAACTATGGACACCCATCACCTAAGCATGACCATTGCACATGCCTATCACCCCCCCCACAAAACACCCTCACAACACCTCCCCCAAGGGAATGCCAGCACTGGGGGACAAGGGCACCCATAAAACGCAAGCTAATGCACACACAGAAACAATAACCATACCTTCTTACCCCATGCAGGACCCGAACGACAACACACCGGTCAGGAGGGACCAGAAATGTCCATGCCACCCCCGGAACAGGCCCCTAGTGATGACAGCAGCTCTGTCGACCTGGAACCTGACGACCAGCCCGGACCATCGGGGACCTCTGGGCAGTCGGTTCCCCTCACCCAGACACAGGCCACTGCAGACCCAACCCCCTCTGGGAACAACAGCACAGCTCCCACCCAGCGGGCCCATGCCTCTGTCTCTAGGACAGGTCAAGCCATATAAAACACACACCCACATCACCCACAAACCCCTACCAACAAAAACCAGAGACGAAGGAGAGAGAGAGACACATCAGAGAATAGATAGCCAGACACACAGAGGCACACCGCAACATCACACACACCACATAGAAGCACAAAGCACCACACACCAACACACACATCACACATACACCACCCCACACCTCATACACACCACCCCATGGCACCACAAAGGCACCCACGCTTTTCAGACCAAGAACTCCGGGTCATGGTGGAGGAGAACATAAGAGTGGAACCCCACCTCTTCGGCTCACAGGTCCAGCACACCACCATAGCAAGGAAGGCGGAGCTCTGGCAGCGGATCGTGGACAGGGTCAACGCGGTGGGACAGCATCCCAGAAATCGAGAGGACATCCGCAAACGATGGAACGACCTACGGGGGAAGGTGCGCTCGATGGTCTCGCAACACAACATCGCAGTGCAGAAGACTGGCGGGGGACCCCCACCCACTCCACCCGAATTCACAACATGGGAGCAAGAGGTACTCAACATTCTGCATCCCGATGGCCTCGCTGGAGTACACGGAGGAATGGACTCTGGTAAGTACAAGGCCAACCACTTCACCCCCCCCCCCCAGCATGCTAACCCCCACCCTCACCCCCAACCCCCCAGCACACATCCTCCCTGAGAATGTCTCCCCAGCACAACCCACCCAACACCAACCCCTGCATGCCACCCCCAAACTATGGACACCCATCACCTAAGCATGACCATTGCACATGCCTATCACCCCCCCCACAAAACACCCTCACAACACCTCCCCCAAGGGAATGCCAGCACTGGGGGACAAGGGCACCCATAAAACGCAAGCTAATGCACACACAGAAACAATAACCATACCTTCTTACCCCATGCAGGACCCGAACGACAACACACCGGTCAGGAGGGACCAGAAATGTCCATGCCACCCCCGGAACAGGCCCCTAGTGATGACAGCAGCTCTGTCGACCTGGAACCTGACGACCAGCCCGGACCATCGGGGACCTCTGGGCAGTCGGTTCCCCTCACCCAGACACAGGCCACTGCAGACCCAACCCCCTCTGGGAACAACAGCACAGCTCCCACCCAGCGGGCCCATGCCTCTGTCTCTAGGACAGGTCAAGCAGCGGTGTGTCTACCACTACAGGGCCCCCAGGGTAACCCACCAACCCAACAACAACAGGGACCTGGGGGCAGTGGGAGTGGGCACACCGTCCAGGGGACAGAGGCCCAGGGAAACAGGGCAACTCGGAGGGCTGCTGTGCGACAGGGGGGGGAGGAGAGGCCCAGGGAACCCACTCTCCAAGAGGCCCCCACCACCATCATGGCAGCCTACCATCACTCACAAGAGACGATGGCGACGGTACTGGCCAGGTTCCAGGAGATCAAGGCACAGCAGGAGCAACGCTACATGGGGTTCAGCGACCAACTCAGCAACATCTCAACCGCTATGGGGAGCATAGTCCAGGCCCTGAACCGTATAGAGGACACGTTTCGGGACCATGTGGCATCACACAGGGCCCCTGTCACTAGCCAGGAACAGGAACAGCCTACCACCTCCGCTGGCGCTAGTGGACAGGAGGCCCCACCACAACGACAGCCCACCAGAACCCCACCTCCTGCTGAACAACAACCGCCCCGCAAAAGGAGCCTGAGATCAAAAAAAACGACAGAGTAGGATGTCAAGTCCCCCGCCAGCATCACATACCCCCTGAAGTCCTCCCACTGTTCCACATTGCCACCCTGTCCAACCTTGAACTGCCCCTGCTCCATCCTGCCACAGGCATATGGACAATGCACCTGTGAGACTGAGAACTGGACTCCGCCATGGACATTACTCCACCCCCACCCATCACTGTTTCACTATCATGTACCAATATCTATGCACTAATAATAAATCACACATTGCACTGAAATCAATCAGGACTCAGCGTGTCTTATTTACAAATGTATGACACATTACATATCAATTACGTATAATTAACATTGTGAATTACACATACCGAGGTAACTTAGCATTAGTCCATGGGCCAACCAAGCCGAGGTCACGCAGTGGCTCATACAGCACAGAAAAGGGAAGGGAAAATCAAACATCATGTTTATAGGTCTGGGGGGAAACCGACAAAGTTGAGATGCAGGAGGCTTTCAGGAAATGTAAAATGGCATGGGTGATTATTACCTGTGTGCTACTGGAAATACTGTTCTATTACTCTGTCCCTGTTGTCTGTGTCGTCCTCTGAGTCTTCCTCCTCTTCACTCTCCGCAGGCTTCACAGCTGCTTCAACACCACCATCTGCACCATCCTCCTGCAGGAAAGGAACCTGACGTCGCAATGCCAGATTGTGAAGCATACAGCAGGCCACGATGATGTGGCACACCTTCTTTGGTGAGTACATCAGGGATCCCCCAGTCATATGCAGGCACCTAAACCTGGCCTTCAGGAGGCCAAAGGTCCTTTCGATGATCCTCCTAGTTCGCCCATGGGCCTCATTGTACCGTTCCTCTGCCCTGGTCCGGGGATTCCTTACTGGGGTCAGTAGCCAAGGCAGGTTGGGGTAACCAGAGTCACCTATTAGCCACACACGTTGTCTCTGTAGCTGCTCCATCACATAGGGGATGCTGCTATTTCGCATCACATACGCGTCATGCACTGACCCTGGGAACTTGGCATTTACATGGGAGATGTACTGGTCAGCCAAACAGACCACCTGGACATTCATTGAATGATAACTGTTTCTGTTTCGGTACACCTGCTCATCGTCTTTTGGGGGTACCAAAGCCACATGGGTCCCATCAATGGCACCAATGATGTTGGGGATATGTCCAAGGGCATAGAAATCACCCTTCACTGTAGGCAAGTCACCCTCCTCTGGGAAAATGATGTAGCTCCGCATGAGTTTCATCAGGGCAGACAACACTCTGCTCAAAATCTTAGAAAACATAGGCTGAGACATTCCAGATGACATGGCCACTGTGGTCTGGAATGACCCACTTGCCAAAAAATGAAGGACTGACAAAACCTGCACCAGAGGGGGAATCCCTGTGGGTTGGCGGATGGGGGACATCAGGGCTGGCTCCAGCTGGGCACACAGTTCATGGATAGTGGCACGGTCAAGTCTGTATCGAAGTATTATATGGCGTTCTTCCATTGTCGACAGGTCCACCAGCGGTCGGTACACGCAAGGATTCATCCTTCTCATCGCAAGTCCCAGCGGACGGTGCCTAGGAAGGACAACATGGAGCACAGAGTCAGGCAAACCACAGGTACGTACAGACAGCTTGCACAGTTAAAGAATGGCAATGGGTTGAAAGGCGTGTATGTGTGGTAATGCAAGGCCTAGGCCTGTGTGTCGCAGTCAAAATTAAGCCATGTAGGCCCTTGAAATGGCGGCTGCCTGACCTGTGAAGTGGGACAATGGGATGTGAGGTCAATGCGCTGGCGGGGCACACCGTGGCGGTAGGCGGTCGAAGACCGCGGCGCAAAGCCGCATTGGTTAACATTGAAGCCTATGGGTTTCAGGAGCCAATGACGAAGTGCGCCGGCGGTCGCGGTACGCACCGCCGCGGTACGCACCGCCGCGGGCGTGACCGCCATTTTCTATCTGCTTAATCACTCGAGACCTGATCATCCACAGGAGAGGACCTATACTGCAAGTGCTGCTGTGACCTCGGTCTGGAAGATACAATGGCTGCTGCGACTGGGGAAAGGGCCCCTGCCTTCACGTCTGAAGAGTTGGAGTAGCTTGTGGATGGGGTCCTCCCCCAGTATGCGCTACTCTACGGTCCTCCAGACCAACAAGTGAGTACACCGGGTGCACATGGAATGGGCTATGCCTGTGTGGATTGGGGTGGATGTAAGTTGGTGGAGTGGGGGGCGAATGAGGAGTGCAACGCCCGACAGATGAGAGCATGTGCCATATGGCAAAGTTGGTGGGGGGGGCCAATTACATCTAACATGCAGGTCATTGATGATTTCCTCCTTTCCACCCTGTACATGTCAAATAGGTCAGCGCCCATCAGAAGATCGAGATTTGGCGTGCCATCGCCAAGGAAGTCCGGAACTTGGGGGTCCACAACAGACAGGGCACCCACTGCCGCAAGAGGTGGGAGGACATCCGCCGCGGAACAAGGAAGACCGCAGAAACACTGCTGGGGATGGCCTCCCAACCTAGGAGGGGTGCCAGTCGCACCATGACCCCCCTGATGTCCCGGATCCTGGCGGTGGCCTACCCAGAATTGGATGGGCGCTTTAAGACATCACAGCAGACACAAGGGGGTGAGTATCAGCACATTCTCCTATCTTTCTGCGCAGTGGAGGCGTCTGGGTGGGGGAGGAGGGCTGTGGGTGACATTAGGCCAGGGCGCTTTCTGTAGTGTAGTCCTCTCCCTTAGGCATGGCCCTGTGCCCCCGGCCCCCACCTCGGTAGGGTGACAAGTACAGCCATTGAAGGTCCAGCATCTCCCATGTGCGCGTTTGACGTCTCTTGGCCTGTTGTCCTAGTCAGTAGTACTGAGTAGTGTACCCCGAATGCGCGGCTTAGTGCATTAGGCTCCTGTGTCTGTCCTCTCCGCCAACGGTGTTGACATTGCATGCACTCAACCTGGTCTTCTTTTTTCTCCCCCCACCCTTTCTCTTCATCTTCTTGTGCATGTGTGCATTAGCATCATCAGGCGGAGGAGATTTGGCATCGGAGCACGAGGGAGCTGCAGGACACAAGGCCCCGGTGGGCCCAGGAACAGACACCGAGGGCACCAGTGATCCGGAGGGCGAGGGGAGCACCACGACGGGGACCGCTGGTGAGAGCAGCGAAAGCGACACGTCCTCGGATGGGAGCTCCCTAGCGGTGGCGGCAACATCCGTGCCCCCCGCCTCTACAGGTACAGCCGCCACCCAGCGCACCAGCCCCGCCCTCCCAGCAGCCCCTCAGTCTTCGCTCCGTGCCCGTTCGCCCAGGAAGGCGCGCGTCTCCTTCGCCCCAGGCACCTCAGCCCCTGCCCCTGTTGCCCCTGCTGCCCTCAGTGCGGAGCTCATTGACCTGGTAAGGACGCTCATTGTTGGGCAGACGACCCTTTTGAATGCCATCCAGGGTGTGCAAAGGGAGGTGCAACAGAGCAATGCGTACCTGGAGGGCATTCATTCGGGTCAGGCTGCCCATCAACGAGCGTTCACTGCTCTGGCCTCAGCACTAACGGCAGCCATTGTCCCTGTTTCCAGCCTCCCTCTTCTTACTGCCTCCAGCCTTTCTCTGTCTCCTGTTCCTCAGTCTATCCCATCCACACCATCAGACCAGCCTGCACACACCTCAACACCCAAGAGCAGCTCATCCAAACACAAGCACCACAGATCCCACAAACACTCACCCAAGCAACACCCAGATGCAGACATGCCAACAGCCACTGCCACCCCTGTGTCCCCCTCCTCCTCGTCTCCCTCCTCCCTCCCTGTGACATCTACACTCACACCTGCATGCACCCCAACATCAGCCAGTGCTTCCATCACCACCTCACCCTCCAGTACAGTCCACACTCGTGCAGTCACCACCCCCACTGCCATTTACACGTCCCCTGTGTCCTCTCCCACTGTGTCTGTCACCCCCTCTTCCAAGACACACAAACGCAGGCAGCCACCCACCCAACAGCCATCCACCTCACGACAGCCTACAGCACCAGCACCTTCACCCAATGACAACACACCTGACTCTCCTACAACCACCTCCTCTACCCTCCACTTCCATCTCCACTTCTCCTACCCTTTACCTTGGCCCTAAAAAACTTTTCATGGCTAACCTTGACCTCTTTCCCCCCGATGAGCTCCCCCATCCATCTTCAAAGAGTCCCAAGAGCACCGCAGCCACCACCAGCCCAGCTTCGGGTGTCACTGTTGTGCATGGGTTCTGGAGCCCACCCTTTGCCAGCAGTGACACATCGATCAGCAGCAAGGACATGTCCAGCCCCCCCGTCAAGAGGACCCGCAAAAACAAGGGCCGCTGTGCGAGGACCGACAGGGCTGCCCCCAAGGAGCAATGTGCGGCCACTTCACCACCCACACCATCTAGGGGAGGCAAGGGCCCGAGAGCCCCATCAAAGGAGCGGAAGGGCAGCAGGAGCGCGGAGAAGGTGGACCCCACATGCCACATCCCAGCTGGGAAGGAGGACACTAAGGAGGCCAGGAGTCCGTCCCCGAAGGGTCCAGAAACGTCACGGTCCGAGGGCGACTGAGCAGGGAGTCCAGGCCAGGTCTGGCTCCCTTGACCTGCTGGATGAGCACCGCTGAACAGGGCCCGCCGTGGAGAAGAGCACCGCTGAACAGGGCCCGCAGTGCAGAAGAGCACCGCTGAACAGGGCCCGCCGTGGAGAAAGGCACCGCTGAACAGGGCCCGCGGTGAAGAAGAGCACCGCTGAACAGGGCCCGCCGTGGAGAAGAGCACCGCTGAACAGGGCCCGCCGTGCATAAGAGCACCGCTGAACAGGGCCCGCCGTGGAGAAAGGCACCGCTGAACAGGGCCCGCGGTGAAGAAGAGCACCGCTGAACAGGGCCCGCCGTGCAGAAGAGCACCGCTGAACAGGGCCCGCCGTGAAGATAGGCACCGCTGAACAGGGCCCCGCCGTGCAGAAGAGCACCGCTGAACAGGGCCCGCCGTGAAGATAGGCACCGCTGAACAGGGCCCCGCCGTGCAGAAGAGCACCGCTGAACAGGGCCCGCCGTGGAGAAAGGCACCGCTGAACAGGGCCCGCGGTGAAGAAGAGCACCGCTGAACAGGACCCGCCGTGGAGAAGAGCACCGCTGAACAGGGCCCGCCGTGCAGAAGAGCACCGCTGAACAGGGCCCGCCGTGGAGAAAGGCACCGCTGAACAGGGCCCGCGGTGAAGAAGAGCACCGCTGAACAGGGCCCGCCATGGAGAAGAGCACCGCTGAACAGGGCCCGCCGTGAAAATAGGCACCGCTGAACAGGGCCCCGCCGTGCAGAAGAGCACCGCTGAACAGGGCCCGCGGTGCAGAAGAGCACCGCTGAACAGGGCCCCGCCGTCTCAAGCACCGCTCCGCTGGGCCCTTCTTCTCAAGCACCGCTCCGCTGGGCCCTTCATCTCAAGCACCGCTCAGCTGGGCACCGCTGTCTCTCCACCTCTCCGCTGGGCCCTTCCTCTCAAGCACCGCTCCGCTGGGCCCTTCTTCTCAAGCACCGCTCCGCTGGGCCCTTCTTCTCAAGCACCGCTCCGCTGGGCACCGCCGTCTCAAACACCGCTCCGCTGGGCCCTTCATCTCAAGCACCGCTCCGCTGGGCACCGCTGTCTCTCCACCTCTCCGCTGGGCCCTTCCTCTCAAGCACCGCTCCGCTGGGCCCTTCTTCTCAAGCACCGCTCCGCTGGGCCCTTCCTCTCAAGCACCGCTCCGCTGGGCCCTTCTTCTCAAGCACCGCTCCGCTGGGCCCTTCTTCTCAAGCACCGCTCCGCTGGGCACCGCCGTCTCAAACACCGCTCCGCTGGGCCCTTCATCTCAAGCACCGCTCCGCTGGGCACCGCTGTCTCTCCACCTCTCCGCTGGGCCCTTCCTCTCAAGCACCGCTCCGCTGGGCCCTTCTTCTCAAGCACCGCTCCGCTGGGCCCTTCCTCTCAAGCACCGCTCCGCTGAGCCCTTCTTCTCAAGCACCGCTCCGCTGGACCCCGCTGTCTCTCCACCTCTCCGCTGGGCCCTTCCTGTCAAGCACCGCTCCGCTGGGCCCTTCTTCTCAAGCACCGCTCCGCTGGGCCCTTCATCTCAAGCACCGCTCCGCTGGGCCATTCTTCTCAAGCACCGCTCCGCTGGGCCCTTCTTCTCAAGCACCGCTCCGCTGGGCACCGCCGTCTCAAACACCGCTCCGCTGGGCCCTTCATCTCAAGCACCGCTCCGCTGGGCACCGCTGTCTCTCCACCTCTCCGCTGGGCCCTTCCTCTCAAGCACCGCTCCGCTGGGCCCTTCCTCTCAAGCACCGCTCCGCTGGGCCCTTCCTCTCAAGCACCGCTCCGCTGGGCCCTTCTTCTCAAGCACCGCTCCGCTGGACCCCGCTGTCTCTCCACCTCTCCGCTGGGCCCTTCCTGTCAAGCACCGCTCCGCTGGGCCCTTCTTCTCAAGCACCGCTCCGCTGGGCCCTTCATCTCAAGCACCGCTCCGCTGGGCCCTTCATCTCAAGCACCGCTCCGCTGGGCCCTTCTTCTCAAGCACCGCTCCGCTGGGCCCTTCTTCTCAAGCACCGCTCCGCTCGGCCCTGCCGTCTCAAGCACCGCTCCGCTGGGCTCTTCTTCTCAAGCACGGCTCCGCTGGGCCCTTCATCTCAAGCACCGCTCCGCTGGGCCCTTCTTCTCAAGCACCGCTCCGCTGGGCACCGCCGTCTCAATCACTGTTTATGGTTCACTGTGCCCACCATGCCTCCTCCTTGACCAGTGGAGACTGTCATCCACCTGATGGACTGTGGCTTTGCACTACCCAGGATGGTCCAGTGGGCAGCCCACCCACTGTAGAGACATTGAGAGACTGTGGCTTTGCACTCCCCAGGATGGTCTAGTGGGCAGCCCACCCATTGTAGAGACATTGAGAGACTGTGGCTTTGCACTCCCCAGGATGGTCCAGTGGGCAGCCCACCCACTGTAGAGACATTGAGAGACTGTGGCTTTGCACTCCCCAGGATGGTACAGTGGGCAGCCCACCCACTGTAGAGACATTGAGAGACTGTGGCTTTGCACTCCCCAGGATGGTACAGTGGGCAGCCCACCCACTGTAGAGACATTGAGAGACTGTGGCTTTGCACTCCCCAGGATGGTACAGTGGGCAGCCCACCCACTGTAGAGACATTGAGAGACAGTGGCTTTGCACTCCCCAGGATGGTACAGTGGGCATGGTGGCTCCTCGTGGATCTGGCGTCGTGGACTTATGTGGCTGTGGTGCCCCCCCCCTTCCCCCTGAGGTGCCTGTAGTTTTTACATCTGATGCCCCTGCAGTGTTCTCTCCAAAGGACTCGGGTCTCCTGTGTGGGCTTTGCCCTTGTTTCTCAAAACTTTGGCCCACGGACATGATGAATTCGTAGGATGTGCAGGACTTGTTACTTCAGTTATACACTGATGTGTATGTCATTTGTTTTCTTGTGAATATCTTTCATGGTTGTACGATATTTTTCAGGACCTTTTTGGTACATAAATATTTATTCCAAATTTGATTATGTCCTAGCATTTTTCTGGGGTGTTTGGGTGGTGTCACTGTGACTTGTTGCTCTGCATTGGTGTGTACATAGTTGGGGGGGGGGGGTCGCATATGTGTGTGCCCGTAACCTTTCGTCCTCCCCCCTCCCGTGTGTCGTAGGTGCAGTACTCACCGTTGTCGTCTGCGCCGGACTTCGTACTCGTGGTAGATGAGAAGGTAGACGAGAGCAGGTAGGATGTTTAATTCGGGTTCCATGCTGTCCTCCTTCCTCCTGGAGTGCGTAGTGGTGAGCGTTTTCCCGTTCGTAGTCTGTTTCCGCCGTGTTTTTATCGGCGGTGCTCCCGCCCCGGAAAAGGTGGCGGATTGGTGAGTTGTGATAGGGTGGGCGGTACATTGTCTGCCGCCTGGCTGTTGGCGGTGACCGCCGCGCTGTTTGTTTGTACCGCCGTGGCGGGCGGAGTGTTAAAGTGGCTGTCTGTGTTGGCGGTTCCCGCCAGGGTCAGAATTCCATATTTTTTACCGCCAGCCTGTTGGCGGGTTGGCCGCCGCTTTAACACCGACCGCCAGGGTTAGAATCACCCCCTATATCCTGACCAAAGACTTGATAGGGCCACAATCCAAGAACTCTGTGCCCAATCGGAGCCAGACCCGATTTCAGCTATCTGCCACCCCACAGGTATCCCCCCTCTGGTGCAGGTCCTGTCAGTGGTCCTTTTCCTGGCAAGTGGTTCCTTCCAAGCGACAGTGGCCATGGCATCAGGGATATCTCACTCAATGTTCTCAACGTGCTGACCAGTGTGTTGGGTGCTCTGCTGAAACACATGCACAGCTACATCATATTCCCCCAGGTGGAGGCTGACTTTTATGCCCTGGGACATATCCCCAACATCATTGGTGCCATTGATGGTACACATATTGCATTTGTCCCCCTCCCCTCTGCCCCGGAGAAATGAACAAGTGTTCATGAAAAGAAAAAGCTTTCACTCTCTGAATGTGCAGATGGTGTGTCTGGCAGACCAGTACATCTCCTATGTGAATGCCAAGTATCCTGGCTCTGTGCATGATGCCTTTATTTTGAGGATTAGCAGCATTCCATATGTGATGTGTCAACTCCAGAGGTACCTGGTGTGGCTAATAGGTGAGCCCATGGTCCCCACCCAGTTGATGTAGGTATATGGGTGTGGATTTGGCCCTATGGGTGAGTGTGTGGCTAGCAGGTATCCCTCGATATTTACAAGTGACTCTGGTTACCCCAACCTCTCATGGCTACTGACCCCAGTGAGGAATGCCAGGACAAGGGCAGAGGAACATTACAATGAGGCACATGGGCAAACAAGGAGGATCATTGAGAAAACGCTTGGCCTCCTGAAGGCCAGATTCCGGTACCTCCATCTGACAGGTGGATCCCTGTACTACTCACCCAAGAAGGTGTGCCAGATCATCATTGCATGTTGCATGTTGCACAATCTGGCCTTGAGACGCCAAGTGCCTTTTCTGCAGGAGGATGAGCCTGGAGATGGTCGTGTGGCAATGGTGGTGTCTGTGGACAGTGACGAAGAGGAGGCAGAGGAAGAAGATGTGGATAACAGAAGTACACTCATTCAACAGTACCTCCAGTGACACACAGGTAAGACACTGTAACTTCACCTTACATTGCAGTATTGTGTTTGACATTGAACATGGCAGCCTGATTTCCCTATTTCTATGGCCACTTACTGTACCCTTTGGCATCTCTATTTTCAGATCTCTGTGCCCCATTCTGGCTCCTGGCGTGTTTACTGATGCCCACTACAGGTCATACCTATGTAAATATTATGGTACATTTGAATTGCACTATTTACAGTTTGTTGGAATAATACATATTTCAAATAATTGACAGACTCCATACTTGTAATAGTTCCAAGGGTGTTTATTTCAGTGCTGAAAAGTAAATGGGGATGTGCAATGGGCTGGGTTGATGATTTAGGAAAGTCCAGGATAGAGTTCAGTCTATTTGTATTACAAGTGCATTGTCCAAGGGGCCATAGGAAGTGCAGCAATGGCAGTTCAAGGTGGAACAGGGCGACAGAGTGGGACAGAAGGGTGACAATCAGGAGAGTCTTATTTCCTGGCAGGGGTCTTTGGCAATGTTCTCTGGGTTCTGCCTGGATCGCAGGGACCGTTTGCGGGGTGGTTCTCCATCTGCAGGGGGCGAGGTGCTGATGGCCTTTTGTTCCTGTAGTGGGACCTACTGCCCACTAGTGTCGGTGGAGGTGGAGGGCTGTTTTTCCGTATGGCTTGTGTCAGGGGCCCATTGGTGTGCCACTGCCTCCCTCATGGTGTTGGCCATGTCTACCAGCACCCCTGCAATGGTGACCAGGGTGGTGTGGGTGTGTTTCAGGTCCTATCTGACCTCCAGGTACTGTCCCTCCTGCAGCTGCTGTGTCTCCTGCAACTTGTACAGTGTCTGGCCCATGGTCTCCTGGGAATTGTGGTATGCTGCCAGGATGTTGGAGAGTGCCTCGTGGAGAGTCGGTTCCCTGTGCCTGTCCTCCCCCTGTCGCACAGCAGTCCTCCCAGCTTCCCTGTTGTCCTGTGCCTCTGTCCCCTGAACCGTGTGCCCAATGCCACTGACCCTGGACCCTGGTTGTCCTGTGTTTGTGGGGTTGCCTGGGGTCCCTGTAGTGGTGGACACACAGCTGATTGACGTGTCCTGGGGACAGAGGGATGGGCCCGCTGGGTGGGTGCTGTGGTGGTGTTTCCTGTGGGGAGAGGCTCTGGGTGGTTTGGGACTGTAGTTGGGTCGGGACTGTAGTTGGGTCACCGACTGTCCAGAGGTCCCTGATGGGTCAGGTTGGACATCGTGATCCAGGCGTGCAGAGCTGCTGTCATCACTGTTGGCTTCTTCTGTGGGGGGACTGGATGTGGCTGGCACCTCCTCTCCGGTGACGTTGAGTGGGGGTCCGGTGGGGATGTAAATGCAATGTTATTGTATCTGCGTGGCCATCTTGTGCATGGATATGTTTCCCTCTATGGTTGTTATTAGCAAGGCAGCTTTGGCTTGTGTCAGTTGTGCTTGGTTTGGCTAAGTGATTGTCACTAGTGTGCATGCTGTGGTGATGGGGGTCCATGCAGGTCTGTGATGGGTGTCCATGCTTGGTGTTGCATGCAGGGCTTGGTATTGGGATGGGTGGGTTGTGATGGTGGGGTATATGTGAGGTGGTGGAGTGATGAGGGTGAGGGTAGGGGTATGAGTTTGTGATTGCATGCAGGTAGGGTGGGGGATAAAGTAGTAAAGATTAGACTTACCAGAGTCCGGTCCTCCCACTATTCCTGTGAGGCCCTCAGGATGCATGATCGCCAAGACTTGCTCTTCCCATGTTGTTAGTTGTGGGGGAGGAGGTGGGGGTCCACTGCCAGTCCTCTGTACAGCTTTGTGGTGTCTTGCAACCACAGAACGCACCTTCCCGCGTAGGTTGTTCCACCTCTTCCTGATGTCATCCCCTCTTCTTGGGTGCTGTCCCACGGCGTTGACCCTGTCCACGATTCTCCGCCATAGCTCAATCTTCCTAGCAATGGACGTCTGCTGCACCTGTGATTCGAATAGCTGTGGCTCTACCCGGATGATTTCCTCCATCATGACACTTAGCTCCTCCTCTGAGAACCTGGGGTGTCTTTGTGGTTCCATGGGTGTAGTGTGAGTGGTATGTGTGAGGGTGTGTGGGGTGATGTGTTGGGGTGTGTGCTGTGAGGAGCATGGATGATGTATGTGTGATGGTGTTATGTGGCTCAGATTCAGTGGGTGCTCCTGGCTTGTCTCTCTTGCAGTTGGAAATATTGTTTTTCATTGTAAGGGGTTGTGGGTAATGTGGGTGTGTGTTTTATAGTGGTGTGGGTGTGGTGTGTGTATGTGTGTCAGGTGTGTGTAGTTTGAATTGTCCAATGTGGTGTAGTTTTGTATGTGTGTGTGTATTTTGAGAGCAGAGGTCTGTACCGCCAATGGTTTACCACGGTTGAATGTCCGCTGCAGTGATTCGCAGGTCATGATTCTGTGGGCGTTTTTCTGTTGCCGTAACGGTGTGGGTTTTGGTACCGCCAGTTTATCACTGACCTTTGGTCTGGAAGACTTGTGTGGGTTTCTGTATAGTGGTGGATTTCTCTGTGTGGGTCATAATACCCGTAGCGGTATACCGCCGCGGTCACGGTATGTTGGCGGCCATCAGCACAGCAGTAAGCGCCATTTACCGCAAATGTCGTAATGAGGGCCAGCATCAGAAAAAGCAGGAGATGAAACAAAAAGGTGGTGTAAAAGCAAGTTAGAAAGAAATTTGGGGAGGCAAGAATCTAAAATGAGGTCTTTTGTACTGATATATTAATGCATGATGCACATCAACATTGAGTTTGTCTGCGTGTTTTGGAACTGTATTTCCAGGGTGCACTGCTATTCAACCTGCAAGGTGCACTCTTCGAACTTTAATGATATCTGATTACCTTTCTACATGTGTATACTGTCGCCACGGCAAAGGTGTGAGAAATCATTAAGTGTCAGTATTTGGAGACCAAAGCAAAATTCTAACCCGAAAATTGCACTAGCTTTGTAGATTTATTGGCACTGGTGAACTAGTGCATTATGTATGTCACGATTGACATGCCTTGTGACAAATCTTAGTGGTTGCAAAGGATAAACTAGCTGTGCATTATAACAGCTCTCTGAATGTCTCAAGAATGTGAATGCAATTCATGATGGAAGCCCTAGTGAAATGATTGTGTTTAGCACACAATAGTTGTGCCAGGGAATTTGATATATTCCTGGGTATTGTCATGATTGTCTGGCATTTGGAGATATTAATTGGGCATGCTTGCAGGTCGTAGGCTGTAGTTGGGCATATGATGGGTAATCTCAGACATTTGAAATTTCACTAGGACATGCCAGTTTCAGATCAGGCACTTTTGTTTCTATTTGGCCCTGTGATCACTTTCTAGAATTTTACATCTGGTGAGGTTATTAATGTACTTCTAGTATATCTACACAGCTAAGTAAACAACTCTTTTGTCTGATTTAGTTTC
This sequence comes from Pleurodeles waltl, assembly GCF_031143425.1. Lineage (NCBI taxonomy): Eukaryota > Metazoa > Chordata > Amphibia > Caudata > Salamandridae > Pleurodeles > Pleurodeles waltl. The sequence continues at coordinate 1,192,675,913 of NC_090446.1, forward strand.
TTTTTTTATTTAATGTTTAAATGATCTAGCATTATTGCAGGTTTTCGTCAGGGATGCCACTTCTATGGTACCAGCAGGGACAAAGGTCATGTGATGTAATCACCTAAAAGTATGTGTGGTGTCACAACCCGTGATACCATCTGGGGGGTCAAAGGGCATGTTAAGTCACTTCTGCTACCCCTGGCATTTTGCTGAATTGACGTCCATGGATGGATGATGGCAGAGCAGGGCAAAAGGCCCCAGTACCAGGCCTTTGTCCCAGCTTTCCTTCATGCATAAACTGTTGGTGACAGAAGGAACCAAAGTAGGCCCCTTCTCCCACCCTCTGTCCAGCAAACATTGTGAGAGATTAAGGGGTCCTGCAGCATGGCTCAATCCCCCTGTTTGCATACACTGTTGCATAAGGAGTCAGCAAACTGGACCCACAATCTTACACTTTACTTTTGTGATCCCCATGCTAACGCTTTTCTATCAGTGAGGAAATATTGGATTTCTGCTGCAAGTGTTGTTGTGCCAACACTGCTGTTACCTCACCACTACAAATTCTCTGTTTGTGAGAAAGCTTGCTGCATTTGTTCCTTGTGCTCCTTGTGTATTAAGGATGCTTGTGCTGGTCCTGACTGTTCTATACCTGTTCACTGTGTTTGAGGCAAGCTTGCTCTGCTGCCTGTAGTGTGTGCATGGTTGGCCACAATTTACATTGTACGTATGTATGGATATGGTATATGTGTAATGTAAACCTAGTCAAAAGGCAGCAGAGCTTTGTACAGGGTAAAATTATATGATATAATCGACATGTGATTTGAGAGGTAGCTCTTTGAAGACAGTTACTTCATCCCGATGTAATGTTCTTTAAAGGATGTTTCTTCAATTTGTTCCTAAATTGGAGGAGGGTATTGGCATGGGAAACAGAGAGGTTGTTCTAAATCCTGGGTACGTAGATGGAAAAGGACTGTTGACGTATTTCTTTTAACACATCACCAGGCTGACAGTTTCATGGCTGAGGGTATTTAGAGAGCTACCAGAGATGGTGAGCTTGTCAGTCAAATAGCAGGGGTTCCTGGTCAGTATGGATTTGTAAATGATGCAGCTGTTTTTTAAGATGGTGCAGGCAAAGGGAGCCAGTGGAGTTCTATCAGACGAGGTTGATCTGAACATATTTCATTATTTCCTGGATGAGACATGGAGGATGACTTAAGGGGATGCCAGTGTGGAGCATCAGGGACATCCACCATCCAAACACAAGAGTATGAAGATTTGAACTGTAGTTCTGATGTTACTTTTTGTGTGGATTGGTTTAACTTTTTTTCAACACAAGGAGCTGGTAGTAGTCAGTCTTTGTTTTCTTAGCAATGCATTCTGTGATGGTGAGTTTGATATCCAGGGTGAATCCAAGTGATGTAGGGACTGATTGCAATGGTGAAGCAAAACCGATGGCCCGCCTGCCCGATTTAGAGGCAGGTAGGCCGGACATATGCCAATGGCGGATCCTACTGTGGCTGTGTCACCGATATACTGCTGTGACAACCAGACGGAGTACGGACCATGGGAGATTAGCCATCCATCTGCTTCCCCAATTTAGAGTGGGCAATCACATGGCTTTCTTTGATGTCTGTCACAGTCAATTGAAACCTGGTGGTGAAGGACCGGTGTCAGGGTCATTAGTTTTTCATTTTTCAAAAATATACCCCAGCTTTGGGAATTTGTTTTTGAAAAAAAAAAACTATGCAAATGTTTGGGTAGCTGCTTTGTTTGAGGGAGGGAGCCATCCATCAAACTTTTACGACATTGTCTTGACCCACTGTAACAGCAGTTCCTATCAGTGTTAAGTGGTGTTCAAGGGGATGACAGCAACTCTAAATCTGAGAGGCTGAGATTCAACGGTATGCAGAGGCAATGTCCCCTGCCATCTCGAAGGAGTACCCTCCATACCCCAAACATCAAATCAGCCCCTTGGTATTAAAAGAAAATTGGGCTTTCAAAGCAGTCAAGGTTAACATAATTGAGCTAGGTCTGTCCTACTTCTTGCTTGTTTGCATTAACCTTGCAATCCACATCCAAAAGGAGCAATGTGGGATTTTACACTTCTTCAAACCCACAACAGGTAGGGTGGAAGCACACCCAGAGAAAGGGGAATGGAACAAGCGAGAGAAAAAGCAAAACTGGATATAGTCACATTCCCTAGTTGCACAGCTAGGCTTGATCTTCAACGTAAAAGTGTTGATACCGAAAAATAAAAGGCTTTTAGACTTGTAGTATGATTGCAGTGTTGACACACTGGCAAGTAACTTTTGATATTCGATTTGATGTACTTGTTGATATCCACTGTATTTCCCACTTTTTTACTAAGACGCAACTTAATATTTCTGTTAACTAATATAATCATAACTGATTTTGTAAATGGTAAAAGTCTGAACCAGGATTTCAGGATTTGCACAAAAAAACAAACAAAAAATAACTCAAAATCAGCAGTATGTAAAAATGAATCGCGTTTTACAAAGTATCCACAAAATCTGGAGAATGAGATCTGATTTTTTTTATGAAGAGGCTGACAAAGGGTGGTGAAAACGTAATTTACAGATATTTTTGTCTCTCAGTTCCCAACGTTTTGGAAACAAGGGCGTCTTGTGGCCAGGGATGGAAAGTGATTTAAAATTTCGAGTAATTTCTAAGAGGACCACCCACCTCTGTTTTTAACAATCTAATGTGCCTCTTTTCATGCTAAAGGACATAACCAAAGACATGACAATTTATCTGGCAGCATTTCAATTCAGTATTATTGCCACTGAATTACTGGGGGAGGGAGGCAAACCACTTATATCCCCTGTTTTGGATATCAGTTGCGATCCATGTTTTAGAAATGTTTTGTTCTTTCCCAAACCAAAAGAGGGAACTACTTGATGGATGACCTTAACCAAGAAGTCAGAGAGGTCGTTTCCCAAGCTTGTAAAGTTTACTGAATTGGGATCATGAAAGTGTGTCACTACATCTTGCTTACAGTCTGTATTAGGGATTCTTGGGAGAAGTTGAATTGGAACTGAGATGAGTCCATAATGGATGTTTCTATTGATGTCTTGGCATATTGTTCTATTTCATGTGCATCTGGTGCCATGAATGTAGTTGTGTTGCTCTGCTGGATCACTGATGTCACTGTTGATGAGTTTCCTCATCGAGCCGCCACTGACATCCAGTTACTTGGGGCCAGATGTAGGTACTTTGCAAATTGTGACTTGCCATTTGCGAGTACGAGCGACTCGCAAATTGCAACTCGCAATTTGCTATGCAGAACGGTGTCTCAGACACCGTCTGTGAGTCGCTATGGGGTCGCAAAGACCCACCTCATTAATATTAATGAGGTGGGTCGCAAATTGCGGCCCCATAGCGACTATGGGCACTCACGGGTATGGAGGCCTGCTGTAGTCAGCAGACCTCCATGTCCGTGACTGCTTTTAAATAAAGCAGTTTTTTTTTCCAAGTGTAGCCCGTTTTCCTCAAAGGAAAACGAGCTGCACTTAGAAAAAAAAACGAAGCCTTTTTTTTCAGGGCAGGTAGTGGTCCCTTGGACCACTACCTGCCCTGAAAAAATAATTTGGGGTCCAGTCACAAAGGGGAAGGGGTCCCATGGGGACCCCTTCCCGTTTGCGAGTGGGTTACCATCCACTTGAAGTAGATGGTAACTGCGACTCCATTTGAGACTGCGTTGCATACCACTGCGACTCGCAAATAGGAAGGGAACACCCCTTCCTATTTGCGACTCTGAAATTCATTTTGCGAGTCGGTTCCGACTCGCAAAACGCATTTCTGCATAGCAAACTCAGGTTTGCGACTCGCAAACGGCGTTTTTTGCCGTTTGTGACTCGCAAACTGTTTGCTACATCTGGCCCTTGGAATCCTAAACTGTTCAGACAGTGTTGTGAATTGAGGGCAGGGTAGAACTTGCTGAGATGTGAGAACAAATCTTGGTCTTCGCCCTGGCCATGTATCATGCCACCTTTACGATTTCCTGTTAACTGTGAGACACTTCTGCTTGCCAGCCCCAAAATTCCTGCAGGGAAATTAACTGGCCCCAGGGAAATGGGAAGGTGAGCAATCCCACCATATGGAGAACCCCAGCAGCTCCAAAAAAGAGGAAACCTTTGCAACCCACGAAAACCAGGAGACTTGTTGTCATTGGCATGTTTTCAATGGTATTTTCAGCCAGCAGTCATCTTGTCTTTGACTCTAATTGACTGGTCACGGAATGTCAGGGAAAGGTTGTTAATTTATAGGACAAAAATAGCCTTGGCATATTTAGGTAGTGTGCTTAGGAGAAATGATGCACAGGTACAGGCTCCAATACAGGAAGATAGGAGTAATGACATAATGTGAGTGCGGGCAGGCAGAAAACAGATCGTAGGACTATGCGTATATTATCAGTGATGTCACCGATAGAGAGCTGCTTAGTGTGATTATATGACTTTAAATACCAACAAGAGCCAGCAGGGATATTTCAGTGATAACAGGCAGTTTTGTAAGATTCAAAGAACACCATAAAGAGGGTAAATCAGAAAGATATGCAAGGTACTGACAGGAAGTAAATAGTTAAAGGACACAGGGCCTCATTTTGAGTTTTGCCAAACTCTTTCGGGCAGAAAACCAGCACTCTGGTTTACCGGCTGCCGGATCTATTATGAGTTTTCTGCTGGCCCAGCAGAATACTCACCACAACGTTGATGCCGGCTGGTAATCGAGCCGGCGGCAATGTTGCAGTGTATCGGGTGCAGCAGCAGCCATCGCGCTGTCACTGCCTGTAATTCGGGCAGTGAAAAGTGTGACGGGGCTTTCCATTGGGGCCCCTACACTGCCTATGTCAAGAGCATGGGCAGTGCAGGGGCCCCCAATACCCTGTTTCCCTGAGCCTTTGCATAGGCGGTTGAACCACCATGCAAAGGCTGACGGAAACGTGGGTTGTAATTCAGAAGGCAGTGCTGCCCTGGCGGATTAAGACACCCAGTTCGTTGACTGGTGGCAACCTGGTGGTGCCGGTGGTCAGAAGGTGGCGGCTCTGGCCCGGTCATGATGTGGCGGTCAGAACACCCCTGTTGGCGGCGGTTCAATCACCACTGCAAGTCTGGAGGTCCATGGACCGCCAGACTCGTAATGAGGCCCACAGTTCGGGCTCTGTTGAAGGAAAAATGGAATGTTGTGTTATGATAGGTCATGGGAAGCAGAAGCAGGCATCGGTTGGGTGCATTTCCTAGTTGGTACCTTCCCTGGATGGTCAAAAATCAATAACTTAGCCAGTCTCTCTAATGGCCAGTATTGCCCCCTCTGAAAACTTTAGTGAGCCTCTTGAGTAGTGCGTCTGAATCACTTTTGAAGAATAACGGCTCATCATCAGTCAGTTTTTCATATTTAGGCGGTTTCTGCTGAGAACACCACCCAATGACCCTGCAAACTTTCACAGTATCTGCTGACCTGAAAGACTGTAGTTATCTTTCGATATATTATTGGCTGCAGTAAGTGCTACTGGGTCTAATGGTCTGTGGAAAGAAATGCAGTAATGGTTTCATGTCTTTCCCAAATAGCTCTAACTCTTCAGTTCTTTCCCCGTGCTCCACAGGGTATGTTGATACAACGTGGAGCCTAAACCTTTGTATGTGAAATGGGTTTATGATTCCCTCTAGATCATCTCTTTGATGCCAGAGTCAGGTTAGTGTTCCTGCAGCAGTTACTTGATCTGCCTTTGCCTGAGAAATTGAAGTAATAACAACAGCAGGAACTTCCGATTGTCAGCCTCTGCTCATAGTTATGCATTGACAGGCATGTTGTGGAGTAGAAAGCGTACCTGAAATAGGTTCCCTATCCAAAGTTCGAGACCTCAACCTACATATTCCTTGATGGAAACACACGACGCTCCGAGCCACCCACTGGCTCGCTCATGACTACACGTTTGCTGCCCCCTGGTAGTTTAATAGTGTCAGAGGATCATCAAATACTCCTTTAAGTGGGAGGCACCTCGCAATGGGAAATGGTGAGCTATGATAAATTCGGCCTAAGGCTGCAGTGTTTTCTTGTCCTGCTATCTAAATAATACACAGCCTTTGTATTTGCTTGCTTTCTCCATTTTTCATTTGTCTCGTGATTAATCTGTCTTACTGGATGTGTACCTTTTGCAAGGAAACCAAGCAATTCTTGTGCAGTAGGTGGTGAAGCACAGATCCGCTGCAGAACAAAAAGATTACACATCTCAAATAGAAACACCGCGCCTTAACACTCATAATTGTGAATAAATTGTCTCCTTTGCTTTTGAATGTATTAATTTACCTATTAAAGAAACCCGGTTTTAATCAGTGAGTTAATTTTATGACACTAGATAACGATTCACCATGGTAATGAAAATTAAAACACAATATTCATGGACTATCTCCCTCACCATCTACATAGGAACCGATTTGTAGATTTAGTCTGCTTCTGAATTTCAAATTATGTTCCTTTTTAATTACAAACAAGGTAAAATGCGTAGAAGTCACATTTAATGTAAATGCATGCACAGTCAGTATACAAACCAGTCAAATAAATCAGGTAGTTATCCCACCTATATCCAGGCGAGTGAATTTACCAAAATGTTAGGGGTGGCGAAAGGGACATAATTTGCCCTTTAACGTCCTCCCATAGCTCAGGAAGTGGCATGATTTGACCTTTCACCTCTATGATTTTAAGGGCAGACGTCCAATCTGACCTTTAACCCGATGGCAGCACGCGATGTGACATCACTGGAACAAAAGTACAAACATATCCCAAAGCTGATACATTTCTGTAGTAGCTTTAGTTTATATACTAGAGCGGTGCCATGATATACCATGAGGATGGGTGCAACTAACAATCCATCACATGCAAAACATAGTTACGAAAAGTTTCAACTTGGTAAAATACAAATTCAAATTTGAGCTGCACCTTCTTAAAGAACCTTTGACACCAAATGTGGGTAAGGATCTTTTTTTATATGAAAAGGATGAGCCTTCATTTCACCTCATGCCTCTATAATCCACCACGAAACACTCCCTGGCCTTTTATCTTTCTCTTACAGGTTCGTGCTTTCTATCTTTGTCACAGCTTTTTCATCTTTCTTTACCCCTTCCCCCTATTTTTTCCTTTTCTGGTCTTGATTAAAATTTGACAATGAAAAATAAGAGTTGGTCCCCAAAAATGAGTACGAGTTGGGACTGGTGGGATCATGGTGCAATATTTTTTTGTTAAAATCTAGGGCCTACTACCTATGGGGCATACGGCAGGCCCTGGGGGAGGAGGTATCATTTTATGCAGAATAGTGAAATAAAGTGCCACAAAAATCCAGAAAAATTCCCAAATTTGTGCTTCAAATTTTCTATATTTGTGCCGCAAAATCCATGCCGCAATATCCTGGGGGTCTGATTATATAACATTTGCTAGTAAAGCTACCTTCAGTATTGTTTGATAGGGCTGTTTACATTTTCTGTGATAATGGATAGCTGTCACATGAAAAGCGTTTGTAAATATTAGGTGATTCATCTAAACAGTTCAACAGACCTATGCCACGTATAATCAGTACCTTAAAAGCATGCAAGAAATAGTTTATGTCAGATGTTATTGCTCTGTTGAAGTAATGATAACGAAATTGGAGTTTACAGTCCTGATGAATGCCTCTTGGTAGAATAAGTGTCAGGGAATTTGTGATCATAATGGATGACTCCTTGAGAAACTAGCAAGTGTGAAATACAAACTCATATTCTGATGAAATACTTCTTGTGAAAACTAGTAAGATGTGAAATACATGTTCATATCCTGAAAGAAAACTTCTTATGAAAATTAACAAAGTACAAGCAGGGAGTAGACAATTTCTGGAAATAGAAACAATTGGAAGTCTACATCCTTATATAGTTTGGGTGCTAAGTGTTCTTGCCTGAATGCAGGATGGCTTTCTTAACTTATCTGTATAATTGGTTATGGTGTCTCCAGCTTGTACATAGCAATCCCCAGCTGCAGCAACAACGTTTCATGATTGCTTAGCAAAAATACTATGGCCCACAAAGAATTTATACTCAAAGGCTTAGATTTACTTATATCTTGTACTAGTGCATTATGACCCAGAGTGACACATACCGGCACAGAGTCGGTTTTTGGGGATTTACTTTCCAGCAATACACTTGTTTTGCAGTGGAAAGCAGTCCTAAAGTAAGGCAAAATAGATCTTTGCATTACTTTGCGTTAAACTGACGTCCCATGGATGGTACATGGATGTTTCCAGCCACATTCCTGGGTTTTGACACAAAGGATAGAGATTTGTGGCAAACAATTATACCTCCTCCGTCATGACTCCATTTTGTCCCCTATGTGGGGTGAGTTTTACTCGCCTGGCTCATGTCATTATTACCCCTGTAGCACCTTTCTGCCTCAAATATTCTGTGACTTCCCCCTCCTGGGAGGCGTGAACCATCGACTCTTCAGTTTTGTTGCTGTGCAAGTTTCATCTTGAGTGCACCTGCAGTTAGCACATGTCTATTTAGGATAAGCATGTTTCCCTGTGCACCATTAGATTGTACCATCATGCACTTGGGGTTCTGTTGTGCTTCTTATTGTTGTCAATTACCATTTGCACCTGCCACTTGCAAGGCCTCATGTCTGTAAGATGTGAACTTCCGCAAGTTTGTTTCAACTTTCCATGCTTCCATATGGGACAATTTCCTTTCTGGAACACACTTGGCTTCCTGTATAAATGCCCCTTGAAAACTTGCATCGGGCTTTGCCTCCAACTTTGTGCCTCATACCCATCCTGCATATGCAACATCCCTGCACTCACCTCCTGAGTTGCCTGGATCTTCCTGCATTCCAGTACAGCGCACCCTTTGTCCCTGCACTCATCTCCTGAGTTGCCAGGATCTTTAACGCTCCAGCGTTCTTCTCTCTAGTCGTCTGTAAACCCCAGAGTTCTAGTTTTCTAAGCTTTTCTGAACACTCCATGATCCAACTTCTGCAATGCTTCCAGTGTCTCTATTCTTGAGCTACGATTCTGCCTCCTCTCGAGTTTCTTGCACCAAGCCGCCTCCCATCTTCAAACTCTTGTGAAAGTACTGGACAAAGGTTAAGCACTGCTCCTTCAGGTTAGTGTCCAATTAATACTTTATAGTAGCTGAGCGGGCCTGTATATCACTTCTTCAAAGACTATAGACTTGTCTACTGTTCCCTCTTCGTGATATTTCTTGCAGCCCTCCTTGCTTGGGTTCCCTCCATACTACCTACGCGCTTGAACTGTTTGGCTCTTGGACTAGAGACTTAGTGCCTAATTTAGATATCGCGGGACAGGTTACTCCGTCACAACAGTGACAGATATCCCGTCTGCTGAAATCTAAATCCCATTGGATATATTGGGATTTAGATTTCGACGGACGGTAAATCTGTCACCGTTGTGATGGAGTAACCCATACACCAATACCTAAATCAGACCCTTTATCTTGTGTATAATCCATGCAATGAATGTAACCTTGTTTCTTGTATATCGTTGGAGTGTCCTCGACTCCAACCATGTACCGAGTATAACCTTGTTTCTAGCATACCTTGTCAGTAACTCCAAACCTATGTATCGAATGTAACTTTGGGAGTGCCAGTAACTCCAAAACCACGAACAGAGTATAACATTGTTTCTAACAAATCTTGGGAGTGTCTTGAACTCGAAAACAATGTCCCGAGTTTAACCTTGTTTCTAGCAAATCTTGGGAGTCTTATTAACCCCAAAACCATGTCCTGAATGTAAACTTGTTTAACAGAATACTTTTGAAGTGTCTTTAATTCCAAACCATGTACAGAGTACCGGCTTGTTTTCTAACATTCCCTGGGAATGGCAGTAAACTTCAACCTATGTTTCGATTATAAATTCAGAAGTGCCAGAAATTCTAATCTAAGTTCCAGGCTATCAAGGGAATGCTAGAAACTCCAATTTGTATTTCAAGTTCTTTCCCGGGAGTTTTCAGTGATTCGTATCCAAAAACCTGGCTAATCTGCTCTATGCTGTGCTTTAAAAGAAAACTGTAAAGGTTGGTTGCTAATGTAAATGCATTAATAAATTGTGTAGAGGCTCGCTAGTGCATCTATAGTAATTGCCTTGTGTTGTTCTCAGAGTATTGTGTCTTCACAAAACCTGAGGTGCTGTACCGTAAATGCTCACCTTCGCAGTCCCAGAGGGTCTCAGGAATGATACAGCCTGTGTGCAGTGTTGTACCAGCATGAGCAGAACCTGTATCGCAAATCTCTCTTATTATTTTGTCCTTTCCCCCACTGGAAGTTGGCGGATCTAGGTGTGTCTTCCCTGGGTCATACGTCTTCCTGAGAGGGAGTGGGGGTCCAGAATCGGCTTGCAGTTCGGAACCAGATGAGTATGTGACATCCTTAAATTAGATTTAAACTTAAATTTGGAGCACTGTTTAAATGTGTCCAAATGTTTCAAACTTTGGCTGCATTGTGCAACACACATACAAAGTGGGAAAAGCTGTAAAGTATGTCTAGGCCTTGAATTTTGTAATGGAAGGGAAAGAAAGAGAGGAACTGCAGTATTCGGTTGCTGTGCTGCATTTCATGACATCTTTATAACTTTTCCTTATTTTTTTTTTTAGATGGCCAAGTTCTGTACGAGTTCTATGGCTCCATAAGAATCGTTTTCCTTCTCTGCTTAACTCAGATGTTTAGAATAGCACGTCATCGTGAGACACAAATCTTTAGTTCCGGTGGAGCCCACCTTCTGCAAACTTTTCCATCTTCTTAGTTTTGAAGACGTTTACATGATTCAGCATAGTGTATTGCTAAAGAACAGCATGCAAAGATAAGTGTTGTTCGAGCTGCATCCTGACAGTTCATTTAGGAGTGGGAGATTCTAACTCACCTTGAGAGCTTGTTTAAAGATGCCTTGAATGAGGGAGGCATTGACAATGGTTGATAGACTGAGACAGCTTCTCAAGCGAGAGTTCTAATTAAAGATTAGAGTAAAACATCATCTTCATAGGAAGTCACTTTGAAGGAGTTGCATATGTTGGTAAGATCTCTGAAGGTTAGGTTTTTGAAGGATCAATGAAGGAAGTTGCAGGAAGGGGTGGATCTAAGTGAACTAGCAAGTTTCATGTTGGCTCTTATTTTATGTAACTTATCACTGAAGAACAGATTGATGCTGAAGTTTTTGGCTTGCATTTGGATGCTTTAGTTAGTTTGTGGGTATGCACATGGTTTTCCAGAAAAGTGTTGAAGTAATTGAGCAGGGTGGATGTAGACTTGGTGGATGAGAGAGGAGTTTGAGGTAGTCAATGGAGAGGTCTTTGAAGGATCCAAGTTGGAGCGGACCGTAGTTTGTGAGGGGAAGAAGGAGGGTGAGAGGGTTGGTCAAGTCCAGAGTTATTTCCAGTGATGTTGAGAAGAGGCAGTAAAGAATGTGGGCTTTGGAGTATGTAAGTTTGTTCAAGATAAATATGTCAATGAGGTTGAGGAGGGTGTCGCTTTTTTCATGTTTTCATTGTATGGGAGGTTGAAAGTACCAAGTAAAGTGGTGTGGCTGTGTCAGATGAGTGAGGTGGTGTGGAAATCAGGGGTATTATCAATGAAATCCTTGTTCATTCTGGGAGGCCTCAGGTGTATGAAATGTTATAAAATATCTACTTGTCCAAGAGCCGGAATGCTTCTACAAACGTGCATGGTTTCAGGGTTTTTGCCAACTCTTCTCTAATCTCCTCCCACACTGGAAAAGGTTGGAAATACACTCCTGACAAAGGCAGCAGTAAAACTTTTTTTCAGAATTGGGATAAAAACATTGTGAGCAAAGTAAACCTTCAAGGACTTAGCAGATTTTCACATCAGCAAATATATGTGTGTTTATTGGCTCAGGCTAAAATGCAATTCACAAGCATTTTCTAGGCCTATGGTTTCCAGGCCTGTCTGTAAATTGTGAATTCATGAAAGATGTAAATCTGTACCAATGCAAAGGCATACCACAGATACAAAACACTTTTGTGACTTTCTGTGCTTTTTGTGATTTGGTGTTAATCCATTCAATAGTTTTTGAAAAAAAAAGGTACAAGAATATTTATCTATCGAGGTGGTTGGGTCCGCAAGAGTCTCTCAGGAGAGCCAATCCAATTTAAAAATAAAGTGTTATGATTGGCCCAGGGAGCTTATTTCCTTGAGCCATCTCGCTCCAGTGGGAGGTCAGACTCCCTTTGGAGCAAGTGCTTTGATTGGCGGCCAGCAACATGCTGGCAGGCATTAAGGGACTGGGGGATTTTCACTGTCCTCAAATTGAAAATAAAATGATATTAGAGAGCAGGGTAGGGATACCCTGACCACCTAATCCCCATGGGGGAACTAGAGGGACCATCCCCTCCCCCCAGGCCAAAATGAAAAAAAAAAAAACAATCAGCAAATTTTGCTGCAGTCCTGCGGGAGTCACATGGGATCGCAGGAAAAAAAACACATCGAAAATATAAAACATAACAAAATGGCAGCCACCATTTTGTATTACACGTATGGGGGGGGGGGGGGGGGGGTGTCAGTAAGGCTGCCCCTGGCCAGCCCATTTAGAGCCCCATTGATCTCAGGGTCAAAATGTGCATTAAAGGGAATGGGGAGCATGTGGCTTCCCTCCTCAAGCCCTAAAAAAGCGCTCTGAACCCCCATCGCCCAGGGCCACTACTTAAATTAAAATGGAGGGGGACCACAAGGCCTACCTCCCCGAGCCTCTAATGACCACGGGACCCCATCCCCAGGGCAAGCTCACTTGCTGTGTCCTGGGAATCCTGGGACCAGAAGTTTCCACACCTGCATTATCGCAGTCAGGAAAGCATGTGCTTGCACCCATCTGGCAGGAGCATTTTCAAATTTCCCACGAAACAGGAGCAAACACTAAGGTGATCATTACAACCCTGGCGGACGGTGTTAAAGCGGTGGTAAGACCGCCAACAGGCCGGCGGTAAAAAAATTGGAATTACGACCGTGGCGGAAACTGCCAACAAAGACAGCCACTTTAACACTCCGACCCCCATGGCGGTACAGACAAACAGCTTGGCGTTCACCGCCAACAGACAGACGGAAGACAAAGTACCGCCCACAGTATTACAACCTACCAATCCGCCACCTTTTCCGGGGCGGATTCACCGCGGACAAAAACACGGCGGAAACAGGACTTCAAAGGGAAGATGCTCACCTCTACACACCCCACGAGGAATCCGGACGCCATGGAACCAGAGCTGCACATCCTGCCAGCCCTCATCTTCTTGCTCATCTACCAGGAGCACGAATGCCGGCGGCGAAGACCACGGTGAGTACTGCACCTACGACACAGGGGAGGTGGGAGGGAAAAAACAGGGACACACATACGCAACACCCCCACCCCCACCCTCACCCACTACAACACACACACTAATACATATTTATTTATACATTATAGTTACACCCCCAACCACCCAGAAGAATGCAAAGACAAAAGGAAATGAGTGTAACCATTGTAATATATTAAAATCAAGTACGCAAAAATATATATATATACACCATAAACAAAATATATTCACAAAGCTTAGTAGTCCAGGTAGTGCTCCAATGAAGTCCGTGGAACACTGGGCCCACACGGTATGGGCGAGGCCCACACAAGATCCCCGACCATGACGGAGAGAACACTGCAGGGGCATCAGAGAGCAAGAAAACAGGCACCTCAGGGGGAGGGAAAGGGGGGGCACCTCAGCCGGTTGAGTGCATGACGCCAAATCCACGAGGGGGCCACATTCCCACTGTTCCATCCTGGGGATTGCAAAGCCACAGTCTCTCAAGTCTCTACAGTGGGTGGGTTGCCCACTGTTTTATCCTGGGGAGTGCAAAGCCACAGTCTCTCAAGTCTCTACAGTGGGTGGGTTGCCCACTGTTCCATCCTGGGGAGTGCAAAGCCACAGTCTCTCAAGTGGATGCCTTTCTCCACTGGTTCTGGAGGGGGCATGGTGCCCAGAGTTCTTCACCCTGCTAAGGAAAGAGGTATTGGATATATCTCTCCACTGTGCCCTGTTCAGCGGTGATTGGAGCAGCGGTGCCCTGTTCAGCGGTGCTTGGAGCGGCGGTGCCCTGTTCAGCGGTGCTTGAGGCGGCGGTGCCCTGTTCAGTGGTGTTTGAGGCGGCGGTGCCCTGTTCAGCGGTGCTTGAGGCGGCGGGCTCCTTTGCAGTGACTCAGCTGCTGGTGGTCCTCTCTGTCCCAGCAGGGCTTGTGCTGGCGGTTCTCTCTGTCCCAGCGGGGCTTGTGCTGGCGGTCCTCTCTGTCCCAGCAGGACTTGTGCTGGCGGTCTTCTCTGTCCCAGCGGGGATGATGGCGGTGGCCTCCTGGGCATCGGGGATGATGGATGTGGCCTCCTGGGCAGCGGGGATGATGGCGGTGGCCTCCTGGGCAGCGGGGATGATGGTGGTGGCCTCCTGGGCAGCGGGGATGATGGCGGTGGCCTCCTGGGCAGCGGGGATGATGGCGGTGGCCTCCGCCGTGCTGCTCTTCCCAGACTTTCCTGGTTTCTTGTGGCCCTTCCCCACCTTGGAAGGTGTCGCAGCTGACTCCACACTCCCACCGGGACCCCTGGGAGCGGCTTTGGTGGCTGGAGTCTTCCCCCTCTCCCGCCGGGCACTGGCCAACCTTTGATGCTTAACAGGTGGGGGACTGTCTGTGCTGTGGCTCCGTGCCACACTAGCTGCCCTGGTGGCCGGTGCACTCCAGATTCCGGTAACTACAGGCACCACTGGTCCCGGAGATGTTGTGGCTGAGGTGCTAGCTTCGGACCTGGAGAGTCGGGCCCTAGGAGACGGACGGGGTGGGGGAGGTGGGGGAAAGAGGTCAAGGTTGGACAGGAAAAGTTTTTTGGAGACACTGGGACGGGTAGCTGGAGGGGATTTGGGAGTGGAGGAAGAGGTTGTGGTTGTTGCAGGTGTTCGTTTGGTGACTTTGGGTGAAGGTGCATGCACTGGAGGCTGTCGTGAGGTGGATGGCTGTTGGGTGGGTGTGTGCCTGCGTTTGTGTATCTTGGGAGGTGGCGTCACAGACACACTGGGAGAGGACACAGGGGACGTGTGAATGGTAGTGGGGGTGGTGACTGCACGTGAGCGGGTGTGGTGGTGGGTGTGCTGGTGATGGCAGTAGTGGATGTAGATGTAGTGCATGCAGGTGTGAGTGTAGACGAGATTGGGAGGGAGGAGGGATATGAGGAGGAGGGGGGTCACAGTGGAGGCAGTGGATGTTGGTGTGTCTGCATGTGTGAGATGCTTGCGTGAGTGCCTGTGGGATGTGTGGTGCTTATGTTTGCCAGAGCTTCCCTTGTGTGTTGAGGTGTGTGCATGCTGGTCTGAAGGTGTGCTTGGGATAGGCTGGGGTACAGGGGATTGGGTCTGGGTGGAGGAAGTTGGAGGGGGAAGGCTAGAGACAGTGACAATGGCTGCCATCATTGCTGAGGCCAGAGTCTGAAAAGCTCGCTGAAGGGACACCTGACCAGAATGAATGCCCTCCAGGAATGCAATTGTTTGTTGCAACTGCCTTTCTACACCCTGGATGGCATTCAAAATGGTAGACTGCCCAACAGTGAGGGACCTAAGGAGGTCAATGGCCTCCTCACTGAGGACAGCAGAGGTGACTGGGGCAGGGGCCAAGGTGCCTGGGGCAAAGGTGATGCCCACCCTCCTAGGTGAGCGGGCACGGGGCAAAGGCTGAGGGGCTGCTGGGAGGGCGGTGCTGGTAGGGGGGGTGGCAGCTGTACCTGTAGATGCGGGGGGCACAGATGTTGCAGCCACCACAAGGGAGCTCCCATCAGAGGACGAGTCCGTGTCGCTGGTGTCAGCTCCTGTCCCCGCCGTGGAGCTCCCCTCGCCCTCCGTCCCACTGGTGAACTCCGAGTACGTAGTGTCACCCTCCATGGCCATGTGGGATGCAGCTCCCTCGTGCTCCGGTGCCACTGCTCCTCCGCCTGATGATGCTAATGCACACAAGAACAGGGACACCACAAAAAGGGGGGGACGACAGAAGAAAGACATGTTCAGTGCATGCATTACCGCTACCGTTGGCGGACACGAAAGACACAGAAGCCCCCTGCACTACACCGCACTCTTGGGCTCCACTGTTCAATCCCTGGGAAATGGCCTTATAGGCTATGGACGACATCTGCACACATGGATGAAACAGGGGCATGACTAGGTGTACTTGGCACTCAACAGAGGTGGAGTGGGGTGCCACATGGCCTGCCTTACGGAGGGACCTTGCCTACTAAACTCGCCCTGGCCTAGGGAAACCCACAGCCCACCTCCCCCACCCAGACACCTCCACTGCGCGCAAAATCAGCAGGATGAGAGTGTACTCACCCCCTTGTGGCTGCTGTGATGCCCTCAAGCGCCCATCCAACTCCGGGTAAGCCCCTGCCAGGATCCTGAACATCAGGGGGGTCATGGTGTGACGGGCACCCCTCCCACATTGGGAGGCCATCCCCAGCTGAGCCTCCGCCGTCTTCTTGCTCCAGCTGCGAATGTCCTCCCATCTTTTCCGGCAGTGGGTGCTCTGTCTGTGGTAGACCCCCAGGGTCCGGACGTCCTTGGCGATGGCACGCCAAATATCTTTTTTCTGGTGGGCACTGACCTACATGAATTGTACAGGGGAAGAGAAACTTACTACCAACTGCACCGTCACAGTCATTGGCCCCCATCCTTACCCTTGCCATGTGGCACATGCACTCACCATTGTTTCATGCACGCCGCAATCTCCCGCCCTTCTTACATCCACCCCACTCCACACTGGTATAGCCCATACAGTATGCTCCCAGTGTACTTACCTGTTTGGCTGGAGGACCGTAGAGTAACGTGTACTGGGGGAGGACCCGTCCACGAGTTTCTCCAACTCCTCCAATGTGAAGGCAGGGGCCCTTTCCCCAGACACTCGAGCCATTGTCTCTTCCAGACCGAGGTCACAGCAGCACTTGCAGTGTAGGTCCTCTCCTATCGAAGATCAGGTATCGAGTGATTGAACAGATAGAAAATGGTGGTCTCGTCCGCGGCGGTGCGTACCGTTACCGCCGGCGTACATCGTCATTGGCTCCTGGGACCCATAGGGTCCAATGTTAACCAATGCAGCATTGCGCCGCGGTCTTCGACCGCCTACCGCGACGGTGTACAACGCCAGCGCAGTTACCTCACATCCCATTGTCCCACTTTAGAGGTCAGGTAGCCACCATTTCAGGGGCCCACATGGCTTCATTTTTAACTGCGTCACACATACCTAGGCCTAGACTCAACACACATACAGGCCACTTTTCGGATTATGATTTGTGTTCTGTGTAAGCTGATGTCAGCTATCCACCATCCCAATGGAATCCCCCCTCAAGTGCAGGTGCTGTCAGTGCTCCATTTCCTTGCAAGTGGGTCATTTCAAACAACAGTGGCCATAGTGTCAGGGATGTCCCAGCCTATGTTTTCCAACGCGTTGTCCAGAGTGTTGTCTGCCCTGCTGAAACTCATGCGGAGCTACATCGTTTTCCCTCAGGTTGAGGATTTGTCTACAGTGAAAGGTGATTTCTATGCCCTGGGACATATCCCCAACATTATAGGTGCCATTGATGGGACACGTGGCTTTAGGTCCCCACCCCCGCAGTAGTGAACAGGTGTACAGAAACCGGAAGAGTTATCATTCGATGAATGTACAGATGGTATGTTTGGTAGACCAGTACATCTCCCATGTTAATGCCAAGTTCCCTGGCTCAGTGCATGACGCCTACATCCTGCGGAATAGCAGCATCCCTTATGTGATTGGTCAACTCCAGAGGCACAGTGTGTGGCTATTAGGTGAGCACCTGGAAACTAGTCAGTGGGAATGGTTGTCTGGGTCTGAGGTTATCCCTACAGGTTAGTGTGTGTCTAACAGTTGTCCCTTGACA
Source organism: Pleurodeles waltl (assembly GCF_031143425.1). NCBI lineage: Eukaryota > Metazoa > Chordata > Amphibia > Caudata > Salamandridae > Pleurodeles > Pleurodeles waltl. The sequence continues at coordinate 1,192,693,837 of NC_090446.1, forward strand.
TTTGCAGGTGACTCTGGTTACCCCAACCTGTCATGGCTACTGACCCCAGTGAGGAATCCCAGGACAAGGGCAGAGGAACGCTACAATGAGGCCCATGGGTGAACACGGCGGATAATCAAGCAGACCTTCGGTCTCCTGAAGGCCAGGTTCAGGTGCCTCCATATGACAGGTGGATCCCTATTCTACTCACCAAAGAAGGTGTGCCAGATCATCGTGGCCTGCTGTATGCTTCACAACTTAGCTTTGCGATGACAGGTGCCTTTTCTGCAGGAGGATGGTCCAGATGGCGGTGTTGTTGCAGCTGTGGAGCCTGTGGACAGTGAAGACGAGGAAGCAGAAGAAGAGGACATGGACAACAGGGACTCAGTGATCCTGCAATATTTCCAGTGAGACACAGGTAAGAATACAAACATGCCTACTACACATACTTTAACACTACTACCTCTCTACTGTCTGTTGTTTTCACCCAGTGCATGGTCACTGAGTTGTCACTTTCCCTTACGATTTGACAGATGTGGGTCCCACTGTGTGGCATCTGCTTTGATTCCTCATGGACTAGAGCTGTGTGACATAGGTATGTTGACATTACAATTGAAAGAACTTTTTGCCACAGTAATTGCTAATACACTATTCCGAAATCACAGACTGACTCCAGGTTGTTTTGTGCTTTAAGGGTGTTTATCTTAGTGCTCAAAATTGGAGGGGGTAGCAAAATGGTGAGGGGTGATGGTGGAGGAATGTCCATGGCAGAGTCCAGTCTATTAGTCTCACAGGTGCATTACCCAAATGGGCATAGGAAGTGGAGCTGGGGTAGTTTAAGGATGGATAGGGTGACAAAGTGGGACAGAAGGATGACATTCAGGGTGGTCTTATTTCTTGATGGGGGTCTTAGCATCGTTCTCGGCCTTTGTCCTGGATCTCAGGGACCGTTTGCGGGGTGGTTCTCCCTCTGCAGGGGGTGGGGTGCTGGTGTGGTGGTCCTGTGGTGGTGCCTCCTGTCCACTAGCGAAGACGGAGGTGGTGGGCAGTTCATCATCCAGGCTAGTGTCAGGGGCCCCTTGTTGTGCCACAGTGTCCCTCCTGGTGTTGAGGACTTCCTTCAGCACCCCTACGATGGAGCCCAGGGTGGAATTGATGGCTCTGAGTTCCTCCCTGAAGCCCAAATACTGTTCCTCCTGCAGGCGCTGGGTCTCCTAAAACTTGGCCAGTACCGTTGCCATCGTCTCCTGGGAGTGGTGGTAGGCTCCCATGATGTTGGAGAGGGCCTCGTGGAGAGTGGGTTCCCTTGGCCTGTCCTCCCCCTGTCGCACAGCAGCCCTCCCAGTTCCCCTGTGTTCCTGGGCCTCTGTCCACTGGACCGTGTGCCCACTGCCACTGCCCCTGCCCCCAGGTCCCTGTTGTTGTTGGGGTGGTGGGTTAGCCTGGGTTCCCTGTAGTGGTGGACACACTGCTGATTGACGTGTCCTGGGGACAGAGGTATGGGCCCGCTGGGTGGGTGCTGTGCTGGTGTTTCCAGAGGGGGGAAGCTATGTAGTGGTCTGTGACTGTGTGCTGCAACTGACTGTCCCGAGGTCCCCGATGGGCCGGGCTGGTCATCTAGATCCATTTGGACAGAGCTGCTGTCATCACTGTGGGCCTCTTCTGTTGGTGCTGTGGACATGTGTGGACCCTCCTGTCCGGTGACGTTGGGTAGGGGTCCTGCAGGGGTATAAAAGGATGTTTATTACATCTGTGTGTGTCATGGTGTGCAATGGGTGGGTGACCGTGTACCCCAGTGCTTGCATTCCTGTGTGGGACCTTGTGTGATGATGGTTTAGGGGGGTGTATCGGTTTGTGCAGTGGGCATGCTTTGGTGATGGGTGTCCATGCTTTGGTGTTGCATGCAAGGGCTTGATGTTGGGATGTGTGGTTTTTGATGTTGGGACATTTGTGAGGAGTTGGAGTGATGGGGTGAGGGTGAGGGTGGGGGTATGTGATGGCATGCAGGTAGGGTGGGGGATGTAATAGTTAAGATTTAACTTACCAGAGTCCATTCCTCCATCTAGTCCTGCGATGCAGAATCTCCAAGAACTGCTCCTCCCATGTTGTTAGTTGTGGGGGAGGAGGTGGAGGTCCGCCGCCAGTCCTCTGAACCGCAAGGTGGTGTCTTGAGACCACGGAACGCACATTCGCCCGTAGGTCGTTCCACCTCTTCCTAATGTCATCCTGATTTCTTGGGTGCTGTCCCACTGCGTTAACCCTGTCCACTATTCTTCGCCATAGCTCCATCTTCCTTGCAATGGAGGTTTGCTGCACCTGTGATCCGAATAGCTGTGGCTCTACCCGGACGATTTCCTCCACCATGACCCTGAGCTCATCCTCCGAGAACCTGGGGTGTCTTTGCCGTGCCATGGGGTGGTGTGGGTGAGGTGTGGGGTGGTGTGTGTGGTGATAAGTGTGCTGATATGTAGTGGGGTGTTGTGTGAGGTGCGTGGAAGTTATGTGGGTGATGGTGTTGTGTGCCTGTGGATGCTAGTATTGTTGATGGTGGTGTCTCTCTCTGTGCTTCTTTCTCAATTGTGGTCGTGGGGGTTTGTGGGTGATGTGGGTGTGTGTTTTATATTGTATTGGGTGTGTGGGAGTGGTGTATGTATGTGTATCAGGTGTGTGTATTTTGAATTGTCCAATGTGGCTGTGTTTTGTATGTGTGTGTATTTTGAGCGCAGCGGTGTGTACCGCCAATGGAATACCGCGGTTGAAAGACCTCCGCGTGGATATGTGTGTCGTGATAACGTGGGCGTATTTCTGTTGGCGTGACGGTGGAGGTTTTGTTTTCGCCAGTTTATCACTGACCTTTGGTGTGGCAGACTTGAGTGGGTGTCTGAATTTTGGCGGATTCCATGCTGTGGGTCATGATAGCTGTGGTGGATTTCCGCGGGTGCGGCGGTGTGTTGGTGGTCTGCACGGCGGTAAGCGGCTTTTATCGCCAATGTTGTAATGAGGGCCTAAGTCTGTCCCCAGCTGGCGGAAGCTTTAAAAATGCTGGCTAGCTGGTTGAAGTCCCTGGGGCCAAAATAGGCTCAAGAAGGGGAGCCATGTGGATCCCTTCACCTTTAAAATAAGGTATGGCACCTGGTAATGGGGTCCACAGGGCCTAATTAGGTTGGGGGGGGGGGAGTTGGATGCTCTTCCCCTTTAATAGTTATTCAGTCCCAGGAGTTGAGGTCCCTGGGGCTTAATAAGACTTGGGGAAGGGGGGAATCCCCGTTTTTATTCAATTTAGTCTTGGGGAGATGGGGTTCCCGGGGCATTAAGGCTCGGGGAGGAAGGGCTGTACACCCCCCCTTTTAATTGGCTCGAGCCCCAGGGGATAGGGCCCCTAGGGCCTGTTAAGACTGAGGGAGGGGCGACGTTTGGCTCTCCTCCCCTTTTAAACAGAAATCTGCTTTGGGAGAGGGGTCCACGGGGCCTATGAAGGCTTGGGGATGGGGCCCATACTGTTCCCCACCACTTTTGGGGGGTTTTCCCCCAGGGAGATGGGATCTCTGATAAGGCTAGCAGAGGGGGGTACATGGACCTCTCCCCTTTTGTATTAATTTTGGTTCCAGAAGATGAGGTTTCTAGAGCTTAATTAGGCTCAGAAGAGGGACTGCAGGCCCCCCTCTCCTTAGAGTTTGGCCCAGAGGGATGGGGTCCCCAGGACCCAAGAAGGCTTGAGGAGAGGTGCTGTGTGGCCCCCCTCTTCATATACATTGTAATATGGACCTGAGAAATATGGTCCCTAGGCCAATTAAGGCCCTGGGAAGGGGGCTGCATGCCCTCCTCCCAGTTTATTTGCATTTGGCCCTAGGAGATAGGGTCACCGAGGACTATTAAGGCTTGGGGAGGGAGGCCACACTGCCCTGTTCCTTTTTTTTTTTTAGAACTGTCCCTAGGGGACGTGTTCTCAGGGGGCAATTAGGAGTCAGGGATGGAGCTGCATGCCCCCTCCCCATCCTGTGGGGCATTTAGGGCCCGAATGCCAGCCCTGCGCTGTGCATGCCAAAGATGTCTGAGATGTGGGTTTAGGAGCCCGCTGGGGTTTTGGCCACAGGGCCTGGCAGCAGGCCAGGCCTTGTAGTCAACCCCCTAAGCGCATGGCCAAAAGCTGTGCTCAAGGTGAGGTTGGATGCCTGTGGGGAGTTGGAAGCAGGGCCTGATTGCAAGACAGGCCCTGCGGCTAACCCCATGTCACATGACTAAAGGCTGTGTGTGGCATGGGGTTGGCAGCCTACAGGTGACTGCCGGGGGGACTTGGACGAAGGGCAAGTCAGGCCCTGCAGCCAATGCCACTCTGGGCGCAACAAAACACTGTGCACAGCTTGAGGTTGGCTGCCTGTGGTGGGTTTGGCTGCCTCTGGGTGGGTTTGGCACAGTACCTAGCCGCAGGCTCGACCCTGTCACCAACCCACTGCTGTGCACGGCCAAAGTGTGGAGGTGGCTGCCTGTGTTGGGGGGTTTGCCGCAGGGCCTGGCCAAAGGACAACGCTTTACCCTACACGGATGAAATCCATGAGTGGCAGGGGTTTGGCTTTACGTATGGTACTAAAATTTTACTGCATGTTAAAAAAAAACCTACAAATAAAGTGCAAAAAAAAGGTTCAAGTGACGTTATAGTTATGTGTGATTAAAAGATCTGTTTCTGTTTATACAAACCTTAGAAATTCACTGAAAAACAATGGTTAAAGTAACATCATAGTTAGGTGAATGTGCCAGTGACAACATGAATGTTTGGAACTAAAAAAAACACATACATTTACCAGTTACAGATAGCAGAGCTAACTACAGCTTTTGCCCACATCATGTACGGCTTATGACCTCACATATTACATCACTCATGACATGTTCTATGACATAATTTATGATATAACTGATGACATTTCAAATTACATCACTGATGACATCATCCAATGAGTGTTAGTTTGTTTTATAGTTTACACAGTGGAGGGTAACTACCACATTACTTTTCTATTGCATTTTGAACAGCCTGTTAATGGGTATTAGTGTTTTCAAAGCACATGTGATACTATGTATTATAGGTATGTAGAGATATTGAACAAGTTATACATTTGTGCACTGTAGGAAGTTGGCTCTGTATGTACTATTTCAAAGTAAGAAATAGCATGCACAGAGTCCAAGGGTTCCCCTTAGAGGTAAGATAGTGGCAAAAAGACATAATTCTAATGCTCTATTTTGTGGTAGTGTGGTCGAGCAGTAGGCTTATCAGAGGGTAGTGTTAAGCATTTGTTGTACACACACAGGCAATAAATGAGGAACACACACTCAAAGACAATTCCAGGCCAATAGGTTTTTATATAGAAAAATATATTTTCTTAGTTTATTTTAAGAACCACAGGTTCAAGATTTACAAACAATACTTTAAATGAAAGGTATTTCACTCAGGTATCTTAGGAACTTTGAATCAACACAATATCATGTACAGTTTTGGCAAAAATGTCAATTAGCTATTTTAAAATTGGACACAGTGCAAAATTCAACAGTTCCTGGGGGAGGTAAGTATTTGTTAGTTTTTCAGGTAAGTAAAGCACTTACAGGGTTCAAAGTTGGGTCCAAGGTAGCCCACCGTTGGGGGTTCAGGGCAACCTCAAAGTTACCACACCGGGCAGCTCAGGGCCGGTCAGGTGCAGAGGTCCAGGTGGTGCCCAAAACGCATAGGCTCCAATGGAGATAAGGGTGCCCCGGTTCTAGTCTGCCAGCAGGTAGGTACCCACGACTTCAGAGGGCAGACCAGGGGGGTTTTGTAGGGCACTGGGGGGGACACAAGTCAGCACAGAAAGTACACCCTCAGCGGCACAGGGGTTGCCGGGTGCAGAGTGCAAACAGGCATCAGGTTTGCAATAGGTTTCAATGGGAGACCCAGGGGTCTCTTCAGCGATGCAGGCAGGCAAGGGGGGGGCTCCTCGGGGTAGCCACCACCTGGACTAAGGAGATGGTCACCTGGGGGTCCCTCCTGCACTGGAGGTCGGATCCTTCAGGTCCTGGGGGCTGCGGGTGCAGTGTGTTTACCAGGCGTCGTGTTCTTTGAAGCAGGCAGTCGCGGTCAGGGGGAGCCTCTGGATTCCCTCTGCAAGCATCGCTGTGGGGGCCTGGGGGGGTCAACTCTGGCTACTCACAGGCTTGCAGTCACCGGGGAGTCCTCCCTGTTGTGTTGGTTTTCAGCAGGTCCAGCCGGGGGCGTCGGGTGCAGAGTGGAAAGTCTCACGCTTCTGGCAGGAAACGAGTTGTCTTTAAAAGTTGCTTCTTTGTTGCAAAGTTGCAGTTTCTTTGGTACAGGGCCGCTGTCCTCTGGAGTTCTTGGTCCTTTTAGATGCAGGGTAGTCCTCTGAGGCTTCAGAGGTCGCTGGACCCTGGGGGACGCGTTGCTGTTGCAGTTTTTCTTGAAGTGGGGAGACAGGCCGGTAGGGCTGGGGCCAAAGCAGTTGGTGTCTCTGTCTTCTCTGCAGGGCTTCAGGTCAGCAGTCCTTCTTCGTCTTCAGGTTGCAGGAATCTATCTTCCTAGGTTCTGGGGGCCCCTAAATACTCAATTTAGGGGTGTGTTTAGGTCTGGGAAGTTAGTAGCAAATGGCTACTAGCCCTGAGGGTGGCTACACCCTCTTTGTGCCTCCTCCCTGAGGGGAGAGGGGCACATCCCTAATCCTATTGGGGGAATCCTCCATCTGCAAGATGGAGGATTTCTAAAAGTAAGAGTCACCTCAGCTCAGGACACCTTAGGGGTTGTCCTGACTGGCCAGTGACTCCTCCTTGTTTTTCTCATTATCTCCTCCGGCCTTGCCGCCAAAAGCGGGGCCGTGGCCGGAGGGGGCGGGCATCTCCACTAGCTGGGATTGCCTGTGGCGCTGTGACAAAGGGGGTGAGCCTTTGAGGCACACCGCCAGGTGTTACAGTTCCTACAGGGGGAGGTGAGAAGCACCTCCACCCAGTACAGGCTTTGTTACTAGCCACAGAGTGACAAAGGCACTCTCCCCATGTGGCCAGCAACATGTCAGGCTGGCAAAACTAGTCAGCCCACACTGGAAGTCGGGTATGTTTTCAAGGGGCATCTCTAAGATGCCCTCTGGGTGTATTTTACAATAAAATGTACACTGGCATCAGTGTGCATTTATTGTGCTGAGAAGTTTGATACCAAACTTCCCAGTTTTCAGTGTAGCCATTATGGTGCTGTGGAGTTCGTGTTTGACAGACTCCCAGACCATATACTCTTATGGCTACCCTGCACTTACAATGTCTAAGGTTTTGCTTAGACACTGTAGGGGCATAGTGCTCATGCACCTATGCCCTCACCTATGGTATAGTGCACCCTGCCTTAGGGCTGTAAGGCCTGCTAAAGGGGTGACTTATCTATGCCATAGGTAGTGTGAGGTTGGCATGGCACCCTGAGGGGAGTGCCATGTCGACTTAGTAATCCTCTCCCCACCAGCACACACAAGCTGGCAAGCAGTGTGTCTGTGCTGAGTGAGGGGTCCCCAGGGTGGCATAAAACATGCTGCAGCCCTTAGAGACCTTCCCTGGCATCAGGGCCCTTTGTACCAGGGGTACCAGTTACAAGGGACTTACCTGGATGCCAGGGTGTGCTAATTGTGGAGACAAAGGTACAGGTTAGGGAAAGAACACTGGTGCTGGGGCCTGGTTAGCAGACCTCAGCACACTTTCAAATCATAACTTGACATCAGCAAAGGCAAAAAGTCAGGGGGCAACCATGCCAAGGAGGCACAGTTCTCTGCCCTATCTGACATTTGGATGCCTTGATAGAGAGGCCTGCTGCTTGCAGAGCCTTCAAAACCTTCTTCAGGTGGACCAGGTGATCCTGCCAGCTGGAGCTAAAGACAGCAATATCGTCAAGATAAGCTGCACTAAAGGACTCCAAGTCAGCAAGGACTTGATTCACCCACCTTTGGAAGGTGGCAGGGGCATTCTTTAAACCAAAGGGCATCACAGTAAACTCATAATGCCCATCTGGCAGCACCTAGTTTGTCAATTAATTCATCTGCCCTTGGAATGGGATGGGCATCTGTCTTGGTGACAGAATTAAGTCCTCTGTAGTCCACACAAAACCTCATCTCTCTCTTACCATCCTAGGTGTGAGGTTTGGGGACTAAGACCACTGGGCTAGCCCAGGGGCTGTCAGAGTGCTCAATAACTCCCAATTCCAGCATCTTGTGGAGTTCCACTTTGATGCTTTCCTTAACTTGGTCAGACTGTCTGAAAATGTTGTTTTTGGGAGGCATGCTGTCTCCTGTGTCCACATCATGGGGACACAGGTGTGTCTGACCAGGGGTTAGGGAAAAGAGCTCAGCAAACTGTTGTAAGACTTTCCTACAGTCAGATTGCTGTTGGCCAGAGAGGGTGTCTGAATAGATCACTCCATCTACTGAGCCATCTTTAGGGTCAGTGGAGAGGAGATCAGGGAGAGGTTCACTCTCAGCTTCCTGGTCCTCATCTGTCACCATCAACAGATTCACATCTGCCCTGTCATGAAAGAGTTTGAGGTGGTTCACATGGATCACCCTTTTGGGGGTCCTGCTAGTGCCTAGGTCTACCTGACTCTTTCTCTCTAGCACTGGGTAAGGGCCACTCCATCTGTCCTGAAGTGCCCTGGGAGCCACAGGCTCCAGAACCCAGACTTTCTGCCCTGGCTGAAACTCAACCATAGCAGCCTTTTGGTCATACCACATCTTCTGGAGTTGTTGGCTGGCCTCAAGGTTTTTGCTTGCCTTTTCCATGTACTCTGCCATCCTGGAACGTAGGCCTAGTACATAGTCCACTATATCTTGTTTAGGCTCATGAAGAGGTCTCTCCCAGCCTTCTTTTACAAGAGCTAGTGGTCCCCTTACAGGATGGCCAAACAGAAGTTCAAAGGGGGAAAACCCTACTCCCTTCTGAGGCACCTCTCTGTAGGCGAAAAGCAGACATGGCAAGAGGACATCCCATCTCCTTTTGAGCTTTTCAGGGAGCCCCATGATCATGCCTTTCAAGGTCTTGTTAAATCTTTATACAAGACCATTGGTTTGTGGATGGTATGGTGTGGTGAATTTGTAAGTCACCCCACACTCATTCCACATGTGTTTCAAGTATGCTGACATGAAGTTGGTACCCCTATCAGACACCACCTCCTTAGGAAATCCCAGTCTGGTAAAGATACCTATGAGTACTTTAGCTACTGCAGGGGCAGTAGTGGACCTAAGGGGAATTGCTTCAGGGTACCTAGTGGCATGATCTACTACCACTAGGATATACTGGTTCCCTGAGGCTGTGGGAGGTTCAAGTGGACCCACTATGTCCACACCCACTCTTTCAAAGGGGACCCCCACCACTGGAAGTGGAATGAGGGGGGCCTTTGGGTGTCCACCTGTCTTACCACTGGCTTGACAGGTGGCACAGGAGACACAAAACTCCTTTATTTTCTGGGACATGGTGGGCCAATAGAAATGGTTGACTAACCTCTCCCAAGTCTTGGTTTGTCCCAAATGCCCAGCAAGTGGAATATCATGAGCTAAGGTCAGAATGAACTTCCTAAACTCCTGAGGCACTACCACTCTCCTAGTGGCACCAGGGTTGGGATCTCTTGCCTCAGCGTACAGGAGTCCATCTTCCCAATAGACTCTATGTGTTCCAGTGATTTTTCCTTTGGTCTCTTCAGCAGCTTGCTGCCTAAGGCCTTCAAGAGAGGGACATGTTTCGTGCCCCTTACACAACTGTTCCCTTGTGGGTCCCCCTGGGCCTAGGAGCTCAACCTGATAAGGTTTTAACTCCATGGGCTCAGTTCCCTCAGAGGGCAGAACTTCTTCCTGGGAAGAGAGGTTCCGTTTCTTTTGTTGTGTTGAAGCTGGTTCCCCAGTCTTCTTTCCTTTTCTCTTGGAGGGATTGGCCATTATTCCAGGCTCCAACACCACTTTTTCACCCTGAGCTTTGCACTGTGCCCTTGTCTTGACACACACCAGTTCAGGGATACCCAGCATGGCTGCATGGGTTTTGAGTTCTACCTCAGCCCATGCTGAGGACTCCAGGTCATTTCCAAGCAAACAGTCTACTGGGATGTTTGAGGAGACTACCACCTGTTTCAGGCCATTGACCCCTCCCCATTCTAAAGTTACCATAGCCATGGGATGTACTTTAGTTTGATTGTCAGCGCTGGTGACTGGATAAGTTTGTCCAGTCAGGTATTGTCCTGGGGAAACTAGTTTCTCTGTCACCATGGTGACACTGGCACCTGTATCCCTCAGCCATTCTACACTAGTCCCATTAACTAAGAATTGCTGCCTGTATTTTTGCATATTAGGGGGCCAGGCAGCCAGTGTGGCTAAGTCCACCCCACCCCCAGAGACTAATGTAGCTTCAGTGTGAACCCTGATTTGCTCTGGGCACACTGTTGATCCCACCTGGAGACTGGCTATTCCAGTGCTAACTGGAGTAGAGTTTGAAGTGGAACCTTTCTTGAGACAGGCCTTGTCTCCAGTTTGGTGTCCCTGCTGATTACAGCTACGACACCAGGCCTTTTTGGGATCAAAGTTTTTACCCTTGTACCCAAAATTGGATTGTGAAGAGGCTTTGGACCCTCCCTCCTGAGCAGGTTTTTGGGGCCCTGTAGAAGACTCTTCACTTTTACCCTTGGATGTCTCAACACTCTTCCCCTGGGGAGTCTTTGTTACCCCTTTCTTTTGGTCACCCCCTGTGAAAGGCTTGGTCACCCTAGACTTGACCCTATGGTCCACCTTCTTTCCCAATTCATGAGGAGAAATTGGTCCTAGGTCTACCAGATGCCGATGCAGTTTATCATTGAAACAATTACTTAAAAGGTGTTATTTAATAAACAGATTGTACAGCCCATCATAATCATTTACACCACTGCCATTTATCCAACCATCCAGTGTTTTGACTGAGAAGTCAACAAAATCAATCCAGGTCTGGCTCGAGGATTTTTGAGCCCCCCGAACCTAATCCTGTACTCCTCAGTTGAGAATCCAAAGCCCTCAATCAGGGTAACCTTCATGAGGTCATAGGATTCTGCATCTTTACCAGAGAGTGTGAAGAGTCTATCCATACACTTTCCAGTGAACATTTCCCAAAGGAGAGCACCCCAGTGAGATCTGTTTACTTTTCTGGTTGCACAAGCCCTCTCAAAAGCTGTGAACCATTTGGTGATGTATTCACCATCTTCATATTTAGTTACAATCCCTTTGGGGATTTTTAGCATGTCAGGAGAATCTCTGACCCTATTTAAATTGCTGCCACCATTTATGGGACCTAAGCCCATCTCTTGTCTTTCCCTTTCTATGGCTAGGGTCTGTCTTTCGAAAGCCAATCTTTTGGCGAACCTGGCTAACAGGAGGTCATCTTCATTGAGGCTGCCCTCATTGCTTGCAGAGTTGTTGGACTCTCCTGTGAGAGAAGCAACATCTCTGACTATCACTTCTGGAGTCAGGGTTGGAGAAACCCTGGTCTCCCTAACTAGGAGTGGAGGTGGGAGTTCCAACCATCATCAGAGGGGTTGTTTTTAGCAAACTCTGCCAAGAGCTCCTGGAGCTGTACTTTGGTTGGGTTTGAACCAGTTTTTATCTTTTTGATTCTGCAGAGAGACCTTAACTCAGACATCCTAAGATGCAGGTAAGGCGTGAGGTCGAGTTCCATCACTATCTCTTCGGTAGTAGACATTATGGCGGTCATTACAACATTGGCGGTAAAAGCGGCATACCGCCGTGCAGAAGACTGCCAACACACCGCCGCAGCCGCGGAAAACTACCACAGCTATTATGACCCACAGCACGGAATCCGCCAAAATTCAGACACCCACACAAGTCTGCCACACCAAAGGTCAGTGATAAACTGGCGAAAGCAAAACCTCCACCTTCACGCCAACAGAAATACGGCCACACTATTACAACCCACAAATCCATGCGGCGGTCTTTCAACCGCGGTATTCCATTGGCGGTGCACACCGCCGCGCTCAAAATACACACACACATACAAAACACTGCCACATTGGAAAATTCGAAATACACACACCTGATACACATACACACACCACTCCCACACACCCAATACAATATAAAACACCCACCCACATCACCCACAAACCCCTACGACCACAAATCACGAACAAAGGCCGGAGAGAGACACCAGCATCAACAATACTAGCATCCACAGGCACACAACACCATCACCCACAGAACTTCCACGCACCTCACACTACACACCACTACATATCAGCACACTTATCACCCCACACATCACTTACACCACCCCATGGCACGGCAAAGACACCCCAGGTTCTCGGAGAAGCTCAGGGTCATGGTGGAGGAAATCGTCCGGGTAGAGCCACAGCTATTCGGATCACAGGTGCAGCACACCTCAATTACACGGAAAATAAAGCTATGGCGAAGAATAGTGGACAGGGTAAACGCAGTGGGAGAGCACCCAAGAAATCAGGAGGACATCAGGAAGAGGTGGAACGACCTACGGGGGAATGTGCGTTCCGTGGTCTCAAGACACCACCTGGCGGTTCAGCGGACTGGCGGCGGACCCCCACCTCCTCCCCCATAACTAACAACATGGGAGGAGCAGTTCTTGGCGATTCTGCATCCTGAGGGCCTCGCAGGAGTAGGTGGAGGAATGGACTCTGGTAAGTCAAAACTTAACTATTACATCCCCCACCCTACCTGCATGCCAGCACATACCCCCACCCTCACCCCCACCACTCTAACTCCTCACAAATGTCCCAACATCACAAACCACACATCCTAACCCCAAGCCCTGCATGCAACAACAAAGCATGGACACCCATCACTAAAGCATGCCCACTGCACATACCCACACACCTCCCTAAACCATCATCACACAAGGTCCCACACAGGAATGTGGGACTGGGGTACACGGTCACCCACCCATTGCACACCATGGCACACACAGATGTGATAAACATCCTTTTATACCCCTGCAGGACCCCTACCCAACGTCACCAGACAGGAGGGTTCACACATGTCCACACCACCAACCGAAGAGGCCCACAGTGATGACAGCACCTCTGTCCAAATGGATCTAGATGACCAGCCCAGCCCATCGGGGACCTCGGGACAGTTGGTTCCCCACACCCAGTCACAGGCCACCACAGAGCTTCCCCACTCTGGAAACACCAGCACAGCACCCACCCAGCAGGCCCATACCTCCGTCCCCAGGACATGTCAATCAGCAGTGTGTCCACCACTACAGGGAAACCAGGCTAACCCACCACCCCAACAACAACAGGGACCTGTGGGCAGTGGTAGTGGGCGCACGGTCCAGGGGACGGAGGCCCAGGAACACAGGGGAACTGGGAGGGCTGCTGTGCGACAGGGGGAGGACAGGCCCAGGGAACCCACTCTCCACAAGGCCCTCTCCAACATCATGGGAGCATACCACCACTTCCAGGAGACGATGGCAATGGTACTGGCCAAGATTCAGGAGACCCAGCGCCTGCAGGAGGAACAGTATATGGGCTTCAGGGAGGAACTCAGAACCATCAATTCCACCCTGGGCACCATCGTAGGGGTGCTGAAGGAAGTACTCAACACCAGGAGGGACACTGCGGCACTACAAGGGGCCCCTGACACTAGCCTGGATGTTGAACTGCCCACCACCTCCTCCGGCGCTAGTGGACAGGAGGCACCGTCACAGGACCACCACACCAGCACCCCACCCCCTGCAGAGGGAGAATCACATCGCAAACGGTCCCTGAGATCCAGGACAAAGACAGAGAACGATGCCAAGACCCCCGCCAAGAAATGAGACCACCCTGATTGTCATCCTACTGTGCCACTGTGTCACCCTGTCCATCCTTAAACTGCCCCAGCTCCACTTCCTATGCCATTTGGGCAATGCACCTGTGAGACTAATAGACTGGACTCTGCCATGGACATTCCTCCGCCATCACCCCTCATCATTTTGCTACCCCCTCCAATTTTGAGCACTAAGATAAACACCATTAAAGCACAAAACAGTCTGGAGTCAGTCTGTGATTTTGGAGTACTGTATTAGCAATTACTGTGGCAAAAAGCTCTTTCATTTGTAATGTCAACATACCTATGTCACACAGCTCTAGTCCATGAGGAATCAAAGCAGATGTCACACTGTGGGACCCAGATCTGTGAAATCGTAAGGGAAAGTGACAACTCAGTGACCATACACTGGGTGAAAACGACAGACAGTAGAGAGGTAGTGATGTTTAAGTACATGTAGTAGGCATGTTTGTATTCTTACCTGTGGTTCAATGGAAATATTGCTGGATCACTGAGTCCCTGTTGTCCATGTCTTCTTCCTCGTCTTCACTGTCCACAGGCTCCGCAGCTGCAACAACACCGCCATCTGGACCATCCTCCTGCAGAAAAGGCACCTGTCATCGCAAAGCCAAGTTGTGAAGCATACAGCAGGCCACGATGATCTGGCACACCTTCTTTGGTGAGTAGAATAGGGAACCACCTGTCATATGGAGGCACCTGAACCTGGCCTTCAGGAGGCCGTAGGTCCGCTCGATCACCCTCCTAGTTCGCCCATGGGCCTCATTGTAGCATTCCTCTGCCCTTGTCCTGGGATTCCTCACTGGGGTCAGTAGCCATGACAGGTTGGGGTGACCAGAGTCACCTGCAAATGGTGGGGACAACTGATAGACACACACTAACCTGGAGGGATATCCCCAGACCCAGACAACCATTCCCACAGACTAGTTTCCAGGTGCTCACCTAATAGCCACACACGATGCCTCTGGAGTTGACCCATCACATAAGGGATGCTGCTATTCCGCAGGATGTAGGTGTCACGCACTGAGCCAGGGAACTTGGCATTCACATGGGAGATGTACTGGTCGGCCAAACATACCATCTGTACATTCATCGAATGATAACTCTTCCGGTTTCTGTACACCTGTTCACTCCTGTGTGGGGGTACCAAAGCCACATGGGTCCCATCAATGGCACCTATGATGTTGGGGATATGTTCCAGGGCATAGAAATCACCTTTCACTGTAGGCAAATCCTCCACCTGAGGGAAAACGATGTAGCTCCGCATCTGTTTCAGCAGGGCAGACAACACTCTGGACAACACGTTGGAAAACATGGGCTGGGACATCCCTGGTGCTATGGCCACTGTCATTTGAAATGACCCACTTGCAAGGAAATGGAGCACTGACAGCACCTGCACTTGAGGGGGGATTCCTGTGGGATGGCGGATAGCTGACATCAGGTCTGGCTCCAACTGGGTACACTGTTCCTGGATTGTGGCACGGTCAAGTCTGTATGTGATTATCACATGTCTTTCCTCCATTGTCGACAGGTCCACCAACGGTCGGTACACCGGAGGATGCCGCCATCTCCTCACATGTCCCAGCGGATGGTGCCTATGAAGGACAACAGCGAGCACAGAGTCAAACAACTCAGAGGTACGTACCCACAGCTTACACAGAACACCAATCATAGTCTAAAAAGTGGCCTGTATGTGTGTTGAGTCGAGGCCTAGGTATGTGTGACGCAGTTGAAAATGAAGCCATGTGGGCCCCTGAAATGGCGGCTGCCTGACCTGTAAAGTGGGACAATGGGATGTGAGGTAACTGCGCTGGCATTGTACACCGTCGCGGTAGGCGGTCGAAGACCACAGCGCAGTGCTGCATTGGTTAACATTGGACCCCATGGGTCCCAGGAGCCAATGTCGATGTACGCCGGCGGTGATGGTACGCACTGCCAGGACATGACCGCCATTTTCTATCTGTTCAATCACTCGATACCTGATCTTCGACAGGAGAGGACCTACACTGCAAGTGCTGCTGTGACCTCGGTCTGGAAGAGACAATGGCTCGAGTGTCTGGGGAAAGGGCCCCTGTCTTCACATCGGAGGAGTTGGAGAAACTCGTGGATGGGGTCCTCCCCCAGTACACGCTACTCTACAGTCCTCCAGACAAACAGGTAAGTACACTGGGAGCATGCTGTATGGGCTATGCCTGTGTGGAGAGGGGTGGATGTAAGAAGGAAGGGGGGAGAGTGCGGTGTGCATGAAACGACAGTGAGTGCATGTGCTACATAGCAAGGGTAAGGATGGGAGCCAATCACTTTGACGGTGAAGTTGATAAGAAGTTTCTCTTCCCCCTGTACAAATCATGTAGGTCAGCGCCCACCAGAAAAAGTATATTTGGCGTGCCATCGCCAAGGACGTCCGGACCCTGGGGATCTACCACAGACGGAGAACTCACTGCCGGAAAAGATGGGAGGACACTCGCCACTGGAGCAAGAAGACGGCTCAGCTGGGGATGGCCTCCCAACATGGGAGGGGTGCCCGTCGCACCATGACTCCCCTGATGTTCAGGATCCTGGCGGTGGCGTACCCGGAGTTGGACGGGCGCTTGAGGGCATCACAGCAGCCACAAGGGGGTGACTACACTCTCATTCTGCTGATTTTGCGCACAGTGGAGGGGTCTGGGTGGGGGAGGTGGGCTGTGGGTTTCCCTAGGCCAGGGCGAGTTCCGTAGCCAAGGTCCCTCCGTAAGGCAAGCCATGTGGCACCCCACCGCACCTCTGTAGAGTGCCAAGTACACCTAGTCATGCCCCTTTGTCATCCATGTGTGCAGATGCCATCCATTGCCTAGTAGGCTATTTCCCAGGAATTGAACAGTGGAGCCCAAGAGTGCGGCATAGTGCAGGGGGCTTCTGTGTCTGTCGTGTCCGCCAACTGTAGCGGTAATGCATGCACTCAACATGTCTTTCTTCTGTAGTCGTCCTCTTTTTGTGGCCTCCCTGTTCTTGTGTGCATTAGCATCATCAGGCGGAGCAGTGGCACCGAGGCACGAGGGGACTGCATCCCACATGGCCATGGAGGGCCACACTATGGAATCGGACATCACCAGTGGGACGGAGGGCAAGAGGAGCTCCACGGAGGGGACAGGTGCTGAGACCAGTGACACTGTCTCGTCCTCTGATGGGAGCTCCCTTGTGGTGGTGGCAACATCTCTGCCCCCCCATCTACAGGTACAACTGCCACCCCCCCTTCCAGCACTGCCCTCCCAGCAGCCCCTCAGCCTTTGCCCCATGCCCGCTCACCCAGGAGGGTGGTCATCACCTTCGCCCCAGGCACCTCAGTCCCTGCCCCAGTCACTCCTGCTGCACTCAGTGAGGAGGCCATTGACCTCCTCAGGTCCCTCACTGGTGGGCAGTCTACCATTTTGAATGCCATCCAGGATGTAGAGAGGCAGTTGCTACAAACAAATGCATTCCTGGAGGGCATTCATTCTGGTCAGGTGGCCCTTCAGCGAGCTTTTCAGACTCTGGCCTCAGCACTGATGGCAGCCATTGTCCATGTCTCTAGCCTCCCCCCCAACTTCCTCCACCCAGACCCAATCCCCTGTACCCCAGCCTATCCCAAGCACACCTCTAGACCAGCATGCACAAACGTCCACGTCAACACACAAGGGAAGCTCAGGCAAAGATAAGCACCACACATCCCACAGGCACTCACGCAAGCCTCACACACATGCAGACACACCAACATCTACTGCCTCCACTGTGTCCCCCTCCTCCTCGTCTCCCTCCTCCCTCCCAGTCTCGTCTACACTCACACCTGCATGCACTACCTCTACAGCCACTACTTACATCACCAGCACACCCACTACCGCACCCCGCTCACGTGCAGTCACCACTGCCACTACCATTCACACGTCCCCCGTGTCCTCTCCCAGTGTGTCTGTGACGCCCTCTCCCAAGATACACAAACGCAGGCACACACCCACCCAACAGCCATCCACCTCACGACAGCCTCCAGCGCATGCACCTTCACCCAAAGTCAGCAAACGAACACCTCCTACAACCACAACCTCTTCCTCCACTCCCAAACCCCCTCCAGCTACCCATCCCAGTGTCTCCGAAAAACTTTTCCTGTCCAACCTTGACCTCTTTTCCACACCTCCCCCACCCCGTCCGTCTCCTAGGTCCCGAACTAGCACCTCAGCCACAACACCAGGGCAGCCAGTGTGCCACTGAGCCACAGCACAGACATTCCCCCACCTGTCAAGCATCAGAAGATGGCCAGTGCCCGGCGGGAGAGGGGGAAGACTCCAGCCACCAAAGCCACTCCCAGGGGTACAGGTGGGAGTGTGGGGAGGGGCACAAGAAAGCAAGTCTGGGAAGAGCAGCACGGCGGAGAAGCCCGCCATCATCCCCGCTGCCCAGGAGGCCACCGCCACCAGCCCAGCTGCCCAGGAGGCCATCGCCAGCACCAGCCCATCTGCCCAGGAGGCCACCACCAGCACCAGCCCAGCTGCCCAGGAGGCCACCCCCACCAGCCTGCTGCCCAGGAGGCCACAGCCATCATCCCCGCTGGGACAGAGAGTACCGCCAGCACAAGCCCCTCTGGGCTAGAGAGGACCACCAGCACAAGCCCAGCTGCGCCATGATGGACCGCCAGCACAAGCCCCACTGGGCCATGAAGGACCGCCAGCACAAGCCCCGCTGGGACAGAGAGGACAGCCAGCACAAGCCCCGCTGGGCCATGAAGGACCGCCAGCACAATCCCCGCTGGGCCATGAAGGACCGCCAGCAGCTGAATCACTGCAAAGGAGCCCGCCCCTCCAAGGACCGCTGAACAGGGCACCGCCGTCTCAAGCACCGCTGAATAGGGCACCACCGTCTCAAGCACCGCAGAACAGGGCACCGCCGTCTCAAGCACCGCTGAACAGGGCACCGCCGTCTCAAGCACCGCTGAACAGGGAACCGCCGTCTCAAGCACCGCTGAACAGGACACCGCCGTCTCAAGCAACGCTGGCCCATGAGCCCCAAGGGCACTGACGCTACTGAGTCCGTCACAGGCAGAATGAAGCACTCTGGGCACCATGTCCCCTCCAGACCCAGTAGGTGCCCCCCCTTTCCCTCCCCCTGAGGTGCCTGTTTTCTTGCTCTCTGAAGCCCCTGCAGTGTTCTCTCCGTCATGGTCGGGGATTTTGTGTGGGCCTCGCACATACCGTGTGGGCCCAGTGTTCCACGGACTTAATTGGAGCACTACCTGGACTACTATGCTTGGTGTATATTTTGTAAATGGTGTATATATATATTTTTGCGTACTTGATTTTAATATATTACAATGGTTACACTCATTTTCTATTGTCTTTGCATTCTTCCAGGGGGGGCTGGGGGGTGCAACTGTGATGTATCAATATGGATTAGGGTGTGTGTTGTCGTGGGTAAGGGTGGGGGTGTTGTGTGTTGCGTGTGTGTGTCCCTGTTTTTTCCCTCCCCCCCTGTGTCGTAGGTGCAGTACTCACCGTAGGCTTCACCGCCGGCGTTCGTGCTCCTGGTAGAGGTAGAGGAGCAGGAAGACTATCACAGGGAGAATTTGGAGTTCCGGGTCCATGGTGTCCTAGTTCCTCATGGGGTGTGTAGAGGTGAGCGTTTTCCCTTCTGAATGCTGTTTCCGCAGTGTTTTTATCCGCAGTGAATCCGCCCCGGAAAAGGTGGCTGATTGGTAGGTTGTGATACTGTGAGCGGTACTTTGTCCTCCACCTGTCTGTTGGCGGTGACCGCTGCGCTGTTTGTTTGTACCGCCGTGTCGGTCCGAGTGTTTAAGTGGTTGTCTTTGTGGGCGGTTTCTTTTACTTTTTAAGAATCTAAAACTATCTCTAGAACTTAATCCAAACTTTTACAAAACTTTTAAACTCTAAAAGAAATGCTAACAGGGACTAACACAATGCCCTAGCAGGACTTTACATTTTTTTTTAAAATAGCTCAAACTTCAAAAATCAGTTTCTAATGACAATTTTGGGAATTTAGTTGTGTGATCAGGTATTGGCTGAGTAGTCCAGCAAATGCAAAGTCTTGTACCCCACTGCTGATCCACCAATGTAGGAAGTTGGCTCCGTATGTACTATTTCAAAGTAAGAAATAGCATGCA
This sequence comes from Pleurodeles waltl, assembly GCF_031143425.1. Classification (NCBI taxonomy): domain Eukaryota; kingdom Metazoa; phylum Chordata; class Amphibia; order Caudata; family Salamandridae; genus Pleurodeles; species Pleurodeles waltl. Next base: position 1,192,713,766 of record NC_090446.1, read on the forward strand.
CAGAGTCCAAGGGTTCCCCTTAGAGGTAAGATTGTGGTAGTGTGGTCGAGCAGTAGGCTTATCACAGGGTAGTGTTAAGCATTTGTTGAACACACACGGTCAATAAATGAGGAACACACACTCCAAGACAATTCCAGGCCGACAGGTTTTTATATAGAAAAATATATTTTCTTAGTTTATTTTAAGAACCACAGGTTCAAGATTTACAAACAATACTTTAAATGAAAGGTACTTCACTCAGGTATCTTAGGAACTTTGAATCAACACAATATCATGTATAGTTTTGGCAAAAATGGCAATAAGCTATTTTAAAATTGGACACTGCAAAATTCAACAGTTCCTGGGGGAGGTAAGTATTTGTTAGTTTTTCAGGTAAGTAAAGCACTTACAGGGTTCAAAGTTGGGTCCAAGGTAGTCCACCATTGGGGGTTCAGGGCAACCCCAAAGTTACCACACCAGCAGCTCAGGGCCGGTCAGGTGCAGAGGTCAAAGTGGTGCCCAAAACGCATGGGCTCCAATGGAGATAGGGGTGCCCCGGTTCTAGTCTGCCAGCAGGTAGGTACCCTGTGACTTCGGAGGGCAGACCAGGGGGGTTTTGTAGGGCACCGGGGGGGACACAAGTCAGCAAAGAAAGTACACCCTCAGCGGCACAGGGGCGGCCGGGTGCAGAGTGCAAAGAGGCGTCGGGTTTGCCATAGGTTTCAATGGGAGACGCAGAGGTCTCTTCAGCGATGCAGGCAGGCAAGAGGAGGGCTCCTCGGGGTAGCCACCACCTGGGCTAGGGAGAGGGCCACCTGGGGGTCGCTCCTGCACTGGAGGTCGGATCTTTCAGGTCCTGGGGGCTGCGGATGCAGTGTGTTTACCAGGCGTCGGGTTCTTTGAAGCAGGCAGTCGCGGTCAGGGGGAGCCTCTGGATTCCCTCTGCAGGCGTCGCTGTGGGGACTCAAGGGGTCAACTCTGGCTACTCACGGGCTCGCAGTCGCCAGGGCGTCCTCCCTGTAGTGTTGGTTTTCCGCAGGTCGAGCCGGGGGAGTCGGGTGCAGAGTGGAAAGTTTCACGCTTCCGGCGAGAAACGCGTTGTCTTTAAAAGTTGCTTCTTTGTTGCAAAGTTGCAGTTTCTTTGGAACAAGGCTGCTGTCCTCGGGAGTTCTTGGTCCTTTTAGATGCAGGGTAGTCCTATGAGGCTTCAGAGGTCGCTGGACCCTGGGGGACGTGTCGCTGTTGCAGTTTTTCTTGAAGTGGGGAGACAGGCCGGTAGGGCTGGGGCCAAAGCAGTTGGTGTCTCCGTCTTCTCTGCAGGGCTTCAGGTCAGCAGTCCTTCTTCGTCTTCAGGTTGCAGGAATCTATCTTCCTAGGTTCTGGGGGCCCCTAAATACTCAATTTAGGGGTGTGTTTAGGTCTGGGAGGTTAGTAGCCAATGGCTACTAGCCCTGAGGGTGGCTACACCCTCTTTGTGCCTCCTCCCTGAGGGGAGGGGGGCACATCCCTAATCCTATTGGGGGAATCCTCCATCTGCAAGATGGAGGATTTCTAATAGTCAGAGTCACCTCAGCTCAGGACACCTTAGGGGTTGTCCTGACTGGCCAGTGACTCCTCCTTGTTTTTCTCATTATCTCCTCCGGCCTTGCCGCCAAAAGTGGGGCCGTGGCCGGAGGGGGCGGGCATCTCTACTAGCTGGGATGCCCTAGTGGCGCTGTAACAAAGGGGGTGAGCCTTTGAGGCACACCGCAACGTGTTACAGTTCCTGCAGGGAGAGGTGAGAAGCACCTCCACCCAGTACAGGCTTTGTTACTAGCCACAGAGTGACAAAGGCACTCTCCCCATGTGGCCAGCAACATGTCTGGAGTGTGGCAGGCTGGCAAAACTAGTCAGCCCACACTGGAAGTCAGGTATGTTTTCAGGTGCCATCTCTAGGATGCCCTCTGGGTGTATTTTACAATAAAATGTACACTGGCATCAGTGTGCATTTATTGTGCTGAGAAGTTTGATACCAAACTTCCCAGTTTTCAGTGTAGCCATTATGGTGCTGTGGAGTTCGTGTTTGACAGACTCCCAGACCATATACTCTTATGGCTACCCTGCACTTACAATGTCTAAGGTTTTGCTTAGACACTGTAGGGGCATAGTGCTCATGCACCTATGCCCTCACCTATGGTATAGTGCACCCTGCCTTAGGGCTGTAAGGCCTGGTAGAGGGGTGACTTATCTATGTCATAGGTAGTGTGAGGTTGGCATGACACCCTGAGGGGAGTGCTATGTCGACGTAGTCATTTTCTCCCCACCAGCACACACAAGCTGGCAAGCAGTGTGTTTGTGCTGAGTGAGGGGTCCCCAGGGTGGCATAAGACATGCTGCAGCCCTTAGAGACCTTCCCTGGCATCAGGGCCCTTGGTACCAGAGGTACCAGTTACAAGGGACTTACCTGGATGCCAGGGTGTTCCAATTGTGGAGAGAAAGGTAAAGGTTAGGGAAAGAACACTGGTGCTGGGCCCTGGTTAGCAGACCTTAGCACACTCTCAAATCATAACTTGGCATCAGCAAAGGCAAAAAGTCAGGGGGTAACCATGCCAAGGAGGCATTTCCTTACATGCACTGAAGAGTAACTCTGTGTGCTGATGACAGTTGGTGACTTGTGTTCAGTATGTTTCACACACGTTTTTTATGTTCTGCAGAAAAGGTTCCAAAAGGGCAAAGTTTATACGTAGTACATACTATGTATTGTAAGCAGCCTTGAGTTATTAGACAGAATTGTCTCAGCATGACAATTTCTACATAACATAGAAGGCTGTGTGCCCCACGTACTCACCTACGTACATACGCTTCTTTTGCTTCAAAACATGGGCTACCTGTAAAGTTTGCTGTAAAGATTTCACCACAGTATGAAGGCTGCATGTATATTGATCTTTAGCACCTTCATGCATTATTTATTGTCAGCAAATAGTATCTTTTTGGCAAGTGTTGCATAGAGTGTGCACTGTTCTTAGTAGATACTTTTTAATACTCTGTGGTGTATTTCTCATGAGAGTTTCACTGCCTGCAAACAGTAAGGTACAGAGTAAACTCTCTCCATAGAGTAAACACTGTTTACAGTACCCACTTTTCTACTCATATCAACTTCATTTTTCAATGTAGGTTTGGTGACTGTGAGGGGTCTGATATAGCTAAAAGCTAGAGCATTCATTTGAAAACAGACAAAACTTCTCTGAACAGTTGTATACATATTAAACACAGCGTGTAATGAGGGTTTCCCATATATTTGTGTCTGATTGTTAATGCAAACTAAGTTAACCAGGACTTGTATGGTATAGGGTCAATGTTGCACATAGCACATGCTGGCTACACCTAAGGAAGTTGTATTTGTAATGGTATTAATGATGCTTCATATTATTCTGAGTTATTGTGTACTTCCTTTCAGGCCTCTTATGCCATACTAGTATACAGAATAATGTGTACTAATGAATCAGTGATGTCATCAATAATGTTATTTGAGATGTCATCAGTGATATCATAAATAATGTCATAGAACATGTAATGAGTGTTGTAATATGTGAGGTCATAAGCAGTGCATGGTGGTGATGCAAGTAATAGCTCTGCTAGCTGTAACTGGTGAATTTCTGTGTTTCTTTTAGTTCAAAATCTTAAAGTAATTGGCCCCAGCGGTATGCTCCCCAGGGCCTTCAATGACTTGGGGAGAGGGAACCACATGGCCCGTCCCCATTTAGTCAAATTTCGGCCCCAGGGTTGGGCTCCCTGGGGCCTTTGAGGCCTGGTGAGGGGGACCCCGTGACCTCCTCCCCATATAAATACATTTCTGCCTGCTCCCCTTTATGAATTCATAATCAGGGGTGGGCTCCCCTGTGCTTAAGTTATATACATATTCAGCCTGGCTGCCATTTTCTTTTTTTCTCCCGATCCCGCAGGATTGCAGCATTTTTTTCCAATTTTTAAATTTTTGGTCCCTGTGGGATCCCTCCATGGGGCCTAGGGGATCAGGATATTCCTACTCTGCCCTCCCTCTTATATTACTATTTTTTTTTTTTACTTCAGGGCAGGGGACTAAGCCCTGGGTCCTGTAATGGCTTCCAGCAACATTTTTCTCATGTTGCTGGCAGCCAGTCAGCGCTCTCGCGGGAGCCTGACTCTTGTGGTACCGTGAATGCCAAAGGGAAAGAAAACTGCCTGGGTTAATCAGAATGCTCTATTTTTTTAAATTGGTACTCCCACAAGAGTCTCTTGAGACTCCGATGGAACCAACCATCCAGATATACAGTTATTTCTCAACCTTCTTTTCTCAAAAACTGCTGAATGGATTTACACCATATCACAAAACATAATGTGTGTAACAAAATCTAACTCTCTGCCATATCTGGTGTAATTTCGTTCAGTTTTTGCTGTAGCCCTGCCTAAAAAAGACAATGGAAAATGCATGGATATTTTGCATTTTGGGATTCCCCTTTTTCCTCACCCCCTGTTTAACAGATCACCCTGAATCTTTCCATGCATAAACTAGTCAAAAAGTAGCACCTTTCTGGAAAATGTCATTGAGCTTTGTCAAATGGTGTCAAAGTTATTAGCAACATAAAAACATGTTTCCTATGGTACAGCGGATGTATGTATATATGTATATACACTAAAAAAAAAATGTTACAGGAACATATAGTTAGGTTGAGACTTTACAAACAAAACCACAGAAATTCAGCAGTTATAGTTATCTCAACTATAACTTGTGTCCTAAAGTAACCATAAATCGCACTTGCAGTGATATTAGCAATGATGTCCTAAAAGATGTCATGACTGATGTAATATATGGGGTAATATCTACGTTTGTTTAAATTCTATTTCCTAACTTAATGTCCCTGTAACCTTTGTTTTTTTCAGTGAATTTCTATGTGTTTTTAACGTAAAGTAATATTTAAGTACCATACGTTAATTCATCCACGCCTGCGCACGGCCTTCAGCCATGCATGGTGGGGTTGGCCATGCAGAGTTAGTGAGTGTGTGAATTTGGGTATTTTTCTTTTTAATTAAGGTGTTGAGCTGCGGATCCGATGTGGGTTTACACAGGGGCATGCTGAGCGCTGTGGAGTATCCACAGATCCTTGCATGCCCCCCTCTCAAAAATGGGTGTAATTTCTTGCCCACGAGGGGTCCCTAAAAGACCCCGCCATCAATCTAATGGGGCCAGGATACCTCTATCCTGACCCCTGATATCAGTTTTCAAATGTATTTTTCCTCCGGACCCGATAAACAAAATGGCAGCCAGCCAATCAGGTCCTTGCTTTTGGTGTGTGGGTCAAGGTACCCACTGCGATGGATCCACATCCCTAGATATACATAAATCCCTTTTCTTTAATAACTCAAAAACTACTGAACGGATTTACACTGAATTACACAAAGCACTCTTTCTGGACCAACATCAATCTTTCTGCCAAATTTGGTGTAGCTCCGTTTTGCGGTTCAGGCTGTAGTCAAATTTAAAAATCATATGGGAAATTGCATGAAGAAAATGCATTTTGGGACCACCTCTGTTTCTCTGCCCCCGCTTGGTGGATCATCCCAATTCTTTCCAGACAGCAGCTAAAGTGAATGGCAAACTAGTTTTACAAATGTTGTGAACATTCATCAAATGGCACAATAGTTATAGGGAACACAAAAAATGGTTTTCCTACTGAAAGTAGGTGCTAAGTATACCTACCTACTTAAAACAACAAAGGTTAACGTGATGCCATAGTTTTGACCTATATGCTTGTAATAATATAAAAACTATATTTTTAAAACAAAAGAAAAACACTGCAATTCACCAGGTACAGTTTACTGAGCTAATTATAACTTTCACACGTATGGCTTATGACCTCACATATTACATCACTCATGAAACATCTAATAACATGATTGATGCCGGGATACAGAGAGTATGAAATAATGTGTGTTGTGTGCAAGAAGTGTGTTGCACACTGCATGAGTATTTGGGTGAACTAGAGTAGTGGTTCCCAACCTGTGGTGCAGGGAACTCTGGGGGTCCGCAGACCTCCCCAGGGGGTTTGCGACTGCTTATAAAGTTAAATAATATTAACATATTAGGTCTCCAGCTTTCAGTAATGACTCAGTGGGAGGGGTCTTCGGATTCCAATAAAGATTCAGTGTGCGTCCCCGGGTTCCAGTAATGATAAAGTGGGGGTCCACAGAAGTCAAAAGTTTGGGAACCACTGAACTAGAGTGATACAGGTTGTGGAGCCCAGTTTGTAACCCCTGGCATGTTCATGTGCACAAGATAGATGTGAGGTTTCTAACTCAGGCAGTGGAAGTGTATGTCTGCCATTCCTGAGACTAGAGGGAGGGAACCAAGACAATGTAGTGGGGAATGAGAAGACAGCCTTCCCCTCAGCAACATGATTATGCCTTTTTGACACTGAGAGCCTTTGAGAGATCTCCCTCAAACTGCCATTTGGTAGATCGTAGGGATTAGGGGTGGTAATAGGATCGCAGGTCAGTTGACAGGGAGTGAATGATCTATTAGAAGGGGTCCATCTCTTTGTCTCTCTTCCTGATCACTGTTAGGCCTGGCTGTTGATAGTCAGATGCAGTTTGCTCACACCTTAGTTGGAAGTGCGACAGTCTGAAATGAACCCTTCTGTGAAAAGAGCATCACTAAAGGTGTGACGCCTGTAATTAGTCCTGCTGTAAAAACAGCATCACTCAAGACAAAGTTTGAGTCTGGAATACAGCCTTAGAAGGACCTAATAACAAGAACTGACCCAAGCCGCTTTCGAAAGGCCAGAAAAAGCATCCACATCTCCTGTCTGCCATCTCCATGTAAGAGTGGGAACTGCGGACCCATTTATTGTTCCTGACCAAGGAGAGGTTACTCTACAGAGGACCCAGAGAACTACTGCACATCCAGAGCAGGTCTTTGTCTGGCAGTCAGCTTTACGGAGGTTAGGAGACATCACCTGCAATATAATCTGGAGAAAGAACTGCCTGTTTTGTCCATGAAACCTGAGGAGTTCTGCCTGAGCGAGAGGGAAGGAGTGAGCAACCCTACAGGAGGAGGTGTCTGGACCTTGGTGCTGTAGTCCATCTGCCAGAGGCTCACCTCTTGGTGCTGTAGGCTATGACAAGCTACTCAACTTATCGGGAGCACCGTGACATTGCTGAAGTGAGCCAGAGCGACTCCCACCATCATCAGCCGTGGCACTTGAAGAAATATGTATCCATACTTAATTTTGTGCCATCCTAAACAATGGGCCATCCATATAGACTCCAACGCTGTCTGCAAACATAGGGGGTGATTCTAACTTCGGCGGGGGCAGAGGCTGCCCGCCAAAGTTCCCCCACCAAAATACCACGCCGCGGTCGAAAGACCGCTGAGGGTATTTTGGGATTTGCCCTGGGCTGGCGGGCGGCCGCCAAAAGGCCGCCCGCCAGCCCAGGGCAAATCAACCTTCCCACGAGGATCCCGGCTCAGAATTGAGCCGGCGTAGTGGGAAGGTGCGACGGGTACTTTGTGGGGCCCTCTTATGGGGGCCCCTGCAGTGCCCATGCCGTTGGCATGGGTACTGCAGGGGCCCCCAGGGGCCCCGCGGCACCCCCTACCGCCATCCTGTTCCTGGCGGGAGACCCGCCAGGAACAGGATGGCGGTAGGGGGTGTCAGAATCCCCATGGCGGCGGAGCGCGCTCCGCCGCCATGGAGGATTCTGCAGGGCAGCGGGAAACCGGCGGGAGACCGCCGGTTTCCCGCATCTGACCGCGGCCGAACCGCCGCGGTCAGAATGCCCTGTGGGGCACCGCCGGTCTGTCGGCGGTGCTCCCGCCGACCCAGAATGACCCCCATAGTGACATTGCACACAGAGTCCTGCTGCCATGAATATGCCACACATATACAATGAGTACACAATTTCGTCGCATACATGAAGTTTAAGAGCAAGAGTCTGGGTACCATGATGAAGTGCACATTTTAACTGCGAGGAGGCATTAGGTCACATGCCTCTCTCACAAAGAAAAACATTTTTGTGACTATTAATTCACTACAATCAATATGATGCCGCCACTACTTCAAATCAACAAACCAGGGCATGGACCAAATTCCCATGTTGAGAAAAGAGGGCATACTTGGTGTGCCCTTCCAATTTGCAGGACTACGTTCTGGACCTTAGCATTACCATCTTTTGAACTAGGCCACAATGCACATATTAGAGGCATGTAATATGAAAGGCAACCCATAAGAATTTGTTCTCCATTTTAAACATAGAGGTACTTATTCACAAATGTAAACTTTAACATAAGTAAATCTACAAGTATAAATGTACACTTACATTTTGTAGCACATTTACAACTTTTGGCTTTTCACCTTGGAGAGGTGCAATTTTACTACAAAGTGCAAACTTTCATATATCCATCACCGTAATCCAGGGAGTGGAGACTAATTTGCATGTGTAAATCTACTACTTGTAAAGTTGCACACATAGGCGGAGATCTTCAACACCGGATCAGTGATATCCCTTTGGTAAAGTATAGGAGAAAAAACTGTATTAAAATTCAAAAAGGTAAAAAAATGTGAAAAAATATTTTTACGATACATCTTAATGAAAATTATTTTTAAATATTTATTTTAAATGCAGAACAAAAAATGCTACACCACTATTAACTTGATTTTCTCTAAAATATTTAATTAGTTTAAATATATTAGATTACATTATTTTTCCAAAGATGTATTTTTAAAAAACACCTAAAGTGAACAATAGGATGGCAGCGGTACAAACAATATAAAATGCATGGCTCGAACAAGAATCACACTTATGATGTTTGCTGAGTGCCATAATCTGAGAAGTTGATTCACAAAGCCAGTTTATCACGTAACAGAGTAAAGATAGACTGGAAACAACCACAGCCCTCTGAAATGTCAGATTTGCCACACAAATAAACATTCACTCACACACGTAGATTATTGGGACAACATCTCTTCTACCCACCCCAACACAATGGCAGAGGCATCTCCTTCCCTGATGGCATAATATTGAGACAGTGACTCAGCTAGGTCTTAAATTCTTAATGAAAGATGTGAGGTGCATGCTTTGAATGTGGGGCAATATTTAAGGAAAGGAACTCATCTACCGGGCTAGTAGCCCTTAATGGTGGCTATGTGTCATCCACTTACTGCTCTGGGAATTCCTTACATGCCTCTGTATCTCAGTGCACCTAGTCAGTGCGGGCTAGATGATTAGGAGATCCTTGGGAAATATGCCTCTGGGGAGCTCAGCAGACTTTCATGTCTAATTGTCCAGATATTGGGTCTCTTGACTCTATTTCTTCCATCATGTCATAGTGTTGTGTTCCTGAATGAGGAGAGAAAGTACGAGGACATTGAACAAAAGGAGGGTTTATTTACTGTCCAACAAACAGCACAACAGTGTACCCCACTTCTGGCTCCAGGCATCTTTCCAACAACTCTCAGCCCTGGAACCTTCAATGGGATCTACAATGCTGCATTCCAATTACAACATTCCATCCCCAAGATACTTATCTAATACTCACGCTGGGGCACGTGAGCGCTAAACATAACACATCTTCCCCCTTAACACAAGACAACAGAACATTATATAATAACCTCCAAGCTTCATGCAAAACCTGTGAGAAAACGTAAGATTAATCCAACACATAATCATTTAAATACTTTGGTGGGCGTATCCTTCTTCTATTCTCACCTGGAGACATCGAACAATCAACCTCAACACCCGACCGATGTCTCTCAATTGCATCGCCCTACTCTCATGGCCCATGTCACCTGTACTAATAACAAAGGCAAGGACTACTCTACTTGAGTTTGTCTACTTTGTCTGAGTCCATTCTGCTCAATCAACCGCCATCCCTCTGCTCGAGAATCAAACTTGTCATCATGTTAAACCACCTGCTCTTAATCATCCACCAATACCACAAGTCTCTTGCTCCACCATCTTCCATTTTCTACCAAAACAGCATGTTTCAATCAATCAATCAATCACAATATTTATAAAGCGCACTACGTACCCGTTAGGGTTTCAAGGCGCTGAGTTTAGAAACCTTGATGATACATGTTTTGGGGAAGAATAAATTGTACTTGCTCTTCCTAGTACCCACTTGTATTTATACCTAAACAACATCCCCCACCCAAAAGTGCACCTCTTTCACCCTCTTATCTTTGTCATAGCTCACTTTGAGTTCAACTGGGTGCTTTCTATCTTGTTGCACACTTGTTCCAGATCAAGCAACCTGTTAGAGCACTTTGTGCATTCCAAATCCCATCTGGGACTTAACTTAAAAGATCTATACCTGCCTTTCAATAACACAAATAGGATAACCCAATGAGAGAATGCAGGGTATTGTGATAACTCCAAATGTTCTCTTGGACGGTTTCTGAAACATCCACACCCGCCATAATGGTCAACTGAATTGTTTCTTTCAACATTTTGTTTACTCTTTCTACCATGCCATTCCCTTGTGGACTATACGGAGCTACTGTCATGTGTTTAACTCTAAACGACTGCAAAAACAAATGCATGATTTGTGACTTGAACTGGACAGCAGTGTCTGTAACCAGAGTTTGGGGTACTCCTTCTCTACAAAATGTTTCCTTCAAAAACTCCACAATGGCTGATGCAGATGGTTCATGTAAATACTTGCATTCCATCCATTTTGAATAATTATCTACTAATACCAAAGCGTATCTCATCCCAAGCTGCAGATTATACATTGGACCAACAAAATCCACCTCTAACTTTTCCCATGGACCATTGGGAAATTTTGCAGGATGAATACATACATAGACGCTTTTTAGTCCCCGTCATGCCAAGATGTCTTTGATGAGCTACAGCAATCATTCTTGACATAAACTTTAATGGAGGAACTAAAAGATTTCCCTTTAATATGACATCATCCTCTATAGTTAATTCATCTTTTAGTTTGTAAAAAGATAGAACACCGTCCCACACCTTCCTTTCTTCAGGCCAACCCATGATTATGAACTCCTTGAATTTCTTTTGAAATTCATCACGCTCAAAGTACTCCTTCCATTCACTCTTGCTGATGGTTCCTTCTAGTACATGTAGCCCATCTACCATTCCAACCAGACACTCTACCTCATCTTCATTCCGATCACACCCCATAGCTTCAATTGGGCAATCTGCACATTCCCCGAATGTGTTTGATCACAAAATTAAATTCATGCATTTTAGATAACAATCTTACCAACCTCGGGGTGACCTTGTTATGTTCATTTTCAGACATCAAGTACACAAGAGGTTTGTGATCTGTAACCAGTATGAATCATTTCCCCCAATAGAAGGTTTCAAAATGTTTGGATGCCCAAATGCATTGAATGCCTCACTCTCTATTGTACTATATTTAGGTTCAGCAGGGAAAAGACACCTTCAGGCAAAACTGATAGTAATTTCTTTGCAGTCCATCAATTGTGGAGGACCAGCTCCTAGCCCCACGCCACTTGCATCTACTGCCACTATGCTTGGTATGTAATCTCTGAATGCTTGCCGCGCGGGCGTCCTCATGATAAGATCTTTCAAGTTTCTAAATGCTGACATCTCAGATTCCTCCCACGCAAACTGTTCACCCTCCCACAGTAGTTTTCTAAGGGGCCCTGTCTGGAGGGCAAAATTGTCAATATACAGTGAATAATATTCATAGAGCCCTAGAAATGACCTCACTTGATCTTTGTTTTCAAGTCTGGGACTATTTCGAATAGCCTCTACCAAATCTGCCTTAGGTTTAATACCTGCCCCAGAAATGTGGTGCCCTAGATAGTCTAAGCACTCAACAAAGAACTTGCACTTTTCTTTTTTGACTGTTAACCCATTTTCCTCAAGGATACTCAAATTTCACTCAACGCATGAATATGCTTATCTGTGGTGTTTAAAAATATTAGAACATCATCGTGAGACACTAGGATATTTTAGCAGTTACCAAACAATTTGAACATAAGTTTTTGAAATACAGAGCCCAAGCCAAATGGCATCCTTAAGAATCTGTAAGCCCCAAAAGGAGTGTTGAAATCTGTAGAGGAACGTGATTCTTCTGCACATTCCACCTGATGGTATGCTGCTCTCAAATCCATGCATGAAAATATCTTGGCATCACCTAACATTTCTTGTATCTTAGGTAATGGGAAGCAGTCAATTAGAATGTTCTTGTTGAGTGACCTCAAATCAATATGCAGACTAATATCTCCAGTTCTTTTCTTTGCAATGACAATCGGTGAGATCCATTGTGAGGTGATAATACGTCCAATAACCTTCTCTGTACACAACTTTTCTAGATGCTGCTATAGATTGCTGCGCACGCTCAGAGGTACATTACGCACTTTGTGGATCACAAGTATAGCATCCTTTTTTATTATATTTTTGCACTCATAGCCCTACTAATCCCTGAACAGAGATGCATGTTTACCCAGCAACTGTTGAAAAGCCTCTGCTGGTGCAGATACATCTATAAGTGAAATGGGACATGATGTGCCTGGTCTCAAAATCATACCAAATTTGCCTTAGTCTTTCCATCCTAGAATATTGTAGCTTCTCTTTGGCACATACACTTTAGTAGATATGATTCTGTCGTTATAAAGTATGGTGTGATTAAAATAAACCAACACGTGTATGTCAAGTCCACCGAATGCAATTGTGAGAACGTCAGGTGGTGACAACTGAATGGATTTCTAATTCTTGTAGTATAATTTATCAGTAATGAACGTGATCGGAGATCCTGAATCCACTGCGACCTGAATTTAAATGTCTCCATTTTGAAACTGTACATGAAGGATCACCTTTATCCCTGATACACAATTTGCCCTCTGTGGTTTCTATGGACAAAACAATTTTATTGCTTTGGATGGTGTACACTTTAACATCTGAATTCTCATCCTGAAGTTCCAACATGCCAACTTTCTGAGTACTTATGTATATTTGTGCAAAATGTCAGCTTTGTTACATTTGCACATGTTTTCCCTGTGGCTGGACAATCTTTTGCATTAGCTAAGTGTTTAGGTGATCAGACTGGCACGTAGATAGAAAATCGGCTGGAGAAACACGGAGCCGCTCAGGAGGATGAACCTCACTGCAGAATGATCTAGTGACTGACCAGCACAGTGCACAAGGAAAGTGCAGGTGAGAGTATTAACAGTTCACCTGCATGTACAGTTGAAGTGACACAAGCAGCACAAAGGAGGGTAATAAATTATGGAAAAGTAATCTTCAAGGCAGCGACCGAGTGCGCGAAATAAATGTCACATGAAACGCAATGCCATACCTTAAAAATGGATTGCGTGGAGTAAACAATCCAGCCATAGAACAAAAAATGTCCAACCATTCAGGGGTGCTGTTTGAACCTTCAGAGAGAGCGAGGTCAAGGAAAGCTATTCTGGAAGCACCATGAAAAACAAAATATAGTGAGTTAATGGAATACACAATGCAAGAAACGTATTACATTTATTAGATGTAGTGACAAGAAAGACAGATAATGAAATCTCAGCCTCCACACAGCTAATTGCAGTCAAATTGGATATGGAGTGAAACAAGCATCTGAGTTCATAGAACATTAAAACTGGAGTACTGCTAGATGGTTAGAAGCAGAAGCTGAACAAGCAGCAAGATGGGCAACAAATGCTGAGATTTCTATTCACTACCATTTTTCAGCCAGTGTTGCTTATGTTCTTAACATTCCTTACAATTTTTTTGGATGAGGCTGCTTACTGCGTGCATGGCCTGGCAGGAAGTAGGCGACTTTTTGTATATATGCTAACATATCTACTATTATCTTAGTCAGGTTCACACCAGAAGGAACCAATCAAACTGAAATTTCTGGAAGGAAGTTCAGAAAATATCGGAGACCTAGTGTAGTCCACATGCCCTTTCCTCCCAGAGCACCTGCGATTGCCTTTATTTTCTTTTTTGTAAAATCCAGGTTTCAACTGGACCCCTAGTGATCACTGGCCAGGTTGTCTGTTTGTTGATAAACCCGGGAACAAAACTTGACACAGTGGCACACATCCTGCTTTTGAGGTTATTGTATCAGAATACAGAACAAGGCTCTTTAAGATGGGCTGTAATAAGGAAGATTTTGAAAATTAGGAAATTTCCTGGCCACCCACCTCACACTTTCCCTGCCTCATTTAGAACTGGGCTGTTGTAAACAGGACATCCGCTGCCGCAACTGCTTGGCCTGTCAGTGCCTAAATGAGTACCCAAATCTGAAGGTGTGCTTCACTCGATCCAACCCATCACCTCATCTAGCCATCTGCCCTTAGGTCGCCATAGTCACTCAGAAAAGATACTCAGGTCCTCACTTAGATTTTTACAGTATAGTTCGTAAAACTTTACTCTGGTTTCCAGTGGTGGCATCAAGTGGGCCACCAAATATACACATGCACAACATGGTTGCAGATAGTGGGGCTGATTTAGAGTTAGATGGAGAGAGTATTCCATTACAATAGTGATGGAGTACACTCAACACCAAAGTGAAGGTCCACTCACCTGATTTACACTCAGGCGGACCTCAAGTATGTCTGTGATTAAAACAGTCGGAGCCTACTCCGGCTCCGCCACTGACGTACTTCTCCAATATCAACTGCACACTGAAACCAAAGGCTCATTACTACACCAGTAGGTTCACAAGTTGCTTTCAACTTTGACAAGGACACTCCCCAGGAATAAAATTAAATCATAAATGAAGGGTTCATGGCTAATTTTAACCTCAATTTAACCTAATCTGCCACTACCCTCCCTTGAGCCCCCCCAATTAAGGGCAGCCACATGTGCTTTGGCAAATACTGGGCCAAGTCTGAGCTATAATATCTCCCTTAGTTACGTGACTGCTGGGTTTTGCAGTGCCCACTCAGAGAGGAGCTAGCCAGATGTTAAAGCATGCCATCAAGGTTGGTGAGGACTAGTTCATTCATATAACTGGACTCTCCATGACCTACGAATGATTCCACTATTTTGAATCTAAATATGGTGTGAAGGCAGAAAAGCCCTCTTGAACTATGTATGAATACTCCTCTAATGGCCTAATGGAATAAGGGCCATCAGAGGTTTGCCATTTGACCGCCAGCTCGATTTAGAGTGGATGGTAATACGGACAGATTTTAATGTCCCTTTCCTCCTTCGAAAACCTGGTTGTAAGGGACAGTAAAATATTTAAATACCCCCCACACCAAGGGAGAAAGCTCCTATGGTGCGGGAGGCAATAGTTTGTGTTTTTTCAAGAACAAAACTCTGCTTTGTTTTTGGAGCAAGAAATTTAATTAAAAGTTTTACGGGTGGCGGTCATTGTTGACAGAGCTGGCTGTCAAAAATACCTCATTAACAGGAACAAGCATAACAGCTGTTCCTGTCAATGACTAGAGTTGTCCACTGGGCTGGCGGAGAGCTCTAAATTTGGACAGGTACACCATCATAGCGATAGAGTAAACACTGTCCTCCAAACTGTAAATCATGCCCAATATTCCCCTTAAAACAGAGTATTTGTACAGGGCAGGAAATGTTATGGGGAAAAAAGATCCATGATGGCACTTATGGCTTTAAAGGAGGTTGAGTGCCAAATTGATGATCCATTTACAGGAGTAGCATTATTGATGTCCCCGTGCACGCAGGACCTTTTCTTTTTGCAACCACTATTCAGTGCCAGCCCCAGGAAGAAAGGTAGTTGGTGGAAATGCCCTGAGAGGAGCCATCCTACTTTGGGCCACCCCCCTGACTCCGTTTCCACAGGAATTGGGTCCATTAGAAGGAGATTCCCAGTGGTAGAGACAACAGCAGCTGCTCTGTCATCGGCAAGTTAGCCTTTAAAAACACTATAAAAGAGATCAGAGAAGAGAGTGGACAGGATGTTTGCCTTCTTCGGCAGGTGTCCTAAACTACCTTTTAGTCATTAGGTAGAGCATGCAAGTGCTTTTCGACCTGTTGTAAGTTTTCTGTGGGCTTTTAACTACACCCATCTCACGCCCAACACTTTCACTCATTCGTGGGCTTGCCTTTCAAAAATCCCTTGATGTCATTGGCAAATGCTTTACGTTTGTCCTGGCTTGTGGCGGTTTTGTTACCGCCTTGCAGACTGACCCTGTTACATGGATCATTGCATGATTGCCAATATACTTCTGCGTGGGTGAACTTTTTTCTTTTGTCCCTCCCCTTCGTGCTCCAAAGCAGCCATGGCACTCACAGCGCAGAACAGTGCGAACTTCATCAGCGGTATTGAAGGGCTGGTCACATTGTTCACACTGTAACCTAATCAGAGTCATTTCGTTTAGCTCTCCCCTTTGCGCTTCATAGCTTTCACAAAAAACTTGTAATTGATAAATGCTTTACATAAAGAACACAGAAATCCTCAAAGTGTCTCTCCCAACACAGCGGGAGAGCTGATACTACAATATTCACTGCACTCTAGAAACCTGCCCCATAATGCTTTGCAGGGCCTTACTTTTAGAAAATATTTCTGTTCATAACTCAGCCTGTGGTGGTCCTAGGACAGTGGGACCGCCATCAATACATTCACCACAACGTGCTCTTTCTGTCTACATCATTTCTGGGTCCCCACATTTTTCATGACTGGAACGTTTGTTTTACAGCTGGCAGTAATTTTGCTTTAAGGGCTTCTTTGTTACATCATTGCAGTAGGTCTGCTAGCCTTCAAAATGTGTAAATATATGGTTACAGTGCATTACTTTCTGCCATTCTCTTTTCACGTGGTTATGACCTCTAGGGGCTAATTATATGGTTATGTGACCATGTTTCTTACAAGTGCTATTTTTATTGTGGTGTACTCTAGGGTCTGTTCTGAGCATTACAGTCAACATACAATGACATTCGCAGGCACAAAAACTCACCCAATAATGCTTTGCAGGGCATTACTTTTACAAAACAATTTTGCTCATAACTCAGCCTGTGGCGGTCCTAGGACAATGGAACCACCTTTAAAACGTTCACCACAATGTGCTCTTTATGTCTACACTAGGTTAGTGGGGACCCTAAAATATTAACCCCTCCCATCATTTAGTGTCTTTTTATCCGCTCTTGTGGCTGTAATTTTTGTTTTACACCTGTGTGTTTTTAAAGTTGTTCATAATTTAATGGCAGTAGGTCTGCTAGCCCTAAAACTGTGTAATATTCTATGCCTCCTAGGGGCTAAATATATGGTTACACTACATTACCTTCTGATATTGTCTTGTTGTGTGGGTATGCCTTCCAGGGGTTAACTACATGATTAGATGACCATGTTTCTTACAAATGCTATTTTCATTGTGGTGTCCTCTCGGGGCTGTTCTGAGCATTACAGTAGAATATCAAAAGTTTATTTCTGATAAAGATTTTTATTGGGTTTACATGATAGTTGTATATGTTTTATTAATCTCTCCTTATAGCAATTATGAGCATGATTCAGGCCAACTTAACATCCTTATTACACTGTGACTGTTTGAACACTCTTGATATGTTTGGGTGACCCTTCTAGTTTGTTTTCTGTCGTTATGCCTCCGTGGCAGTTTGTGTCTTTTTTTGGAAATTGTGTTAGCCAGCCAGCAACTCTGATGGTGGGGTGGTGAAAGTGGTAAATTCTATTGGAAATATGATGGCAGATTTAAATTAGGATGCTAAATGGCAACATTTTCATTTTTGGCTGCAGAGATAGGAATAAGGTAAATAGAAGTGCTTTAGTTGTATGCATGGCCACTGGAATTACGTGGCACAAAACATGTCCAGTTATGATTTACAATGCCAAAAGCTCTAACTCAAGCAAATGCTTGTTTTTAAATCCTAGTCACTTCTTCCTA
Organism: Pleurodeles waltl; assembly: GCF_031143425.1. Classification (NCBI taxonomy): domain Eukaryota; kingdom Metazoa; phylum Chordata; class Amphibia; order Caudata; family Salamandridae; genus Pleurodeles; species Pleurodeles waltl. The sequence goes on from NC_090446.1 coordinate 1,192,731,567, forward strand.
TAGACTTGCACTGAGTTCTGAAGGAGTTCATGTCAATGATTGCTTCAACTGAATTTTAATTGCTTGGTCGACGATATGCTCCTTTTGCGTTGTCACTTGTCAATGAATTTTTGTCTGGTCAAAAGTCAATTAATTGTTCTTTATTCCCATTAAATTGCTTTTAACATTGCTTTTTAGTTCTTTAATTGTATTGCCCTTTGATGTATTGCATTATTAGTTTAAAGAGTAAGCCTTACAATTATACTTTTAGGTTTTAATAGGTATTCATGTTCATACAAATAGAAAGATTGAACACTGGGTGGCTCTACTTATTCTCTTTCTGCCCTCTCCTCCAAGGAGCTGTGACTCCTCCTTCTTCAACTAATCTCTGCGAGTTGCTGCCATTCATTGCCCTATTGACCTCAATACAAGATCAATGCCTAATTCAGATCCCTGAGCAGGACAAGAGTTTGCACGTGGATCAGAATCATGGGTTGGGTGATAATTAAAACACCCTTTCAGTTTTGCCCTGCTGAAATGTATTGGGGAAAAAGCCTGTAAAACGGCAAAACCTGGAGTTTGATGTGTTAAAAGTTGATTCTGTACTTTATGTATCATTTTCAGGTTTAAAGCTTGGGATAGTAGACATTTATAACATCAGGTAAATGCCTTACCATGGTACTAATTGTGCAACTCTAATGGTGTTTCGCTTGCATTACACATAAGTATGGATATCCATTCTGCTCTTCTGAGGATCCTATGAAGTTGTATTATTGCACTTTGATTGGTTCCATAGGTCCTCTTACTTTTGCTGGACAATCTTATTCTCTTCTAGCACACAGATCTGGCCGTAAAGTTGACCCTATTCTATTCTTCGGTAGATAGCTATTTTCTCATCAAATTCCACCATTTCACAATTAGTTAATGTATTTGCGAATCTTGTGGGACTTTTGCACAAGATCCATTCTGATTGGCCTTTTAGATATCTTTGAACAATCCTTTCATTCCCTCCTTAGTGCACCACCTGAAGTTTATTGTGCAAGAAAATAAAAACAACATCACAATCAATGCCGTATCATCAAAAAGTTGCACTTACAATATTCAACACACAGGGATACAAAAAGCTTACTTACCTAACCATTTTAAATGCAGAAATAAAAAAAAACATGTTTTATACTTAAACTAATTTATCATTATTTTAAAAAGCACAGCAGTGGAATTCAAATTTTAAAGATTAAAATGTTTAAAAATGTTTACACTAAACAATAACTGTAACTTCTTGGTGGTCATTTGTGCTAGCTAGCAGCACTTTGAAGATTTAAATTGTCCCCCCTTTTTCTTAGAACCCTTAACCTTGGGATTAGACTGAATATATTGTGAATTTCTGAGACGTGACAACTATAGCTAACATCTGTCAATGTGTTATTAGCATTATTACAAAACCTACAAAAAAGGAATGAGGCATCTGACTTAGAGCAATGTATTCTAAATACAACTTCTTCAGAGTCCCATAATTTATGATGGCATCATACTGCTAAGATGTATGTTTGGGTTCTTACGTAGAGTTAGGATACAGGAAAATACCTTTTCATGTTTCATATTTCAATACACCATCCAATCATCATTCTCAACTATACTTTCTTTCACTAAAATTATAAGTCTTGAATGTGAGATATCTGAAAAACAAGAGTGGGTCAAGGTCATTTCTTATAGGACTTCAGTACATCACTGATTTTCACACAGGATCATGATATACAAGTTCCACTTACAGTCTATAACAAATTCAGCTCAAGGGTTTTCTTGTACAGTTTTTGTTTACCCATCAGCTCTATCTAAAGCCGTCGTTTTAAATATTGTCCACCTTTCTTGCATACTCTGATGTGGCTCAAAAATACAGATTCATCTGCTGAACCTAGCCTAACCTTGTTGAACTTGTCTAATCTGTGTTTTATGTGGTTGATGTTTGTAAACTAAATAACAAACAGAAACATTAATATAGTTCAACATCAGGTCACTTACCCAGCCAGTTCACAAACACAAATGTCCAATATTTATGACAGGAATAAACTGAACCTGAACAACTCCTAACAGAGATTCAACTGTGGGACCAGACAACTCCTTCACATAAAGACCATTTTTATAGAAAAAGACAAACAATAATTTACTCATAGCTGCCAAGTTTTCTGTTTTCTCAAGTGACATTTGCATATTTTTAGTATGCTTATGCGTGTTATTTCAGTGCCATATTTTTAACACTATGAGTGACTTTGTCATGCAAACAGAACAGAGCAAATAAATGCCCCTTTGTAGGAAGCTGGCCTGGTGTGTGGTGGGTACCTAAGGTACTTACACCTTACACCAGGTCCAGGCATCCCCTAATAGTGTAGTGTAGGCAGTGTCTAGAAGCTAGGCTCTCTAGAGGTAGCTGTGGATGAACAGCCAAGGCTTAGCTAGGAGACATGCAAAGCTCATGCAATACCACTGTAGTCACACAGCACTTACACACATGAAAGAAGACACTCAGTGTTACAAAAATAAAGGTACTTTATTTTAGTGACACAATACCAAAAAGTACTAGAGAGGCAGCCCTCCAATAGGAGGTAAGTAACACACTAGATATGTACACTTATTATCAGCAATAGGCATAGAAAGTGATAGAAAACAGTGCAAATGCAAATAGACAATAGACAATAGTGACCCTAGAGAAAGCCCAAACCATATACTAAAAAAATGGAATGCGAACACAGGACCCCAACCTAGGTAAGTGGAATATGTAGAGGGGAGCTGGCGGTACTAGGGAATCCCAAAGTTAAGTACCATAGTTCTCCTTAGCGACCAGGAGGAAAGGAGTAAATTACTAGATTTTCCTCAAACCACCCAAAAAGGAGAAAATGAAGAAAATGCAACACCATGCAAGACTGCAAGAAACCAGCAGTGGATACCTGAAGAGAAAGACATGTGGAAGAAGGGAATCAAGTCCAGAGTAGGAGCTACTACCCTCCTAGCTGTGGATGCAGGAGCTGGTCGACGGTAGGATGAAGACGGTCAGAAATGCTGCCCTGGAGCAGGTGAAGACTTCCTGGAGGATGCAGTCGACGTCCCACGCTGGATGGATGGTTGTAGTCGGTCAGTGGCGTGGAAAAGCCACCAACAAGCCTTGACAAAGGCAGAAGTCGTGGTAAAGCAAAAATGGAGCTGCGGGGGACCAGTAAGGTCCAGGAAGACTCAATCCATGGGGGGAGTCCTAGGAGGACCCTCAGCAAGGCAGAGAGCCCAAAGAAGAGGAGGCAGTCTCTGCCGCCCACCAAAGTCTTTAGGACGGAAAACTGCCACTCCGCTTTTCCACCTGCTTATGAGTGGGAAACAGGCCACAACTTTGATGATGGCTCGTAATCAAGCCGGTGGCAATGTTGCAGTACGTTGGGTGCGACAGCACCCGTCTTGCTTTTCACTGCCTGTAATTTAGGCACTGAAAAGCACAACAGGGCTGTCCATGGGGGCCCCAGGCACCCATCTCCGCAAGCCTTTGCATTGAGGTGGAATTGCCATACAAAAGCCGGTGGAGAGGGGACTCGTAATTTCCAGGGCAGCGCTGCTGCCCTGGCAGAATTAAGACTGCTGGCACCGCCAGGCTGTCGACTGGCAGCAACCTGCCGGTGCTGGTGGTCAGACTGTGGCGGCTCCTCCATGGTCATAATGTGGAGGCCAGACTGCTGCTTTGGCAGCAGTCTAATGCCACCACGAGTCTGGCGGTCCCAGGACCGCCAGACTTGTAATAAGGGCCATTTTCTTGGATTTTCAAAAAGGGGAGTGAAATTCTAACAGAAAAGGGACGCTGATAACTGATCTAACTTAAAGAGTTTGTACACCCTGACCCCCCCCAGAAAATATTCAAATATGCAATATTGTGACATTAAACTTATAAGCTTTGGTGCCACACAGTAGAACTATTCCACAGGCAATGCAGGTCTATAGACCCTGATTTCAGAATGAAGAGCTGTCTGTCTGGACACACAGAACATATAGGGTTGGACAAAAGCCAGTGATGGCTTGTGCCACACAAACGTTATAGACGGAAGCATGGCAGAGGTTTTCACATTTCACATATTTTGTTGATGTTAATGTTAGAAGGTAGAGCTATCTTTCAAGTTATATCTGTGTTCCAGCCCTTCGTTTTTGAAACCCTACAGGCTCAGTTATCAGACACTGAAGCAGCAAAGAGGTGTCCTTCAGGTTGGCAGATCTGACAGCCTACGGCAAAAGACAGCAAAACTATTTCAGAAGGTAGGCTTATTGTTTAGCCTTAATAATAAACATATCAGAATACTATGTAAGTTGTCCGTTATCACCCATATTGTCAGCAAGGTGCTGCAAGGTGCTGTGAGTTTCCAGTTTGGGGTCCAGTACCTGAGCTTAGATGTCTGCCGACTCTACATCAACCTTTTGGCTATAACTGGCTTGATAACTTAGATTATAGTTGGGATGCCCTAAAGCAAAGAAGCTGAGAGCAGACTCCAAGCTAGCCAAGTCACAAATTGGGTCATGTCAATCACACCGATTAGCGTTCACGCTCATTGTGGCACAGTTTTCAATGCCCCATGATGGATTTCACAATAGTAAAGTAGAGGCAGTGATCACCACCACAATAACCAATGGTGACTACTTTCAATTCTAGTGGGGCAGTCAGCACTCATTTATGACCTCTTCATTTTACAAATTAATAATCAAGACTACCTCAGTCCTCACCCTAGTGGTTTACTGTCACTACTTGTTTTGCATTTGTTTAAATCTTTATTTGATTTTCACATTAGAAACACAGAACAACATGATCCCAGCCTGCCCTGTGGCCAATCCTGATACGGCTCAGAGCAGCGTCAGGATTGGCTGGAACCGCCCAGCCATGGCACGCCCAGGCAGACTGGGAGTCTATGCCTGCTTTCTCCAGCTGGCTGGATAGAGCACACTGTGCATGTGCGTTTGGCTGGCCCGAGACACACATGCACACTGAGGGGAAGTGCTGCGCATTCCCCCTCACTGCTCGTCACCCCCGTGGCCCCTCCTCTTTACAAGAAAACCATAATAAACACAGTTTTACACCTGCCGCCGCTGTAACGGAGGAGCCACCCATGTATTCTCTCAAATGGTATGCTTTAGGCTAAAATACAGATGAATATCAAATGGTTTTGTGTGAGCCAAAGTTTTAAATTGGGAAAGGGATAGAAATTTCCCTTAATGATAGGCCGATGATACTTAACTGTTGTAATACTTTAGGTTCACAAGTAACCTTCAAGTGGAAACGATTTACTAGTGGCAGATTTGGGGAATGAGGCAGATGAGCTGCAGTATTGGTTTGCAGTCGATGCCAGGTCAACAACGTACATGCTAGTGTATTCACCTGTTGTGAGTGCCTAGGCAGAGATTTGGCTAGTATTGTATTCAGTGCTATGGGTTATATATGTCAGACTCCTGCGCTGCATGGGCAATGGAGAGCTGCAACAGTACCAATGGTACAAGTATTGTGGTTCACCATGGCACTCAGAAATGTATCTCCAGATCAGGAACACAGAGCCCACCCCTGTCATATGGTAATGTCAGCATATCGAAACATAGAAGTGGTTATTTCCCCACCCACAATCATTTTATAAATAGCATGTATAAAGTTTTACAGAAGGATCTATTCAGAGGTGTCAGAATAATGACAAAAAATACAGCTGTTTAGGGAGTAGCACCATTTTGATCAGTTTCACTTTGCTGGCCATGAACAGTGGCAACGTTATCTTTCTGACTACCAAACTTTGCATTGCAAAGACCACTAGCCCAAAATTAACTGTCATTATCGCTAGCCTGTGTTAGATATTGGGTTTCAGGTTGACTGGGAATGAGCCGTGGTCAAGCAGTAACCACAATCCTAGTCAGGGTAAGGCACAAGCAAAACCTATATTAACCTTTGCTCATCCTCTGGTAACTTGGCACAGAGAAGTCAGGCTTAACTTAGATGCCATGTGTTAAGTACTTGTACAACACTTCAAACAGTGAAAACACCACACAAAAAAGACTCCACACCAAGTTAGAAACATAAAAGGATAATTTAATAAATAAAGCAAGACCAAGATTATAAAAAAAATACGATAAGTACAATCGAAGAAATTGAATATCAACATTTTCAGTAACGCTAATAGCGCTCTTAGTGTTAAGAAACACAGAGTGCTATTGGGGATATCTGGTCATGCCGAACCAGGACATAGTCAGAAGTAAAGGCCGATGGAGCGAGGGCCAGCTACAGGGACCTAGCTGGGCCCACAAAACAAAATATGATAAATCTTGGCTGTGGAGTGGTGTGCATTTGCATCAATGATGCGTCGCACAGATAAGGCAATACGTTGGTTCTGAGATGAGGCGAGGCTGCGGTGTGGGGTCCTGTTGCATGGGCGACAAAGATCCCATCGACGTGGCCTGCAATCCGAATGCCGGTGTCTGTGATGCTTTGCACAGTCAAGGCAATGTATCGGTTCTGATGAGTGGTGGAGCTGCAATGTCGAGCTTTAGGCATTAGCAGTGAGACTGCTGTTGACAAAAGATGTGAAGAGCTGCTCTGGAGAAGTGTTGCGCAGTGGCAGTTTCAAAGGCGATGGGTCAAACCCAAGATGTGGGGGGTGGGGTGACGATGCAGGTCTTTTGCGATGGGTTCAATCCATGCAGTAGCAGTGATGTGTCAGTTCTGCTTGAGGATGTGTAGCTCAGCCAGGGATATGCGTTGGTGCTGCTTGCAGATGTGCCGCTTAGCAGAGAAGATGCTTTGGTTAGGGTAGGCTCATACATGGCAGAGTCCAGGTGCAAAAGTAGGGTTGTTCAAAGTCTGTTATGTTCCTGAGACTTCAGATCCGAGGGCCAGGCAAATAGCCCTTTGAGTCACTCTGGGGTTTGCATTCATTAGAGATTCAGTTTCAGTCCTTCTCCCCAGGCAAGAGGGTAGCAGGTAGCAGATCAGCACATCAAATTAGGAGTCTAGCAGAGTGCAGTTTAGCTGAGTGGCCCAGCAGAGTATTCCTTCAGCCGCACAGCAGTCCTTCTTTTTGGTAGCATGTCCACAGGTCTAAAAGTGTACTGAAGTGGTGGTGTCTGAGGTCTAGTTCTTGTACCCAGCGATGCCTTTGAAGTGGGGGAGACTTCAAAGACTTACCTTTGACAAGCAGAGATGTCCTGCCTTCCCTGCCCTGGCTGTAGCTCTAGAGTAACTACAGGGGGCATGCAGCACTTTGTGTGGGAACAGGAGACATCCTATACAGGTGTAAGTGAGGCTGTGCCCAGCTTCTCCCTCCCATCTTGCCATGATGGACCATCAAGTCACACCTAAGCACCCATTGTGTGTGGCTGCAAAGGGGAATACACAGAGCCCAACTGCCAACAACACCCACTCAGGTGACCAGAGACAGGCTGCAGGCACCAAATGGCTAAGGCAGGAAAAGGACAACTTTCTAAAAGTGGCATTTTCAGATTTCATCTTAAGTTAGGATTTTAAATTGTGATTCCAGAGACATGGATCTTGAAGGAATGATCTCTTCCCAAATTAGACTTATAACATGTAATAAGGCAACTCCAATGTAATCACATGGGAGAGATAGGCCTTGTAGTAAAAAACACATTTGGGAGATTTTCCATGCCAGGCATGTAAAATTTAAAAGTACATGGCCTGCATTTGAATGTGACGTTTGAATCAATGTCTCAGCCGTTTCAGTGACTACAGCGCTCACCACATGACCTAAATACTCAATCTCCTGCACATCAAATTTACACTTCTCTGCCTTCAAAGTCAAGCCCACATCCTGTAACTTTGACAATACCTCTCGAACCCGACCATCATGCTCTTTATCATCTGATCCAACTATCAAAACATCATCTTGGTAAACCTTAACACCATCGACCCCCTTAAGAACATGCTCCATCACTCTCTGGAACACTGAAGCCGCAGATATCAAACCAAAAGGCATTCTCACAAATTTGAATGTCCCGAAGGGTGTTACAAAAGCAGTAAGATCCTGAGAGCGTGGATGTAAAGTTACCTGATGGTACGCTGAAGCAAGATCAAGAGAAGAAAATTGTTTTGTCCCATGAAGTGAGCACATTTTACAAATATTTGGGAGCGGATAATGGTCCACAGTCACTACCTTGTTAAGTTCTCTCAAGTCCACACACAGCCTGACCTCTCCGTTAGCCTTCCGGGCCATCACAACAGGAGATAACCATTCAGTAGCCTCCACCTCCTGTATTAGCCCTTCATTGATCAGCCTGTCTAACTCAATGGTGCCCCAAAAATATCCCAATAAATCTATGGGTTCACCCTCATAACCTCTCGGTTTAATGTCTGGTTTGCATAACTTGACCATGCCACATAGAGTCTGTTCATAAAAGATTTTTGGAATAAGAGTTATCTTAGCCCCAGAGTCAAATAACATGTTGACTGGGTTTTTATTCACTTTAACCACCTCTAAAGGGCCATTTCTAGAAAACCCTTTGACTTAAAATATGTAACTTTTCTCTCCAATATCTCCATCATTGTCATTAAAGTCCACCTTTTGCACTTTCTTAAGATCCTTCGCTGATCTGCAGCATCAAGTGATGTGACCTTTTCGACCACAAGCTCTACACACAGCCTTCCATCCGGGACATCCCTTGTTATTGGCAAACTGTCCTTCGTTACCACACCTGAAACATTTTCCTTGCAGAAGTTTCATGCTGGCATTGCCCAACCCCGGAGCTTTATTAGAGACCTTATTACTTTGTACTACTTGTACTGAATTACCTTTCCTGCTCTCACCCCCATTGTCAATTAACATCATGTCTTTCCACAACTCATCAGCACAAGCCTTACAATGTTATTTTTTTTTTGCTGTGATCAGGACATCTTGCAAAGAAGGGTTATCCTTTCGCCACATACTTTCCCAGGCCTCGTCAGGTGCCCATCCCAACATTAACTGATCTCTCAGCCTTTCATCAAGAGAAGTACCAAAATTGCATGAAGAAGCCAGTTTTCATAATTCAGTGATATATTGTTCCACGAATTCTCCTGTATACTGTACCCTCCGTCCAAAATGATATATTTCACGAACAGTGCTGAGTTTTGAAAGATAATGCATATCCAATTTCTTGATGCAAATTTCATATTCATTCAGATTTGCGACATCTTGGTCTGGAAGTTCAGGTAAATGTTCAAATACCTCCTGCCCCTCTGATCCCAAACAATGCATCAAAAGGGAGGTTTTCCTCTCTGCAATGAGCGAAGTTCCACCAAATTTTGCATAATAATTAAAGGAATAGGTGGGTCTCCAGGCGAAGATAAGAAAAAAAGACGGTGCTGGAACATTCTGCATTTTCTCTTTTTAATACCTTGTGGGAGTCTTTTTATAGTATTTAATTTTTTTTCAGTTGTAACTGTCTTTTTTTAAATCACAGTGAAAATCTGGTAGAGTCGTGTGTATGTTCACATTGTCATGGAGATGTTGCCATGGAGACTGTGGTTGCCGTAAACAACATCATGCACTGATGCCATTGTGCGTCGCATCACTTGCACCAGCCTTCGGCAAGCCGTCAGAGCAAGGTGGGCGCGAGAGCGGTAGGCACAAGCTGCAGCTCGTTATTTGGTTAAAGGTAAGTTTAAGTGAAATAAAAGCTTCCCGTTAAGCATAGGCAGTGGCACAGTGACAGACATACACCCCTGTCGAGGTTTACTCACGCAGTGAACTGTGAACGCGAGGTGCTGTGAAAACGATCTACAGCCGTATGCTCGCGATCCACCGCCGTAATTAAATCATCGGTGTTGGGGTCTTAGCGTTCCTCAGTCACACGGGTCCGGAACTCGTCGCCAAATGTAAAGTTAGAATCAATGTCTCAGCCGTTTCAGTGACTTCAGGTTTATTCAAGTAATTATTCACAAAGACCACAACCATCATCACAGCCCTCAACCGTCATCTCACTCCTTCCCAACATATTCCATCCTAGAACGAACACAGCATTCCAGAATATCAAGTCACTGCCTAGTTACTAAACACCACACCTGCATTTTAAATACATTGCATCCTTTCCTCTGGGTTGTCCAGGGTCTACCTTAGGGTGACTTATAAGGATAAAAAGGGAAGGTTTGGGCCCGGCAAAAGGGTTATTTTGCCAGGTCGACATGGCAGCGTAAAACTGCACACACAGGCTGTGCAATGACAGGTCTGATTCATGATTAGTGGGCTACTTGAGTGGATGGCACAATCAGTGCTGTGGGCCCACTAGTAGCATTTAATTTACAGGCCCTGGGTACATGTTGTACCACTTCACTAGGGACTTATTAGTAAATGAAATATGCCAGATGGGGATGGACCAATATTACCATGTTTAGGGGCTAGAGCACAAGCACTTTAGCACTAGTTTGCAGAAGTAACGTTCTTAGAGTCCTAATACCAGCAACAACAAGGTCAGAAAAGGGGAGGAGGTAGCCAAAATGTTCACCGCAACGCTGTCAGTAGTAACAGCATGCATCATGTGAAAGAGCTCAAACTTGCCCAGGTTAATCTGTATTGCTGATAATGCACTAAATCTGTTAATTTCCCTCACTTCTGGGTCAATGTTGCCTCCTTGCTGTCTAATGAATAATAAAATATTGTCAGCATACAGGGAGAGAAGGTAATTCCTACCTCCATTGTGGCACCTGCCCTGTAGTTGATCACACTTTCTTCTCTCTGCCCACTTTCCTTTTGGCTATTTCTCCCATGCACTGTGCCGCCTTGTTCTCCCTGATCTCAGTCCATTTCCTACTTGCTCCACCTTGCACTGAGGTCCTCCTTTCTGCCTTCCTTGTCCACTTTCTACCATCTCATTTCCCCTGAACTGTGCTTCTTTGCTCTCTCTTCACAGTCTTTTCCTCCTTTTTGCTTCTTCACTTTACTTTCTTGCTCCGCTTACCGTCTCCACTTTACATCCACCTTCACCTCTTGTACTATACTTCCTCACTCTCCCCTCACTCCATTAGCTTGCCTTTAGTCCTTCTTTCCTTTGAACTTTTCATCTTCTCTCTCCATTCTCAATGTCTGCACTTTCCTCATCCACTGCACTCAGCTTTCTCTCTAATTTCTGCTTTCCTTGTCCCCTGCTATGATATGTAATCAACTTCCTCGCTACCTCTTTGCCTTCTCTCCCAGCTCTCTGTCCATTTTCCTTTTCCCATGCCCTCTGCTTCCATGCTTTCTCTCCTATCTACTTTCCTTCTCCCAATTTTTGGGATTTGTCAGTGGCATTTGACACAATCTCACATTACATATTTTTAAACAGGCTCCATGACATAGGCAAATAAAGCAAGGTACTACTATGGTTTGATTCCTTTCTGAAGTCTAGAAAACTATCTGATCAAGTGCCAGGTTTTCGCTCCAGGGTCAGTGATCTAAGATGTTGGGTCGTTGTCCTGCCATTGGATAAAGTGTTGTTTTGACCAATGACTTTGTGTTTCACCACTGCGCATATTAGTTGCTCAATGTTCACCAGTAGCACATGGTATGTTTTGTTCAGTTGAGCCGCCTATTGGCTTTGACATGGCATTAGCCATTACTTTCTGTATTCAGTTTAGCCGTCTATGGGCTTTGACATTGCATTAGTCATTACATTCTGTATTGTGCCTATTGGCTTTGACATGGCATTAGCCATTACTTTCTGTATTCAGTTGAGCCGCCTATGGGCTTTGACATTGCATTAGCCATTACATTCAGCTTAACTGCCTATTGGCTTTGACATGATATTCAGCTCCGCTGCCTATTGGCTTTGACATGATATTATACATTGCATTTTGTATTCAGCTCAGCTGCCTATGGGCTTTGACATGATATTATACATTGCATTTTATATTCAGCTCAGCTGCCTATTGGCTTTGACATGATATCATATATTACATTTTGTATTCAGCTCCGCTGCCTATTGACTTTGACATGATATTATATATTGCATTTTGTATTCAGCTTAGATGCCTATTGGCTTTGACATGACACTAGACATTGCATTTGATATTTAGGTTAGCTGCCTATTGCCTTTAACATGACATTGCATTTGATATTTAGGTTAGCTGCCCATTGCCTTTAACGTGGAGTTCTGTATTTTTCCAAGCTGTGTTTTTGCACCAGAGAACCAAGATGTTTTGCTCTCACAGTAGACTAGACCTGATAAGAGAGAGTACATGGGCGTCGTTTCTCTTCCCTTGAGCTTGGGAACAGGAGTAGTCTTGGAGACCTGGCCAGTCTCCAAAAGGCTTGCTCAGTTTCCCAGGTCTGAGAGGAGGGGGCACACCTTTGTAACGAATGTAACAGGCTGCAGAGAGTCAGATTCGAATCTGCCGGACCTCGTGCTGGAGCTTGGCGCAGGCTGCCAGCAATCCCGTGTGGGTAGATGAATCTCTCTTTCTCGCGGCTGACAGGGGTCCTCAGCTTGCAGACCTTAGAAAGATGAAGCTGTGAATAGTTCCCACACGGTGAAGTATTTGTTTTGCTTTGCATTCAATATCTTATAAATATAACCTGCTGTGTATATTGCAAACTGATATATTTTGTTTGATTAACGCGGACTTGAAAGCTACTAATTCGTCATTCATTCATAAACATTGTGGTTGGGGAAGAATAAAATAACAATAAAAGTCTTCTTTGACCTCAGAAGTGCATTTCTGTTGTGTTATGTTAGTGCTTAGAGACTAAATAAGAGGAAAGCACTACAATTGGTACCAGGAGTGGGGTGTCGGTCATTAAGAGGTGATTAAAAGGGGTTTGACGAGTTAGTAGATTTCTAAGTGCACACTTTAAAAGTGTAATTGTTTTTTGTTGTTTGGAGAATTACAGAAATTGTTTTCTGTTTGGAGAATCACAGTAGCACGGCAGACCATGTCTGAGAATACATGTGTTGATGAACTGCCTGATGGTGCTAAGAAAAACTGTGAATTGTTTTCTGTTTGGGGAATTACAGAAGAAAATGCATGTGTAGCTAAAAGGCCTGATAATGTTTTGAGAAATAATTCCCGTTGTATATATGTAGAAAACGTGTGTTTTGGAAGTAATGATGACAGAAAGGTCTGGATACCTTTATCTGCTTACAGAGAAATGCAGGAGAAATGTAGGAAGTTGGAACATGAAAATAGGAATTTACGTGAGCAAATTAGCCAGGATACGATAATTCAAAATAATGCTGAAAGTTATAAAAATGAAGAATCTTTCTTGTCCCATTCCAGTAATGAGGGGGTTAAGACAGCTCTGAGCTGCACTGAGTTTCTGTGTGAGCCAGGGTTTTTGGCAGCCAAAGTGCATTCCTTAACTGATAACACGGACGAGAGAGCTCAGAATGTGATTTACGAGTTACCGTTGCAAAATGCACAAGTAAAAGAAGGATTTTAGAGCAAGACACCCCGAGTTTCATTAGCTTGTTTGATTTTTGGAAAAAGAAAAGCCCTCATTTGAGTGAAATCCTAACACTTTTGTATATGGTCACTGTGAAAAATAATATGCAGCTGCGCGCTTGTGATTTGGCAAATGAAATAATGCAGACTTTAGGTTTCTGCGCAGTGCAAGAAGGAAATACTTATGTACATTTAAATCAAGAACAAGGAAAGAAAATAGTGCCCCTAGCTAGAATCATACAATGGATCTGGTACTTGCAAGACAGGGCTAGAGTACCACAGATAAAAGAATTATCAATGAAATTGTGTGCACCATTTGAATTCGTGTCCACTGAAGATAAAAAGCATGTTTGTTTTACTAATGATTCATTGACTGAAATGTTATTTTCTGGCACAGTAGAAGGAACAGCGTTGTATAATGTGTGTCAGATTTTAAAGCAAGAGCTACATGAGATGTGTCATTTTTACGCTGATTTTTGGTTCTTTGATAATGTTTTAGCACCTAACTGGTTCAATTACCTTGCAGATGTTAATGAGAAAAATGCAGAGAGAGAAGTGTTCACCCAGAATTCTGCCTTAGTGGGGATGGCTATGTGGGTGCACCAGAAATGTGAAAAAGCCACTTACAGGTGGGCAGAGATGAGAGAGATGCACATTCCCCTAGATTTGATAAAAACTGTGCAGCATGCACAAAAGCAATCTGTCATGCAAGCAGTCACAGAGCAGTTGGGGAGAGGAAAGTTGCCAGAACAGAAATGGCAAATTGATCAGGTTTTAGGGAGAGTGATTGCTGCAAATTACCAAGGAAAAATCGAAATTATGCTGATACCTAGAAAAGAATCTGATTCATTCATACAAATTGGAGACAGAATGGCCCAACTTGGCAAAAATGCAGTGAATGGAGGTTTGGTAAAGAAGGAGTCTGCCCCAGCCCTTCTGACAGTGCAAGAAAAGGGAAGCTGTGGTGCAGCAGATAAAAACCTCAGTACTGATGTGTGGGCTGAAGCCCCAAGTGACCCTCCAGAACCTGCAGAAAATATAACAAAGGGCCCCAAAAACGTCCTGCTGATTATAAAACAGGGAAAGAAAGAGGAAGGGTGCAGTTTAAATGAAAAATGTTATTTGCAAGAAAAGTCATACTTGTTTCTTTTGCAGATCCGACCACGTTTCGCCACTGTCCCTGAGTGCGCTGTGTGGTCCCCCTTCCGGTGTGTGCGTGTGGGGTCGGGGAAGGGACCGAATCCCCAACCTGAACCTGGCTGAGTAAAGTGCCAGCACCATGGATCCATTTTGCGCAAACTGCGCCTTCAGTTCAAGTTCAACTTGTTTGCTGTGTTTTTTTTTTTTCCCTCTCGTATGGAACTCTGACTTTTGCTTACCTTCCAGAAAACCTTTCAAGTGGACCGTGCATCTTTACATGAGTAGAACTCATGCCACATCAAATTGCTAACACTGTTGAATTAGAGACTCATTCAGAAAAAAAAAAAAAAAAAAAAAAATTGCCCAGTCTTTTCTATGTAGATGTATCTGATGTGAAAGGTTATGAGATCAATGTGTTAATTCACTTCTATTGCTTTACAGGGATTGCTTTGATCATTGAAATTTGATTTGCTGATAATGTTTTTTTTGTGCTGATGTTTTTTGTTTTTGGTTTGACACAAGAGATATGTGAAACAAAAATTCATTGGTCAAAGGGCGGAATGTCCTGCCATTGGATAAAGTGTTGTTTTGACCAATGACTTTGTGTTTCACCACTGCGCATATTAGTTGCTCAATGTTCACCAGTAGCACATGGTATGTTTTGTTCAGTTGAGCCGCCTATTGGCTTTGACATGGCATTAGCCATTACTTTCTGTATTCAGTTTAGCCGTCTATGGGCTTTGACATTGCATTAGTCATTACATTCTGTATTGTGCCTATTGGCTTTGACATGGCATTAGCCATTACTTTCTGTATTCAGTTGAGCCGCCTATGGGCTTTGACATTGCATTAGCCATTACATTCAGCTTAACTGCCTATTGGCTTTGACATGATATTCAGCTCCGCTGCCTATTGGCTTTGACATGATATTATACATTGCATTTTGTATTCAGCTCAGCTGCCTATGGGCTTTGACATGATATTATACATTGCATTTTATATTCAGCTCAGCTGCCTATTGGCTTTGACATGATATCATATATTACATTTTGTATTCAGCTCCGCTGCCTATTGACTTTGACATGATATTATATATTGCATTTTGTATTCAGCTTAGATGCCTATTGGCTTTGACATGACACTAGACATTGCATTTGATATTTAGGTTAGCTGCCTATTGCCTTTAACATGACATTGCATTTGATATTTAGGTTAGCTGCCCATTGCCTTTAACGTGGAGTTCTGTATTTTTCCAAGCTGTGTTTTTGCACCAGAGAACCAAGATGTTTTGCTCTCACAGTAGACTAGACCTGATAAGAGAGAGTACATGGGCGTCGTTTCTCTTCCCTTGAGCTTGGGAACAGGAGTAGTCTTGGAGACCTGGCCAGTCTCCAAAAGGCTTGCTCAGTTTCCCAGGTCTGAGAGGAGGGGGCACACCTTTGTAACGAATGTAACAGGCTGCAGAGAGTCAGATTCGAATCTGCCGGACCTCGTGCTGGAGCTTGGCGCAGGCTGCCAGCAATCCCGTGTGGGTAGATGAATCTCTCTTTCTCGCGGCTGACAGGGGTCCTCAGCTTGCAGACCTTAGAAAGATGAAGCTGTGAATAGTTCCCACACGGTGAAGTATTTGTTTTGCTTTGCATTCAATATCTTATAAATATAACCTGCTGTGTATATTGCAAACTGATATATTTTGTTTGATTAACGCGGACTTGAAAGCTACTAATTCGTCATTCATTCATAAACATTGTGGTTGGGGAAGAATAAAATAACAATAAAAGTCTTCTTTGACCTCAGAAGTGCATTTCTGTTGTGTTATGTTAGTGCTTAGAGACTAAATAAGAGGAAAGCACTACAGTCGTACAGGGCTCTGCCCTCAGCCTAGCACTTTGTAATGTCTGCATGGCTACATTGGCGAACCTGATCACCTCCTTTGGGTATCAGTTCTTTAGTTACCCAGACAATTCCACACCTAGATGACAAATTAAACTCTCTGCAGGAATGCTTTAAAAGCTGCATAGTTGCAGTAGCTACCTGGATGAACACAAATTTTCTCTGCCTTAATACTGATAAAACAGACGTCCTGCTCCTCAGGTCCTGCTTTTCAAGAGTGCCTCTTACTGGTCCTCTTCTTGGTGGGAGGACGTCTTAGGTGTTTGTCCTACCCCAGCAACCAATGCACGAAATGTGGAGTCCTCTTTGAATCCACATTGTCTTTTGAGCCTCACAGTAATAAACTGATGGCAATTTGTTTCTGTGCTAGACAACAAACAAGCTCTGGTCATCAGTTATATAACAATGTGCTATACGTTGGCCTTCCCTCCTAACTAATGCACAGACTGTAACTAATTGAAAATGCTTCATCAAGGTTAGTAATTGGCCTGCACTAATATAATAAACTATCAACCCACTTCAGAATTGGACTGGCTCCCTGTCCAGAAGAGAAGCATTTTTAAGACCACCTTCTTCTGCTACAATGATGTTTTTGCCACACAACGTTCTAAATACCTTTCCACAATGTTGACTCTACATAGGCCCCTCAGACTGCTGCACTCATTCTAATCTGGTGATTGTGCCCAAATTTCGCAAGGCCAGGTGCGGCAGACATGCGTTCTCAGCTAGAGAAATGCAAGCCTGGAATAGTTTCCAACTGGGATTCAGGACCTGCTTTAGATCTTGGCAGTTCCACTGCCAAGCTGCATCGTCAGCAGACCTGAAAAGACCATCAAGTCAACTGTGTGCCGCCCACCATAGTTAGATGTTACAGTTCTGCAAGTGGATTGAATGGCAACAGATTGCTGATGGAGGGAGACAGCCACAGAACCCTAGTGGACTTCACACAATGGCAGGGGCCATGGAAGAGAGGTAAGTGACACATGCACTCTGTTTTAGCCATTTGTGTACTCCTGAACTACATACTACACCACATACACACAATAACCCATTGCCATTCCAAAACAATAAAACCTGTCCATGACGCAAACACACATTGGGGGTCATTCCGACCCTGCCAGGCGGAGACCGCCAAATGACCGCGGCGGCCATTCTGGCTTTCCCGCTGGGCCGGCGGGCGACTGCCAAAAGGCCGCCCGCCGGCCCAGCGGGAAAGACCCAGCAACGATGAAGCCGGCTCCGAATGGAGCCGGCGGAGTTGCTGGGGTGCGACGGGTGCAGTGGCACCCGTCGCAATTTTCAGTGTCTGCAAAGCAGACACTGAAAATCATTATGGGGCCCTGTTAGGGGGCCCCACGACACCCGTTCCCGCCATCCTGTTCCTGGCGGTAACAACCGCCAGGAACGGGATGGCGGGAAGGGGGCCGGAATCCCCATGGCGGCGCTGCAAGCAGCGCCGCCATGGAGGATTCCCTGGGCCAGGGGAAAACCGGCGGGAAACCGCCGGTTCCCCTTTTCTGACCGCGGCTTTACCGCCGCGGTCAGAATGGCCCAGGAAGCACCGCCAGCCTGTTGGCAGTGCTTCTGCGGTCCGGGTCAGAATGACCGCCATTGTCATACATCCATGACACAACACAACACACACACACCATTGACACTGCATCCGCACACAACACAACCACAAACTCATCTACACAAACACACATCGCAACATATACATCGGTATCACATACAGACATGACCACGTTAGCCACTCGAGCTCCCTCCACCACCAACTATCAAATCACATCGCACACACACATACACATACTGACTTATGCACACAACTCACAGCACAACATGACAGGTATAGATCACGCATGGACACAGTTGGCAGGTGTGACTGTACCGTCATTGTGAGGCCAGCATTCATTTGCCAATGAATACTGGCACCATAATGACAGTTGGGTATGTGTGTGATGTGTTGTGTAGCAGTGTGTCCCCATCTGTGTCTGACCCACTCTTGTCTCCAACATATGCATGTCACAGTGATTAAAAAAATACTGTGACATGTATGCAGTGGCCCTGACCTCCCCTGCAGTGCCCACCCAATGTGCCCAGGCAATGCAGCATCCCTACCTTCAAGTCTAGCGATGAGTGGGGTCGTGTTTTTTTCCATGAGTCGGTGGCACCAGAGAGGGCAAATGTTGCCCATTCACGTCCAGTCGAAGAAGGGGGTGGAATGGTGAAAAAAGGTGAGTTTTCACCTTTCACCCCTCTCAATCCGCCAACTGAAACATGGAGGGAAGGGTGTCTGGGGTTCCGCCTTCAGTCACTTTTCCCTATTGTGCTTTTGATGTGGGCGATCTTTGTTTTAGCGTAGATGGCGGTTCAAATGCAGGCTTTCAACTAAGAGACCGCCAACATCTAAACACGACTGGCGGACCATTGTGGTGGCAGACAGGTTTCCAGACGAAAAGTCGAGGGAGGGACTGTTACCGCCAAGTTCTAAATCAGGCCCACAGTCGGATTTAACCTATTAAGATTTAGTAAATTTATGAAAGCCTTCCTGCTTCAATAATCTCCTAATGAATCCCCATGAACGGATAGGACTGTTTTTCCTCTGTACAAACTCTCATTTCAGACACAGGATGCTAATGGGTAATAGTGCACTTTACAAATTGAATAGAAATAGATTTTGCTTTGCATCCTGTTCTCTCGCTCCTGCCTCTCTGCATTTCCATTCATTCTCTTTTTCTTTTTGTAACACTATTTTCTCACTGGCTTCTCTGGTTGCTTTCTTTCTTCCTGCTCTTTCTCTGCTTCCACCTTACTCATGTCTCTTTCCTTTTTACCATTCTTCTCTGCACTACTTCCTGTCTCTCCCATCTGTCTTCTTCTTTTTTACTCTAAGCCTTACACTTCTGTGTGGGATTTCTTTCTACCATGCTCTCTGGCTCCTCCTTCTCCCTTTTCTCCCATGCACTTTTCTTTTTCTCTCTTCCTTCCCTCTGCCTGGTTTCCTTCTCTCCTGTACACCTCTTTTTCTGCTGCTTGTCTACTCCCCTCAGGTTTCTCTCTCACCTTTACTCACTCCTGTACCTCACTTTCTGTTAACTATTGTGCTTAAACCCAAGAGACACCAAAACCAGCGGTGGGAGCAGGTCTTGGTGCTAGAATGGTTCAAAGGTTCCTCAGAAGCACAAGTCCAGACTGCTTATATAGTGAAAAATGACACATATGTGTATCTGTAGATATGTTTGAATTGGTTAGCCCATATGAAAATTATTTTGGGATAGCTAAAAACATTTTGCCCACTCAATGTACCTGCACCTAATTTGGCAGAACGCTTGGTCTACCAACTTTGGTTCCCTGTTCAAACTTTAGATCAGATTTGTTGAAAAGTGAAGCCAGAAGGAAAATAAATTGATTAAATTTTTTGTGGAAACAGTTTAAATTCCTACTGGATGGTGGCTAATGCAAAAAGCATTTGAAACCTTTTTGTAATTTTAACACTATTTAGGTATATAACAAACAGTGGAAAATTGACAAGCAAAGTATAGCTTGAGTGCAGTGACAGTGTGCATGGGATCCACGCCTGGGCATACCCATACCACTTAGGGGGATACACTAAAGTATACAAAAAAGTGATGGATAGAATGCTTGAATGAATCTCAGCCTCTGGAAATTACTCAACACCGTATCCCAGTCCATCGTTATTTTGCATATCACACCAGATCAGTTTGGATCCAGCCATATGCATATCATTATTGACCCCGCTCCAATGGGAAGAATCTAGCCTGAACTGCCAGGCCCTCCCACACTGGAACACAAGCAACCTAGAATTGGTTTCACTCTAGTTTGGGCTGATCAGCCGGGTACAGCTTGGTATCAGTGACAGTGTGCACAGGACCCAGTATCTAGGTATACCTGTCTTACTTAGGATGACAAAGTAAAGTTATACAAAAAAGGCTGAATGGAATGTTTGAGTTAATCTAAACCACTGGTAATTACTCAGGCCGCTTCCCAGTCCATTGTTATATTGGACATCATGCCACTTCTATTTGGACCAAGCCATATGCAAATCATCTTGACCCTGCTCCACTGGAACAGTAGAGCAGGAACTGCCAGGCTGGGTTCTTCTAGAATGGAACACAAGCAAACTAGGATCGGTTGCGCCATAGTTAGTGCTCATCATCCAGTTATAGCTTGGTTCCAGTGACACAGTGTACACCGGACCCATATCTTGGAATATCTGTAGAGCTTAAGGCGTCAACTGCAGATTAAGGGGTTCAGAGAGAGCATGAAGGAATACTGATCAAATAACATACCGAGCCTCAGTTATGTGTGAATGACACTCATTTGAATAAAAATTAGCTATGAAGGGCATACAGTATTTCAATGAGCACTACATTGCCAGCTCAGTGAACCATACAGCTTTGGAATGAGGAAAGAAAATATGCTGTGTTCTGGAAAGAAGTCAGCAAGAACGGTTTACTGTATATTAAATTGTAAAGAAAACCGGAATTGTTAGGTCCCAAGGAGTTGCTTCTGTTTGTGACATCATATAGAATTTCCTGAAAAATTAAGCAGCTGAAACCAGTACTGGTCAATGCAGGGTACTTTTGGTGGTGGAAGGCTAAAACACTTTAGGTCAGCCTTGAGTGAAAAGGAGACGCGTGTTCTGAGATAAAAGCAGCATGCCCTTCTTGTGCTGAATATTGAAACTAGGCCCCTTGCAGGTAAACTCAACAATGTGAATAATGGTGCATTTCTCATTTCAAATGCTATACATCATTTGCAAAATTACAATCACTCTGTTTGACTTGTCAGGACTTTGGTGGCTCTGACTGCAAAGTAAATGTTTTCATTTCATTAGTAAAATGGAGACTGTTATCTCCTGAAGTTACCTGAAGCCAGTTAGGGGGCACCATGGGAACAATAAAGATGGCCAGGTGGGGCGATGGACCTCTTTACCCCCTCTCCGATTATCTCTGCCACTAACTAAAACAGGTTACTGAATAGGCAGTAACACACATAGAGGCCGGAACTAGGAACCAAAAGCAGTCCTGGCAAATGTTGGCGTATCAGCCCTCATACTGCATGTAGTGAGTGAGTGCGGCACGTGAGCCTGACCACCATAAGAGGGGTTTGTTGAAGGTCTCCCTCCAAGAAATGCTTGAAAGAAATTACAAACATGGTATGTTTCACAGCATATTTGTCATGATAGAACTTTGGGCCAGATGTAGGAAAGTCCCAAATTGCGACTTGCAATTTGCGAGTCCCTGCGACTCGCAAATTGCAAGTCGCAATTTGGGATGCAGAAAGGTGTCTCAGACACCTTCTGCAAGTCGCTATGGGGTCGCAAAGACCCACCTCATTAATATTAATGAGGTGGGTCGCAATTTGCGACCCCATAGCGACTCAGGGCACTCACGGGGATGGAGGCCTGCTGGGAACAGCAGACCTCCATGTCCGTGACTGCTTTTAAATAAAGCAGTTTTTTTTTTTCAAAGTGCAACCCGTTTTCCTTAAAGGAAAACGAGCTGCACTTTGAAAAATAAACCGAAACCTTTTGTTTCGGTATTTTTCAGGGCAGGTAGTGGTCCATTGGACCACTGCCTGCTCTGAAAAATTATTTTTAGGTCCAGTCACAAAGGGGAAGGGGTCCCATGGGGACCCCTTCCAGTTTGCGACTGGGTTACCATCCACTTCAAGTGGATGGTAACTGCGAGTCCATTTGCGACCGCTTTCGCGGTCGCAAATGGAATTGCATACCATTGCGACTCGCAAATGGGAAGGGAACACCCCTTCCTATTTGCGACTCGGAAATGCATTTTGCGAGTCGGTGCCGACTCGCAAAATGCATTTCTACATAGCAAAGACGCATTTGCGACTCGCAAACGGCGATTTTCGCCGTTTGCGAGCCGCAAAGTCTTTGCTACATCTGGCCCTTTGTTTGTTCAATCATTGAATGGATGGATGGAGATTGAAGACATGACTATGGCTCAATAAATGAATCGTTGGATGTGTAAGCAGTGGGTTGATGAGTTAATTCAAGAATGAATGAACAAAGACTTTCAGCTACGTGAAGAACATGGTCTCAACACACTGACCAAGCAAGGGTGCTCTAGTTTTCATCTTAGCTTCTGCAATAAGACATCACCCTTCCCAAACAGCACTACCATCAATCCTTGTGAAACATGCAAGGCCCGTAAGTATAAGTACGCTGATTTAGTGCCTCAAAGAATAAAACACAGAGCATTAAGCTTTAATCTAAAATGGGAAAGAGAAAAAGATAATCATGTAGTGGTAAAATTGACCACTTGAACACGTTTGTTCCTAGACAATGACTTTTTCCTTCATCATTAAATAATAACACCTTTAAATACATCAGTTCAAGAAGTGTGCTGCACAAAAACAAAAGACTTAGGTGCTCATTCCGAATTTGGCAGTTAGTAAACCGCCACGCCGATGGCGGTCTTGTGACCGCAGCCAGGGTGGCAGTGCAGACCGCCAAATAACGAGTAATGTGGTGAATCCAACGCAATACAGACAACTCACCGCCAGCCCCGCCACTGCCGACAAGCAGCATCCGTCAGTGGAAGACAACTCCAGGCAGGAGGCAGCCAACGTCCCGCCCTCCAAATTCCTAGTAACCACTCCACCAGGTTATCCGGTGTGGCCTTACCGCCATAAAAAACCTGGCAGAAACAAAAAGTATAAATGGAAACAACCACCTCCAGGCACAGAGACGCCGCCGTGGCCGCCATGGCAAATGAACTGCTAGTCTTCCCAGCGCTGTATCTCGCCATATACCTTCAGGACTACCGACGACAACAAAGACGACCACTGTAAGTATACCTAGCACAGATGGGAGGGAAATGGCAGTGATACACACCCACGCAGAACACACATACCCCACACACACACAACATATGTCAATACCAAATACCCAATACACACACAAAGCCATGCAGATACGTGCCAAACATACAGAACAACAACACCAACACACCCCATAACCACGCAACTACCCCACAAACACATCAACAATGCCATAGATGGGCATGTTGTGCGACACCACACATACACACACACCATGAACTCCATGTAGCAATGCCACACAATCAATAGCTGGGGACACACATCCAGCACTAGACACACGGAGGCACACAACACCCCATGCAAACACACAAGCAAGCAGACACACACATCACAACATCCCTATGGGCCAAACCATCTAACAAGCGCATGCAACAACACAGACACAATCCACACACAGACACCACACATCTGTGTATACAGATGTCACACCACAATGTTGAAGGAAACCAGGACCAGCATCTCATCTTGACAACCACAGCAATGTGTGCAGTTGAATTTTAAAAATAAACTATATACAAACGTTCCAATGGCAAGTTCAAATGTCCAATTGTTCAGGACACATTGCCCATCAAGAACGGCCCAACCTGACTCCTGACTGAAGCTAGGCTTCCACTTCATAGGGGCAGCAATGGGACAGGTAGGTGCCTCAGGGGGCTAGGGGTGGTGGGGGAGGCTTCGAAGTGGAAGGGGCACGTTTTGGCTTGGGAGGGGTGACCTTGGCACTGGGAGGGGTGGATTTGTGACTGGGTGGAGGAGCAGGGGAAACACCAGATGGGGGACCCAAGGAATGGGAGGTGGAAGGGCCTGAGAGGAGAGGAGGAGTAGGGAAGAGGTCAAGGGTGGCAAGGAAAACTCTCTTAGGTACACGGGGAAGTCACATGATGGAGGAGGAGGAGTGGAGGTAGAGGGAGTGGTCGTCTGACATGTCTGTGTGCTGTACATGTATGTTGGTGTGTGCAGGGTCTGTATGTGTGTGGTGGCTGAATGTTGGGTGGGTGAGTGGGTACGTATGCATATCTTGGGAGGGGACAGAGAAGCAGGGAGAGGGTATGGGTGATGTGTGAGTGAATGTTGAGGTGGTGTGTGCAATTGAGGTGGATGTGCTGCAGGTGGGAGACACGGTAGTTGTGGTGAGTGCAGATGTGATGTGTGGGGTGTGTGACTGTGAGTCTGCTGTTGTGGTGATTGTGGGGATGACAGGTATGACAGCAGGACCAGTGTGTGATGATGCTGTGCTGGCAGGTATGAGTGGAGATGTGACTGTACGGGAGGAGGTGGTGGGAGAAGTGTCTGTTGAGTCTGCAGATGTGTGTTGTGTGTGTGCATGCCTTTGTGAACTTTTGTGATGCCCACATCTGTCTTTGTGCACCTTGTCTGTTGTAGTGGGTGTATGTGTGTGTGTTGGTGTGCCATGGACGGGTGTAGGGAGACGGCTTGTGTATTGGGAACAGGTAGCTGGAGGGGGGACGGAAGATGAAGGGACAGTGGCTGCCGTCAACAAGGAGGCCAGAGCCTGAAACGATCTCTGGAGGCCAGACAAGGCACTGTGAATGCCTTCCAGGAACGCATTGGTTTGCTGCATCTGGGATGCCAGCCCCTGGATGGCATTCACGATCGTTGTCTGCCCCACAGAGATGGACCTCAGGAGGTCAATAGACTCCTCATTGAGGGCAGCAGGGCTGACAGGGGCAGGGGCAGAGGTGCCTGCGGTGAAGGAGATGCCCACCCTCCTGGGTGAGCGGGCACGGGCAACTGGGTGGGGTGCTACAGGGAGGGCAGTGCTGGAAAGGGGGTTGGCGGACAACAATGGTGTTAGTGTTGTACCAGAAGGGTCAGCCACTTCCAGGGAGACACAATCAGAGGAGGAATCTGAGTCAGATGTTGTGGTAGCTCCAGTCTCCACCGTGGTGCTCCCCTCACCCTCCGTCCCACTGGTCCCCTCGGCTTCACTGCTGGTCGCCTCCTGGGTCCCGTGGGCTGCAGCATCCCCACTCACCGGTGCCCTTCCTCCCTCTCCAGATGATGCTAATGCACACATAGACAGAAGAGGAGAGAGAAAAGGAGGGAGCAGAAACAGAAACGGAGGAAAATATTAGAACCCACACATCCACTTTACATACAAACAATGCAGTTCACAGTCCCTGTCTGCCAAAGTTTGGACAATTTATCGGTCTTCACCAAAAAGAGTTATGAGAGCTGTGTCCAAAGAAATTACAACCCTTCAGACCAAACTGCAGCATGAAGACACCTACATGACCATCATTGCCAAAATGAGTACATCTAGAATCAAGCCTTGCACTATTACCAATCACATGTCATCCACTTCAGGATGAAATGAATCTAAGCAGATAGGGACTCGGACACTACCAAACTGATAGGAATGTGAGGAGTACATGTGGTACAGAGGATCCATTGATGTAGGAAGTGATGCAAAAGCAAGCCTCATGTAACATGCCTGTCATTACCCATATACAGTGCCGTCGTTACCACTTTAAACTACTACAGTACACACATATGGATGATGCAGCCATTGACATGATAGCAGACCTGAGAGACACATACCTGCAGCAGAATATGTGTCATTGTACCACCACTATTCATCCTACATGGCTCAACCTAGCATCCACCACACACTCCTACCTGATGGGTGTGGCAACCAGGACTGTACATTCCCTGAATCCCATCTAGCTACATTCATTCCAAGTCCAAGGAGGGTGTCAGTGCACAACCATGCAGCAGTGACCTGACAGTCAACACTTACCCCCTTGTGGCTGCTGTGCTGCCTTCAAGCGCCCATCCAAATCAGAGTACGCCACCACCAGTATGTGGGCCATTAGGGGGTTAGGGTCCGACGTGCACCCCTCCGACGTTGGGAGGCCGTCCCCAGCTGGGCCTCTGCGGACTTCTGGCAGGACATGCTGTCAATAATCACAATCCAGCAGTGAGGGTAGGCGACACACACAACGAACACTGATCATGCACACTGGCAATGTCCCACACATAGATTGTACATGCTACAGACCTGTCCAGTCATGACATGTGAATGAGCACACACATACATCGTCAAACAACACACAACTAGTGGGATCATGGATGTTGTACTGACCTGTTGTCCTGGAGCTCCATACAACCACTCATACAGGGGTAGGACCCCTTCCACCAGTTTTTCCAGCTCCTCTGTTGAGAAGGCTGGGGCCCTTTCCCCTGCAGTGCATGCCATTTTTGCTCCAAGAGACAGGACACAGCAGCACACAAAGTGGAGGTCTGTATCGCCCGAATGCCAGGAGTCAAGTGAGCAATATCACACAAAATGGCGGTTACGACCACATCGGTCATGACCGTCATCGCCGGCAGTTATCGTCATTGGTTCCAGTCTTCCATTGACATCAATGTTAACCAATGAGGAGCTGCATTGCGGTTCTGACCGCACTCTGCCATGACGACTTCTGCCGGGGGAACGAGGTCACTTCCAGCAGTACAATGCATGCCGGACACGTGGATAGTATTTTAGTTTGTGACATTACTGTCTTCAGTTTATACAGCTTCACTACCTGCCTGGTGAATATGGACACATGTAGTGCGTGTCTAGTGAAATGTGCAGATGTGATACAACAATTGTTAGCATATTTGACCAGTAAGGTTAAACACAGGAAAGGTCCAGGTATACATGTCATGTATACGTCCATCCACACAGTAATCATGTGCCAATGTGTGGTTGGGTATGGAGGGTAGAGGAATGTGTACTGAAACATTACAGGCAACTTGTATGGCTATTGCATAATGACTGTCGTGTATCATACCATATAGCCTACATTGTGACCGACATCCTGATTGTTGTTTGTATCTCCGCACAGATTTGGCCAGAATAGAATGAGGAGGAATGCACCAATTTTCCGGCCACTCGATCTGGAAACCATGGAGGAGCTCCACATCATCCTGACCTTTCGACTGAACTGTTTGTGCATCAGGGAACTGGTCTCACAATTGAAGCAAGACCTTCTGCCGGGTTTGCGGAATCCCCATGCCATCCCTCCAACAGTCCAGGTGTTTTCAGTCCTGCATTTCCTTGTGAGTGGCTCATTTCAGAGCACAGTGGGACTGGCTTCAAGATTTTCGCAGTCCCAGTTCTGTAAGGTGTTGCAGGATGTGCTGGATGCCCTACTCAGGCATGTGCACAGGTACATTAGGTTCCCTCTACCTCAAGATTTTCCCACTGTGAAAGCAGCCTTCTACAACATCTCAAATGTCCCACATGTAATTGGAGCTATTGATGGGATTCGCATTGCCCTGGTACCTCCGAGGATCAATGAACAGGTCTATAGGAACAGGAAGAGTACATATTCACTCAATGTACAAGTGGTGTGTCTTGCAGACCAATACATTACACACGTCAATACAAAATTCCCTGGATCAGTACATGATTCCTACATCTTGAGGAACAGCAGTGTCCCTACATTGATGTCACATCTACAGGGAGAAAGTGCCTGGCTCATAGGTACTGCTCTCCATGTCAGACATCTATACCGCCTATGACCCAGTCAGCACTCCTCCTAGCAATGTTACCCATGGCCATGTTTCCTTTCCCACACAGGTGACTCCGGATACCCCAACCTGCCCTGGCTCCTGTCACTTATGAGACATCCAACTACAATAGGCGAGAACAGGTACAATGAGGCACATGTCTGGGGGAGGGGTGTGATTGAACGTACTTTCGATCTCTTGAAAGCCAGATTTCGTTGTCTTGGTGTGTCTGTTGGTGCACAACAGTACAATCCAGGGAATGTGTGCAAGATCATTGTTGCATGCTCCATTATCTGGCCCTCAGAAGGCACATACCACTGTTGGAGGAGGGTGGCGTTAATGCTGGAGCTGTGTTTGTGGCCGGTGACTCCGAAGCTAAGGGGGAGGCAGACGAGGATGAGCCTCATGACAACTGGACAGAAATGATTTGTCAGTACTTTCCTTGATTTACAGGCATGTCTGCATTACATATCATCTATGCATGGGAGATGTATTGTTGAAGGCAGTCTGTAGGCAGTATTTGCATGCATCAATGTATGTGTGGGGACTGGAGCCTTACATATTGGTTAACGACCTTGATTGGTAGGTGACTCACCATGAGGGGTAGTGGAAATACAAAGCTACTAAGTTCATTATTGGTATGCTAGTGCTTTGCAGTACAGCCTTCAAGTTGTGGAGGTTTAGGGTCCTCAGATTGACTATTTGGGGTTATGCTTGGGGGATTTCTCACTCTTATCCTGCTGCGTAAGCATATCATGCTTTGACATCTGCTGGGTGTCATGTGCATGTTCCTGACTTCTCAGGGAGTTGTGCAATTGAGGATGTTACCTGTGGATTATCTTTCCTGTACTACACGTGTGTGGATGCCAATGCAGTCCTTTATTTGTGGTGAAACATAGCTGCTGGGACACTCCTCTTGTGTTAGTGGTCAACTGCTATTGATCTATGACTGTAGATTGCATTCCTTACCACCATGTACCTCATTCCATTTGTCTATCCCTCTTCAGGTGACATCTCTGTCTGCTGTCTGCTAGCTGTATTTGCCTGTTGGTGTAGTTGACAGTGGATGTTAAAACACAACAGATGTACTTACACACCTGCTGGAGTATCACACTACATATGTAACTTGGATATTTGTGTATTGTGGACCTGTGTATAATGTGTTTGTTCTTCAACATATTTTGTGATACTAAGAATAAAGAGACATGCACATTGACTTGTGAGTATAGGTGTCTTTTTGGTGTAGCATTTCACAGTCCAGAGTAGTGGGGTAGTGATCTAGGTGAGAAACAGAGTGGGTGGTCCAGCTGTTAGTTTCATAATTAGCCTCGGAATGATGTGACCTTGGTGTTGGACAGCCAACAGGGTGTTACAGTGGCACACAAGGGTGACATTTCAGAAGAGGGATCACTTCCTGGTGGGGGATTTGTCTTGGCCTGGGGTCCTGCAGGATGTCTTGAAGGGCGGCCTCTTTTACGGGGGGTTCCTCAGCTGCAGGGTAGGGGTGCTGTTGTCCTGAGGGTCCTCCGGGTGTGCCTCCATCCCAGTAGCAGCTGTTGATGTTGGTGTTGACTGACTACTGGATGGGGCCTGCTGTTGGGTGGAGAATGTCCGCAGGATACAGTTGAGTTCCTTGAACTACCCTAATATAGAGGCCATGGTGGCATTGTGTGCCTTTCACTGCTGCCTGGCCTCATGGTGGTATTCCTCCTGCAGCCTCTGTGACTCTTGCAAGGTGGTAAGGATCCTGTGCCTGTGCCTCTGGTGCAGTGTGCCCCCTCTGACTGACACCAGGACAGTCATTGTCTTGGGTTTGCACCATTGACTGCTGTCCCTGTCCTGTGGGGCTCACTGATGATTGTTGTGACCTTGGGACACAGGTTTGGGAAGGTGGGCTCTGCTGTGCACTGGCTGCCACAGGGGAGGTGGTTTGAGTTGTGGGCAGGGTATGGCTGGTGGTGGTGGACTGACCACTCATGCCTGATGGGCCAGGTTCATTGTCTGAATTCAGACTTGCAAGTGGATCCTCCCCTATTGGTGCTGCATCCAGGCCTGGGCTTCCTGTTACTGGGCTCCTCTGTTGTGTGTCAGTACTTGGGAGACCTGTGAGATGAGAGGTATTGTGTCACATGATGTTATTTAAGCGGTGACACACATGATTGTATTCCCTCATTAACTGTATTTGCAGGACAGTACTGGCACAGACAGTTTGAAGTCCACTGCTTGTGTTCCCCTCAGTGTAAGGTTGCAATGGTCCTAATTTTCTGTACAGTTTACGTTTATCTTGCTACTGTCATTGCCATGTACTGCTGTGCATTCCTACCACATATTGGTGATGGGGAGTGACATGGTGTAATGTGCAATTGCAGAGCTGTGATATGGAAGTAGCAGTCAAGCAAGGGTAGGGATGTTGCATTATGGTAGTTGTGGTACTCTCTGCTGTGTGAGGCATACATACACTAGGTTGGGCTGTGAGGGAATGGCATCAGTGGGGAGATGTGACATGCAAGTGTGGTTATGAGGCCAATGATGGTATTGTGCAGGTTTGGGTGGTTTGAGGGGGTGATATGGTGGTGGGGGTACAAGCTGTGCACAGGGACATGGTGGCCAATGAGTACAGTGGACATACCAGTGTCCAGTCCAGTAGCAATTCCCGTCAGGCCTTCCAGGTGTAGTATGGCCAGGACCATCTCCTCCCATGGTGCCATTTCTGGGGGAGGTGGTGGGGGTCCTTCACCAGTCTTCATGACGGACACTTGGTGTCTGGAAGCCATGGCCCGTACCTTCCCCCTAAGGTCGTTCCACCTCTTCCTAATGTCCTCCGTTGTGCGTGGATGGTTCCCCACTGCATTCACCCTGTTGACTATCCTCTGCCATAAGTCGTTCTTCCGGGCTATGGATGTCTGCTGGACCAGTGCTCCAAACAGTCTTGGCTCCACTTTGACAGTTTCTTCGACCATTACCCTGAGCTCCTCTTCTGTGAATCTGTTTTTTTTTTGTGGTGCCGTGGTGGTTGTGTTGTGGGTGGGGTGTATGTGTGCAGGGATTGTGGGTGTGCTGTTTGTAGTTGTGAATATATGTATTGATATGTGCGTGTGCTATGTAGTGTTTGTGTGCAGTGGTGTGTTGTGTGATACGTGCTAAGTGTGATGGTGCCTGTGGCATCTAGGTGCAGTGCCTTCTTTCAGTGTGTCCTTCTCTTGCTCTGTCTGGGTTTCAATTTGCAAATGTTTCTGGGCATGTGTCAGGGTGTGTTTTGTAGTGCTGTGTATATGTTTCAGGTGTTGCTATTGGTGTCATCCTGTCTGGTGCAGTGTTGCTGTGGTGGTAGCTACTTATTTTTCCGTGGCGGTTTGGACCGCCGATGGATTAACGCTGTGTTGGTTTACGCAATGCTGATTTGTGTATCGGAATTTGGCGGGTGGCTTTTTCTCAGTGTGGCGGTGGTGGTGGTGCAACTGCCTCCTTCTTTCCATCGTTTGGGTCGGCGGTATTGTTTTTCCAGTCAAAATTTGGCAGAGTTATGTTGGTCACTCGTAATGTTGCGGGCTTCATTCCGCCATCGCTGGTGGTGTATCGGCTGCCTTTTGCACAGCGGTCTTTGGGTATGGCTGCCAAACTCTGAATGAGCACCTTATTGTTACTCCCTTTATAGTAAAACGCAGGGCCATACACAAGGGGGAGGGGCATTTGGGGGCCAGGACATCCATATTATTCTTTGCCCCCACTTCCACCCAAAGCACCTAGGCAACTGGCAGAGCATGCATTCAAAACTTTGTTTAGCTAAAAGCAAATTGCATTCACATTCAAATGCATACAATTATTCAAATGCGAGGGCGCAATGTGCTACATGACCCCCAAAATAACCACGCCGGAGTTCAGTATATGATCTTGCAGTGGAGTGGCAACTTTGAATGGGGTGCAGGTCCCTTTATGATATTTCTTTCGATTATAGTCTGCCTTGCTGGTTACTGCACTGGGTCCTCCAATGAGAAATTATGCATATAGTTGTAGGTCTGAGTTGGCATGGCTGGAGGGAGAGAGAAGTGGAAAGATTTGCTGGGATTGGCAGTGTTACTATCATGCCATATGTGAATGACATTGTGAGAAGTAAAGAAGCAGCCATAGTGTATCCATATTCGGGATCTGAAGTGATGGACTAGATTAAAGTTCTCAAACTCACCAGCAGGGTGGAACAGATCTCTTCAGTCATTCATTCCTATTCATTTGGTGATGGCTGGCTTATTGGCTGTATACTACTTGTTGAAGATGTTTCTTATGTGAATACAAGAGGAGCAAGTTACAGTTGGCTGCTATATATGAAATTATCTAACTGTATGATACCTCAGCAAACCATAGGTTAGCCCTCTTTAACTTACGTGACTATCAAAAGTAGCTTACTGTTTAGATTGTTTCCAATCAGTGGATTGTAAACTGAAGATTGTATTTTAGTATGCATCAGTGTTTCTGGGTCTGTTGTTGTGATGTGGGATTGTGTAGTTGTCTTGGAAAAAGCCAAATATCTGTTTTCTGCTGTCTTTTGAAAGATATATGTTCCTTGGTGTTTCTAATGCTTGCTGGTAGTAAGTTCCAGAGCTTGGCTGCTTGGATTGAGAAAGCAAAAAGTGAAAGCAGAAAAGAAGTCCTGCAGCAGCATTTAGGATGAGTTGTATTTTACATGAAGCATGTGGATATGAAGATCTAAGCTTCTGACAAAGTCAAGCTAAGAGATTATGAATGGGATGATGGCTTGCAGTTTCTATTGGTATCCAAGCTATGGGAAGATGTTATGTAACATTGTGTTCAAGGGACTCTGTGTGACGTTGTCAAGATATGGTATCAAGTATAGGTCTGAATCCATGATTACCCTTAGGTTTCTCACTTCTGTTGACATTGTTGTAAGGGCCTCATTTGCCATTGATCAAATGATGGTAGGCTGGTATTTTTAACCATTGTGTGCAGGTCATAACCTCTATCTTTGAGGTATTGAACTTTAGATGGTTATTCATCATCCATATGCTTATGGCCCTAAGGCAGTTATCACGTTTTAAATTGTACAGGTCTTCCAGGCCATCCATTTTTAAAATGATGTGGGTGTCTCCTGCATAGCTGTAACAGTTGAGGATGAGAGATTAAATCAGGCTTGGTAAGGGAGTTTGGTAGTTGTGGAATAATAGATGGACTAATGATGGACCAACGAGGGATGCCACATTGTTGTGGTGGGAAATCTATGTGAAAGGTAGTACCAACAATAGGTGGCAGTCACAGCTGAGAGGCCAATAACTAAATGGGCATTAGCTGAACTCCCTTCTGACCTTTCACATATGGTATGTCAAACAAGAATTTGCTGCGTGAAAACGTTGCACAACTGTGTAAGACATTGAGTCATGTTGTTCTTACGCCAGCAACTTTCATGACTTTTCCTGATACATAAGTGGTTGACACTACCTAAACCTAACATCCATTCAGATGCAAAATCCAGTCAGGAAATTCACAGATAGTTTGTTTGGTTATTGTGCCTGCTGTACAATCCTAACAAGCAGTAGTGTGAACCTGAAATGACAATATAGCCTGCCATGTTACAACCGGATGCAATAACGCACTATCATTAAAAAATGGTTTAAAATCTAGATAAAATCTATAAAACCCTGCCAGGCTCAACACGCTGAGGATTCAGTTCCTTGAACTAAATATTGTGGAAACCATACCCTGGGCATCTGAGGCTGAAACATTTGTATTATATCTGATCTCCCTAGACATCCATACACAAAAACAACTAATATTTTCAGATTTGAATACATTGTAATCTCAGATCTGTACAGTATGAATCTGATTTTTTTTAATGTATTGACTCCTTTGAAGTTCTTCTTTATCTTTATCTAATTGATGGTCAGCTGTTATGAGGGCCTATGTAAGTATTGTACTAAATGCGTAAAACTTGGTGAACATCTGGGTTACCCTAGTTGGTAGGAATGTTATTGATTCTCAAAGATTCCTAACATTTACTTCACAGAAATACAAGGGAAATCTCTGGCTTAGCCAGAGTTTGGTGGTTGCAGGGCATTCTGGGTAAGAAAACACTATTGGGATACACACAACCTACAAACCCCAGACTACCTGAGGCACCTCGTTATCATAACTGCCTGGGACAGGCAGGATTCCCTGGGTGGCAACAGAGCCTGGGCCTATATACCACAGCTACCCACATGGCCAAAATGGGTGAGTGTGCAAGGTAAAATGCTGATGTTTCCTTTTTGCGTTTGAAGCCTTTTCTTTCACAGGCGATATCGCAGCCATCCAAGTGGGGTATTATTGTGACTGGCAGAATTGTAGGAATTCTGTGTGGTGGGACATTTGTGGATTCACACAGATTCCATTAGCGTGGTATGCTTTCATTTTTGTTTTGCTGCAACATCAGGACAACAGCAGGCTGTGCAGTACAGCAAAAAAAATAAATCAAACTTGTGCAAGGATCTTTTCACCATGGTCAAGGAATTCATAAACATCGTACACCTCAGACATCCCCTCCCCCTCAAGACCTTTATGACCACCTTTCCACCTTTTTCCATTGGATCCAGGATAAAGGATTCAAGAATAAAAGCCCACTCCCACCGCCCACCAACACCACCACGGAACCCAAGTCACAGCCAACTCTGAGCCACTGGACTCCTATCTCCACAGAAAGTACCCAGAAACTCATCAGCTCCATCCATTCAGTGTCACCCTTGGACCCATGCTCACATCTCAGCTTCACCCTGGCCAGTACCACCATCGTCCACAAGCTCTGCCGGACTATCAACTGTTCCATCGAAAACTGCCACCTTCCCATCTGACTGGGAGCAAACAGGAGATCAATCGCTCCTAAAGAAACCCACCGATGACCCAAGGGAGATGAAGAATTACAGACCGATCTCTCTGCTCCTCTTCCCAGCCAAGGTAAGAGAAAAGGCCAACAACATGCAATTAACGGAGTTCCTCAAACCAAACGGCATCCTGGGCCCCTCCCAGTCTGGATTCAGGAGCAACCACAGCACCAAAACGATCCTCCTCGCAGCCACCAACGACATCTGTGCCATACTGAACCACAGAGGCACGGCCGCCCTCATCCTCCTCGACCTCTCTGCCAAGTTCAACACAGTCTACCACTCCACCCTATGCACCAGACTCAACGACACCAGCATCTGCAGCAAGGCACTGGAATGGATCTGATCCTTCCTCACTGGAAAAATGCAGAGTGTCAGACTTCCATCTTTCACCTCAGCACTCAAAGAAACATGCTGCGGAGTACTCCAGGGCTCCTCACTAAGTCCGGCCCTCTTCAACATCTACATGGCTCCACTCACTAAAATCGTCAGACAGCATGGCCTAAACATTGTCTCCTATGGTGATGATACTCAATTTATCCTCTCCCCGACCAACGATGCATCGACAGCCAAGAGCAACTTTCACAATGGAACGAGAGCAGTCACCACCTGGATGAAGGCCAGCTGCCTCAAACTCAACATGGACAAGATGGTGATCCTCGTTCTGGGATCTGCCCCCTCAACCTGGGATGACTCATAGTGGCCTACAACTCTAGGTACCACCCCCACCGCCCACGCACATAACCTGGGTATCATCCTGGACTCCACGATACTCACTCAGGACCTGTCAAGTCAACGCCATCTCATTGCTATGCTTCCACACTCTCGTCTCCTACGGAAGATATTCAAGTGGATCCCCAGAGATTCAAGAAGGATGGTCACCCTTACATTGTTCTGCAGCAAACCAGACTATGGCAATGCACTCTACGCCAGCATCACAAAAAAAGTTACAAGCAAGCCTACAGAGAATCCAGAATGCAGCAGCCAGACTCATCCTGGAGATCCCCACCACAGCCACATCTCCACCCACCTCGGAGACCTCAACTGGCTACCTATAAACAAATGCACCACCTTCAAGCTTCTGACCCACACCTACAAGGCACTGCACAGCATCGGACCGGGCTACCTCAATCACCGTCAGACTTTCTATACCCCCGCCAGACAACTCCAATCCTCCCAACTCGCTGCCATCCCCAGAATCAGGAAGGGCACAGTCGGAGGCAGATCCTTCTCTTGCCTCGCAGCTCAGACCTCAAACTCAGACAGGCCCCCCTCGCTGAAGCAGTTCAGGAAGGACCTCAAGACCTGGCTCTTTGAATGGTCAGCATGCCCGGGAAAGCACCTTGGGACCCCACAAATGATAAGCTGCGCTACACAAGTGCTTGGTTGATTGATTGATCCCTTGCACCCTAACTTTGATTTTGGAAATGAAAATGTTTCTGGTGTTTTTTTACCAGGAACATTTTCGTTTCCAGTACTGTGGTCGAACCGCTGAAGTCCACGACACTGTGAAGATAGTGCACTGGACATTGAAAGGTTGTTCTATGCCCTAAACCAGTTTAAACCCACCAAATTCATGCAGTCATATGTCCTGGCAAACAAGAATGTACAACAAGCTGCAAGGAACATTTTCTTTTCCAGTACTGTGGATGACCCACTTAAGTCCACCACACAGTGCAGTGGACATTAAAGGGTTGTTGTCTGCCCTAGAGCAGTTTAAATCCACCAAATTCATGCAGCCATATGTCCTGTCAAACAAGAATTTTCAACAACAAGCTGCAGGGATAGGATGGCCACATTGCACTTACTTCTTTGTTCGATGGTTGTAGAAGACTTTTCCAGTTACACAAGGCCATCAGGATAGTAGGCTTCTGGTACCGGGGAAACACGAAAAGCAAAGTGGCCAAAAAGTTGGCAGTTGCTGCTCATAGCAATGGTCTATAGAGAATAGGGCTAGGGAGAGAATGAAACACATTAAATAAGTACAGAGAAGATAGAGAAAGGTTATGGAAAAAGGGAGGTGAAGGAGAGAAAGAAAGGAGAGGAAATAGAAAAAGTAAGAGAGAAGAAGAGACAGGAGGGGGAAGCTAGTTGCAGACAGAAAGGGGGAATGGTGAAAACGTGAGAGAGGCAGTAGGGACCGAGATTAGCACATGAAGAGAGAAGAGAATAAGCAAAGTAGAGCCTGAAGGAGCAAAATGAGAGCTAGTTACACATATAAAAAAAGGTGATTGGAGATTTTATGTGGAATTCATAGCTTATTTTATTATGAATTATATAGCTGACCCAATGTGATTTCAATGCACAAATTGGCGCTTTTTTAAGCCTGGCATTAGCCAAGAACGTTTGACTTTATTAAATTATATGCATAATATATTTTCATCACAAAACTTTATCGACTCGAAGGCATAAAAGCACAATGCAAATTAATTCAATAAAACATATACAAAATCAGTACAGTCAAGTAAAACAGACATAAAATTACATTATAGAAGAGCTGTAACACTTCCTTATCATAAGGGCAGCTTTGATAAAGTTTACAACAGCATAGCATTTGTCAGGAGAGGTTAGTTTCTGTAAGCATAATAAAGCAGCATAATGTTGTCTAATGTTGACTGTGAGCAGATGGGGTACTAAAAAACGTCTGTGCAAAACACTATACATTGTGCAAAATAACAGACTGGCTTTGTCTTTGAGGTTGAGGTAAATATACTTACTTAAAGGGGCTTTCAGACACCTGTCTTCATCCATTAGTCTGCTGTGTCATTCACATTTTGCTTCCACCCAGTACAACATCGGCAATGGGTCAACCTTTTTTTCCGCTATTGGTTAACTATGAGTGACTGCATATTGCCTTTTTTTTTAATGAACACACTTGCAGACAAGGTATCTCCCTTCAGTACCCGCGTTTGTGTTTTTACTTTATAATTATTTTAAGGTTGTCTTTGTGTTTAGAGGCTGATGTGAAAGCAGGACCTTTCTGCCACATGTGAGCACAGACCACATTCCACACTTTATCAGTCCTGTTTCCTGCCAAAGCTGTTGTCAACTCCCTTTTGAACTCTCCTTTATCTGACTGCCGATATTTCACCGTGTAACCATTTGAAACTGTTCAGCATTCAGCTAATCTCTTTTTACTATGCATTTAGGACACAAATCAAAAGCTTCAATGCTATACACTGAGGCCCATATTTATACTTTTTTAGCGCTGCATTTGCATTTTTTTGACGCAAAAGCGGCGCAAACTTACAAAATATAATTGTATTTTGTAAGTTTCCGCCGCTTTTGCATAAAAAAAATGACGCAAATGCAGCGCTAAAAAAGTATAAATATGGGCCGGAATTCATAAGCGGGCAATTCTTCAGAACACATTTATTCTGTACGCACTTTTACAAATTGTTCTTTAATAAGCTTTGCCCAGGAAGAAAATGAAAAATGTACTGTGTTTAATTTGCAGCAATTGTAACACTTTTATTTATTCTCTTCTTCCTTTGTACCTTTCCCTTCTTTCTTTCCTTCTACTGTTTTCTTTTATTCTTTCTTTCCATCTTTCATCATTTCTGGCCCTCTTTCCTTCTTTCTTTCAATCTTTCAATCTTTATTTCCATCTTTCCTTCCTTCTTTATATATTTCTTTCATTTTCTTTACTTATTTCCTTCCTGCTCTCTTTCTGTCTTGCTATCTTTTTTCTTTTCATCTTTGTTTTTCCTTCTTCCCTTCAGTCTTTCTATCCTTTCTATGATTTTTTTTTGCTTTTCCTCTTTCTTTTCTTTTATCCCTTCCATCCTTTCTTTCTATCTCAAAGGCAAGAGGCTGGCAGTCAAAGAC
Source organism: Pleurodeles waltl (assembly GCF_031143425.1). Taxonomy (NCBI): domain Eukaryota; kingdom Metazoa; phylum Chordata; class Amphibia; order Caudata; family Salamandridae; genus Pleurodeles; species Pleurodeles waltl. Next base: position 1,192,770,063 of record NC_090446.1, read on the forward strand.
AGAACAATTAGCTTTTTAGGTCTGTGCCAGCCAAGACATTTTGATTCCACTAAAATGATGTGTATGGCATAGTTACTTATAGAGATTTTCAGACATATGTCATACATTTGTCTCTGGTTACCATTCAGATTTCAATCCAACTCACTCAAGCACACATTAAGGGGCAATATGCCAGCCCATTTCAGCCATTCGCTGACTTCGTTATGCATGAGTTATGGCATGCTGCCATTTCACAATGAGCACACCCACACGTAAAGTAATTCCATTCAGTACCAGGGAATACTATGGAAATATGTGCTTTTAAGACTATAACATTTTTGCTTTTCGACAATGTTTAGTTTTTAGATTGACCAACACCTGGCAGTATCCTGAGCAATAAATTTGGGAAAACCCATGGCAAAAAAAAGCAAGAATTGCCAAAAGGCTGGCAGACAATGCTAGACCTATTGACTTTGATAATGGTTGTTTTTAAAAAGGATCTTAGTGCAAGATTCAAACACTACTTGCATAGTAGCCTTAGAAGTCCTATTAAGGTCTAACTATTGTAGCTTAATCCATATTGCCATTTACAAACTGCTGAACAATGGCACCCCCTTCTTATTTGTTAGTACACACTCTTAGTGAGAGTATGCTTTTGGTGACACCTTCCCTATGAATGCAGATTAGCTGCGTCTACATTTGCTGATATAGCCGCTTCGAAGTACAACGTACTTCCTGAAAACTCTAAGTTCTATTATGAAGCTGATTTGACCCACCCCGGCTCACCCAATCACCTACCATTTACAATGCCTACCTATCTTGCTGGTCAATGTCTGACAAAGGTCTCATTTGTACAAAATCTTTCGCACAACCTGCCTATAACTATGAGGTGAGTATTCCAATACTGGAACTTGCTTTAAGTCCATGCAGTTTTGACTGGTGCTTTTGATCAAATGTTTAGGCACTATCCATCTATTGTCACATATTGGTAGTGATATTCAGTATGGAACCTTCCCAACTTCCCCTGTTAAATGACATTTTACTGTTTATTACCTGAAAATGAATTTCAGGTTTTTAGTGTTGTATTGGATGTACGTTTTTTTATCTTGCTGTGGTTTAATGACTTTTTATAGCCAAACAAAGATGATGTCTGCACTCTATTTAGTTTTCACCCTTTTTCAGCCCTAAAATGTTTAAAACCTACTGTACTCCACTAATTTTCCAAAATGTCTTTGATGGATGTGCTCCAGGCTCTCTGTAAAGGTATTTTAAATTAGTGGTGAGTTAAATTAAAACTTCACTTACGGAGTTGGCTTGAATTAGGAATGCCCACACTTTATGAAGCACATTAAGTTTCCAAACCTTACTCGAGGTAAGGTTTATCCCTTCCGGTATTCCAGGTGAGATGATTTCCTGATGCAGAATGTCCCAGGTAGGATATAGCGCTGCAAACAAATCTTGAGTGTCAAGGCCAGATTTCCACCACCTCAGTTAACTGGCATGGGAGCGAGGGCTCTGAGATTCATAAACTTTGCATTTCACAAATCTTGAACAGTTTAGAAAATAAACAAAGTTGCAAGTCAGCTGAATTACAATTTTTTGATATGAAGTAAAGTTAGATTGCAGAGAGTTGATTTAGAGTGCTTTAATATGTACCCTAAAAAGAATCCACATGCTCCTTCACATAGATTCACATGGTGTGCAATATCAAAACCAGAATCTCGATGGCACAGCATATTAAGGACAGAATATTAAATCAAAAATATTGGCAGGTAAGTTTAGATCATCTTTACTTTGCTCTGCATCTATGTACCTATACAATGTGTGTGTGTCTATATATATATATATATATATATATATATATATATATATATATATATATATATATAATTTGTTGTTGCCCTTCAGTGGCATACTACAGCGCACTTTCGTTTTGCTGGTGGTGCTGGTTTGCGGCCGGGCAAGCCGTTATTTTATCCCCCCATTTCTTTCTTTTAAGAAAGATTAACTGCACTACAAAGTTGTTGTACGATTTTCATGCTTTAATGCGGAACTCCATTAACCCGTGCAGTAACAATTTACAAAAACGCCTTACGCGTTTCGGTCATCTTGACCTTGTTCACAGGCATATATATATATTCGAGGTATGTAGATGTGGCTGTGGAGTAAAGAATATGGAATCTAAGCTTTATTATATGCACTTACTTTTAAATATTCTGTCCTCAAATTCTTGTACAATGATGTTCTGAGGGGTGGGGGTGATGTTTAGATTCAGTAGTATTAATAATCATACCAATAATAATAAAAAAAACACTGAAAAGCATTGTGCATTTTTAAACCTTGCATACTGCACATTTTTCCCTACAAGTATTTGGGAAAGAATGGACATATAGTGCACAACTTCAATGTTTGGTCCTAACTGAGGGCCAGGCCCTCCTAAAAGTGTACTTCTGACTACGGGCCTGGTAATATCCTAAACCACACATAAGAGGCAAATTAATAAACTAATATCTTCGTCAGTGTTGTAGTGGAGGGGCATGAATGTTTATAAGTTCATGAGTAGAATCAATGCTAACAATAATCACTCAATGCAATGGTATGATTTAATATACTAAACAGAAATTCATTGCAGCAGCCACATTATAAATAAATACACTTTTCTTGAATTTTGAAGTGTCGATCATATGGGCATTGGACTCTCTGAGCTAAGCAGCAGCTGACTCACCATCACCCAACTAAGCCCACTGCTTGTGATAACCCTGCATGAGACAGGAACCAACCAAATGCAAAAACGAAAGGTTTCCACTGCAATCCTAGTTCTCCCCCTCAGTGGAATCTCCATTGAAATCATTAAGCACTGAATAGTCCCGCACATGTGTGGGGATTCTGAAGCACTTCCCCAAACAATATCTTATATCTTAAAACATTTTGCAACCCATAAAAAGGCTATATAGAGCAATTCCTTTAAATCACCATAAAAAGGGCCAAACTAATACAAAACTAAAACAAACAGGACGAATTACTAGAAATATGGTATTCTTTCCTAAAAAAAATAATTCACAATCCTTTTTCAAAGGAAATGGTGATAAAGGAATAGGGCTATGTAGACACAAAGGCTGTAGCTATGCGTATGAAAACTGGTGCTGCATAGTTCACTAGTTAAGATTTAGAGCTATCACGAGACTCATTTTTAATAACACATAGCCACATGATCAATACAACTTTGAAAAAAAACTATTATTAATTTTATAATTTCAAAACAAATCATTTCATTCATTGGGATGGCAAAAAAAGTGCAGTACATCATTCACTGAGCAACTCCAGATTAAAAAAAATAATGGTTTAAAAAAACGGAGACGATTAAAATGAGAGACAATATGATGATCACATAATCTGTCCTCCCACTTTAAACACTTCCAAGCACCAATCACCATGTTTAACAGTAGAATATTCATATTCAGCATGAATACAAAAATAGCAGACTCCATGATTCAAGTTTCAGGCTAGATAAGATTGCGGTTGTGTTTCAACACAAGCAGAAACAACAAAATGTAACTTCTTTTTTGCCAAGAACAGTTACAGATCGTTAGACATTGAACTGCTCCTAATATTATGTTTCATAAAAGTTTTCAATTGTAAGTCAGACATTCCCTCTGTATCCAACATATGGATTCTTAAGTGCCTAATTACCTGGTTAAAAAGAGTAAATATATTCATGTTCTGAACAAAAAATGTGGTATTTAAAAAGGCTCTTAAAAATGTTTTCCACACTATGTAAGAGCCCTTGTCCCCAATGGAAGGTTGCAGCCAACCCTTATGTATAGTTTCTCGGTAAACCCATCTTAAGACGTATTGCTTCAATTGGGTAGCATGCTTAAAGTGCTTATTTTCCGGAGAATTGTACCCTCCATTTGTGCAAAAAATTGCAGTTTTTGTGTGAGCAACTTTAGTTGGGGGACTTTAGTTGGATATACTGATAACAAGTATTGAAAGTGCCTTTGGTCAGTAGCCCTATATAAAGATGAAAGTGCATTTACATAGAACAGTGCTTTGCTTGACAGATGCAAAATAAGCTATTTGTCTTTGAGGTTGGTTGTAAAAAGTTTTCCTAAATAAAGATAAGTATCTACCATTTCCAGCACCTCACTCCCCACTGGCCATTTATAGCTCTACATCTTTTTGTTCATCTTACCTCAAAACAAGATCACTTTACTTTTATTAAGAATAATTTTCAGGTGATGGCTAGTGACATATTTTTGCAAGCAATCCAATAGTTTTTGTAGGCTTTTAAGGGTCAAGTCCATAAGTAGAATATTGTAAGTGTAAGGTAACAACGATACATTTTGATGACCTAGCTATAGGACATCGCCTCCCAGTCCATTCAATGCAGTGTTGATATCATATATGGGGGAAAATAAAAGGGGAGCAAGCAAACAAACTTGTTTGAAACCGTTTTCTGTAATGCTTTTCCGAGACAACCCTTGATCACCCCCTAAAAGTATGTAAAACCAAGTGGATGATTAAAGCACAATTAGTATTTTAAGGAAGGGTTCTGGTATTTTTTAAGACACATAACTCTCGCTACAGGATGGGCCTGTCCACGCGGTCAAAGGCTGTTGAAAAATTAACACAGCCTACATAGTCAGGCACACACAGGGTAAGTACATATTTCTCTAAAATCACATGTAATTCTGTAATATAGTTCAAGGTTGAACTGTTTGGATTAAAACTGGCTTGCTCCAAAGGTCTCATATTGCTATCATCTGCCCATCTTTGTACATGAACTAAGACACTCTTGGCAAATATTTTTCCAATAGAGTCCAGCAACATAAACTACCTATAATTACTTGGTGAGTTCCTGAGACCTTTCTTAAGTAAAGGGAGAATGATACTACTTTTCCATGTATTGGACAATTGTCCAGTTGTGTAGCAGTATTTATTTTAAAAAATGCATTGAATAGCTAGACCATAAATCTACCTCCAACTTTATGATGGTAATAGGTAATTGATCTGGACCCCCAGCCCCAGAAGCTCTAGCACTATGAAAATGCCCTTGTCATCTAGAGAGCCAGGGGAGGAGGAATTACCATTTTTACTTCCCTGGCCAGCCAAGGTAACAGGCACTGTTCCAAAACGGCCCAAGATCATTTTGTCATTGCAGGTCATTCCCGGGGCATGAGAACAGAAGAAGGACAAGGCCAGGAAGCAACCACAGCAGACAAGGAAGGAAGAGAAGAGGATGTCGGGAGATGATGGACGGAGCCATATGGACATTTTAAATGCTGCCGGGACTGGAGCAGTGTTCACGGATAGGGAGAAGCCCCGCTAAGGATCCGGAAGAGCAGCTCATGGTTACTGAAGAGTCAAGGTTAAGCCAACAAAAGGAAGAAAAGGGCCTGGAGATGGAGTGCGGTCGCACTCCCAACGAGGGCCACCAGCAGGATGCTTCACCCAGCCATGCCCCTGCAGCCCATTCTCTGGTTTTGCAAGGAGAAAAGGAGGGGAGTCTGCGGGAGGAGTCAGGTCAGGCAAGGAACTCGCCTAATACTGTGGGGCCTTTCAAGTTGATTTGTGAGCCTCACAGCATGTCCGGAGAGAAGGAAACTCCTTAACTTAGGAGTACTCTCTCGACCATCGCTTTCTACCTTATATATTAAACATTAAGTTCACGTGTGGAAGACCTCTAGCCCATTCTAAGGGCCTCCCTGTACTTTACCCTGACAGGGTCTCTATTTAGGTTATTTGCTTTTGTTTGGTTTGTTGGAAAGGCCTCTGAGGAGGACGAAGCCAGTCAGAAAGCACTGAGGGGAGAACTATCAGACCTTAAGCTGCACTTGGGTGAGGTACTGGGACCATTAATGTTAACCCAAAGGAACAACTAAACCGGAAAGGGCAAAACCTTACATGTGTCTCTCTCCTTCTGTCAAGGGTGCCGGCGAACTGCTTCTGCTGCAAGGGTGCTGGCGAAGGAAGATAAGAAGACCAATTAATTAATTAAGTAAACCAAGTCCCTGGAACTTCATGAGACAGAAACAAAGTTACCTAACCCATAGAATACAGTGGCCTAATGATTAACTTGCATGCCAAGTGTGACAGTTCATAGGAGTCCGCTTTTTCTATCACATGGGAACCTATGGAAAAATTATTCTCAATCTTGGGCGTGTTATTGCGATAAAGGGTAGAGATGTAAGTGTGCCAGGCCTGTTCCCTCTCGATATCTGAGATCTGACCTGTTAGAAATGGGGACTCTAGTTGGAAGCGGTTTGCACCCTGTCCAAGTAGAGACCCTCACTCTAGTCAGGGTTAGGAAGTCACACAGCTAAGATAACCCTTGCGCACCCTCTTGGTACGAGCAGTCAGGCTTATCTCAGAGGCAATGTGTAAAATATTTGTACACACACACACACACATACACACAGTAAAAACGCCACAAAAGTACTCCGCATCAGTTTAGAAAAAATAGCCAATAGTTATCTGTGCAAAACAGGACTAAAATGACAAAAATCCAACATACACACGTAAAGATACAAATTTTCCAACATGAAATCTCAGTAATGTGCTTAGAAACACAATAGCTCCAAATGGGGCTATCATGGCGTCTCAATGGAGTCATTCCCAACTGTCCAATGCCACTCATGAGGGGGTGAGGGCCTTTCACAGAGTCACACTGACCCCAAGTACAGTAGCTTGGAAAACGAAGAAAAAAGATGTTGCACAGAGTCGGAGTGGTGAGGTGTCATAGCCAGTGCAGCGAAGGTTCCTTACTGCTACCAAGGAGGTGAGGCATTGGTTCCTTACTGCCAGACAAAGGAAGCCAAGCGTTGGTTCCTTACAGTTGTAGGGGAGGTGATGCGGCATCGGTGATGAGGTGTCTGTTCCTTACAACAAGGCGGGGTTGATGAATCCAGCAGGTCATGACGTAAGGCATCGACTTTGCGGTGCCACAATCACACTGTCAGGCCACAGGTGCTGCGGCCGAGTTGAGTGTCACGGATGTCAGTGACACAGCACTCAGGACTCACGCTATGGCGGGACTTCGGAGGGACTGTGGCAGCATCGAGCCTGCGGTGATGGTCGTGATCATTACACACAGCGGTGACCACTGCTCCGTGCCGGCAGCGGTGCAGAGTCAGACTGGAGTTGAGTGCTTATTTCTTTTTGGTTACATCAGAACTTACTCCCACGGGCCCATGAACTGGATTTGGCATCACTTGGAAAGTCAGGACTGTCAGCAAGAGAACCCAGGTGCTGGCAGATTAAGACTGTGATGTCCCAGAGGCTCCTTATCAGGAGATAAGCTCAGTCCAAGCCCTTGGAGAACCTTTGGAAGAGGGATGTAAAAAGCAAAGTCCAGTCTTTCATTCCCAGGACAGAAGCAGCAAGCAGCAGGCCATCAAAGCAAAGCAACAGGCGGAGTGGTATTCCCCCCTATAGCATCCAGCTCTTCTTCCTGACAGGATGTCCTCAGTCCAGAAGGATTCCAACTTTGTGGGGTCAAACTTCAAAGGAAAGGTTTTGTAGTGCACAAGACCCTGCTTTTCCTGGCTTGGCCACAGACCCACACCAGGGGGTTAGAGTAAGGACAGACACAGCTCTATTCAGATGCAAGATGCAAGTGTCAGCTCCTCCTACCACTCTAGCTCAGGAAGACCCATCAGGATATGCAGGGCACACCTCAGCTCTCTTTGTGTGACTGTCTAGAGTGAATTCACAAGCAGCCCAATTGTCATCCTGACCCAGTCATGTATTCCACAGACAGGCAGAAACACAGAATGGTTAAGCAAGAAAATGTCCACTTTCTAAAAGTGGCATTTTCAAACGTATAACTTAAAAAATAAATTCCCTAAAGGATGTATTTTTAAACTGTGAGTTCGGAGAACCCAAGCTCCATATTTGCATCTGCTCCCAATAGAACATTACACTTGAAAGATATTTCAAGGCAATCCCAATGTTACCTTATGGGAGAGATAGGCCTGGCAATAGTGAAAAACAAATTTAGCAGTAATTCACTAGAAGGACATGTAAAACACAAAAGTACATGTCCTACCTTTTAAATACACTGCACCCTGCCCATAGGCTGCCTTAGGTCTACCTTAGTGGTGGCTTACATGTAGTAAAAGGGAAGGTTTGGATCAGACAAATGGGTGCACTTGGCAGGTCAAAATGGCTGTTTAAAACTGCCCACACAGACACAGCAATGGCAGGTCTGAGACATGTTTACCAGGCTGCTCGTGGGTGGCACAATCAGTGCTGCAGGCCCACTAGTAGTATTTGGTTTACAGGCCATGGGCACACATGGCACACTATACTAGGGATTTACTAGTAAATCAAATATGCCAATCATGGATAAACCAATTATCAATGCAATTTAGACAGAGAATAGTTGCACTTTACCACTGCTGACCAATGTTAAAGTGCCCAGAGTCCTAAAGCCAGCAAAAATGAAATTCAACACAGGATCAAAAACAGGAGGTCAGAAGCAAAAACTGTGGGAATAACCCTGCAAAAAGGCCATTTCCAACATGACCAAATGTGTGTTTAAAAACTTAGGGGGTGATTCTTACCTTGGCGGGCAATGTACCCCCGCCAGAACACCGCACCGCGGTCGTCAGACCGCTGTGGTGATTCTGGGTTTTCCACTGGGCTGGCGGGCGACCACCAAAAGGCCGCCCGCCAGCCCAGTGGAAAACAACCTTCCCACGAGGACGCCGGCTCTGAATGGAATGCAAAGCAGACACTGAAATACAAAGTGGGGCCCCCAGGGGCCCCACGACACCCCATACCGCCATCCTGTTCCTGGCCGCAGCGGTCCATGACCGCCGGGGTCAGAATGACCCCCTTAGTGTTTAGATCCCCAAAAATAATCGCTTATAAAGATGTTCTACTTTAGAGTCATGGAAAACATACTGATACAGCGATTTAATAAGAAAAGTGTTTTTCAGTCCCAGGGAACATATAAATAGGCGAGAAGAGGTGTGTCAGGCCCCTATCTTCAGTTCCTATTCTAATTAAGTACCAAACACTGTGCTAAATTGATGGATGAGTAAGGGATGTATAAGACCAGGAATAATATATGGTTAGCAACGAATGTATGTCGGAACAACGCATTCTGGAACAACGCATGCCCGAACAATGAGGTCGGAACAACGACCGCCTTGTTACCACTCATGCCTTTACCACGAATGCCTTAACAATGATTTTTTGTTGTAAAGGCATTCCTGGTAAAGGCATTAGTGATAGGCATGCATGGTTCCAGCATGCACCCCCCACGGCCCCCCACCCCCACAAATTACCGCGACCCCCCCAACCCCCTCCCCTAAAACCACGCCAACCCCCCACCCTTGCCCCTAAAACTACCCCAACCCCCACCTTGTCCCTAAAACCACTGCCACCCCCACCCTGCACCTAAAACAGCCCCAACCCTATCCCTGAAACCTAAAGTACCCCAACCCCACACCTTAAACCTAAAACCACCCACCCCTAAAACTACCCCGGACCCCCACCCCGCCCCTAAAACCTAAACCCTTCCTAACTCCCCCATCCCGCCCCTAAAATTACCCGACCCCGCAACCCACCCATAAAACCACCCCAACCTCCAACCCTAAAACAACCGCCACCCCATCCCTAAAACCTAAACTACCCCAACCCCCACCCCTAAAACCACCCCAACACCCCCGCCCCTAAAACTACCCTGAGCCCCCCACCCTGCCCCTAAAACCTAAAATCCCCCATCCCCCCACCCTGCCCCTAAAATTACCGCAACCCCTCACCCTGCCCCTAAAACCAAAAACCACCCCAATCCCCCACCCCACCCCTAAAAACCTAAACCACCCGACCCCCCACCCGCAAATACTAAAAATACCCAACCACCCACCCCGCCCCTAAAACTAAAAATACCCCTCCCCAAACCTAAATCGCCCGACCCCCACCCCTAAAACTAAAAATACCCTGAACCCCCACCCTTGCCCCTAAAACTAAAAATACCCCTCCCCGCCCCTAAACCTGAACTGCCCCGACGCCCCCTCCCCAAAACTAAAACCCCAACCCCCACCCCACCCCTTAAACTAAACCCCAACCCCCACCCCCAAAACTAAAAATACCTCGGCCCCCCACCCCCTCCCCTAAAACTAAAACCCCAACCCCCACCCCAAAACTAAAAAACCCGACCCCCCCACCCCCTCCTAAAACTAAAAATACCCCTCCCCTCCCTCTCCTAAAGCTAAAACTCCAACCCCCACCCCTAAAACTAAAACCCCACACCCTCACCCCCGCCCCTAAAACTAAAAATACCCGACCCCCCGCCCCTAAAACTAAAACCCCCTGACCCCCACCCCTAAAACGAAAAATACCCCAACCCTCCACCCCGCCCCGAAAACTAAAACCCCAACCCCTGCCCGCCCCCCCCAGCCCCTAAAACAGCCCCACTTACCTGACTTGTTTCGTCGCCCTCCTCAGCCGACTCCCTTGTTCTGTGCCTTAACCACGCATGTGCGTGGTTCAGCACATGCGTGGTTAAGGCACAAAATAATGAAAGCGTTGTTCCTCCTTCGTTGTCCACGATTTTGTTATTACGGAGTCGGCATTCAGAGTGTTTCTCGTTAGCAACATTACAATCTCTCCATTTGCAAGGCCTTTCCTAGATGTTTTGGCAAGACATATAATGACATAATAATTATCACACTCTAAAATTCCAGTTTACAACACCTGCTGTAAACAGATAATATCCACAGTCAGGGAATTCAAAGAGTGTAATTTTTGAACCTCAAAGGAACATCCAGCTAAATTCCAGGAAAGGATTTTAAGACTATTATTAAATAGACTGTAAGGTCTTATGATAACTTGAGTGTTTAAAATTGAGAACTCCAGCCAACTAATTCCATTTAGTTAACTCATCACTGTCACTCGGCTGTGTACAATTTTTGTTCTAGCCTAGGTAACAGACCTACCTTTTGATTCTATTAAAATTATTGTAAAGTTTGACCAATTTACCAACTCTTCTGAAAATACACTACAATCATGGATGTCATTTAGGGTTTGCCCGGAGTTGTAGCTCTGTCCCCTGGCACTGTCTTTGTGACATCTTGCCTCATAGTTGGCAAAATCAGTGCCAGCAACACAGAGGCGGCTCGTCCTAATCGACGTCAGTTGGGGCTGCACTCATTTTTTTCTGTCAAATTTTTATTACACCAATAATGGATAACAATACATTTTTCAATATTTGTGTAACAAAAATGGATTACACAGCTAGAATATGCATTTACATGACAGCTGAGAAGTAAAAATGCTTTAAAATGTATGTTGTGTGCATGCTTGTGGGTGAGACTGTGAACTGACATCCATGACTACTATCTGCAAAATGTGACCCTACATTTTTATGTATGTACAAAAGGAGGCTTTCTGAACTATGAAGTAGGGGAGAACATGAATACCTCTACTAAAGAAGAAATCATAATTATCCAGCATTAAATTGACAATTACCCTTGAACTAAAGATTACTCTTGATCTCTTTTCAGCAGTGTTATATAGTAATTGCACTAAAGAAATGTGTTTAATCCTTACCAACCTTAATGACTAATTCTGACAGACAACGCAATTAAAAAGAGTGATTTAAATAAACGAGATCTTCATCAAACAACACAATGAAATCAAGAGTCAAAAGGAAGTATTTTCTTTCCAAATCATGATGCTTTGGACATGGAAGAAAATTGTCATTCCTGAAGGATAAACTCTTGTACCATTGGGTCCAAAATAGGAGGTGAGTATTTATATTAAATAATTGGCAAAACTGTTTATTTTGAAGGTCATACCCCCTCACCTGAGATGGCACATTATCAGCAATTAAATCCATCTGTGTTGTTCACAGTCTGTCATCAGAGCAGATTAAGATCAAGGTATCCTTGTGAATCTCAAATCTAGAACTGGACATCCACCAGACCCAGTTGCCTGAGGATACCTGACATGCCCATCTTCAAAAGACTGGTCCTTAAAGTACTGTCCAATGTTCCGATGATGCAACAACTAGACACCTCAGGTGCAGGCTTCGATTTCACTACCACTGCTATGGGGCCTTAAAGTCCATGAAAGTGGGGCTATCACACCCTGCCAGGAACAAGTCACAAACGTACTGTACTGGCCGCCTCCGCACACCAAGAAAATGTTTTCAGCTATCAGCCATCATCAATTGAAATTGCCTTGCAACTTCAGTATTTTCACAAGAGCACTCACACCCGGTCTGGTGTCTGGTGTCCTGCACACCTTGTGCGACCCACCAACAGTTGCTATGGCCACTGGCCTTACCAACTGCTCCTAAGCCCTCTCTGAGGCCTCTCCAAGGCCCTTAATGGGGGCAGCTGGAGCGGTGAGCCAGACCAGACACAGATCCAAGGGCAGGGGAGGAGGCAGGTAGGTGAGCAAGTGGGCAGGGCACAAGGACTAAGGGCTGCTAGGCACTGTACCGTGCCCTATGCGGATCCTGCGCTCCAATTCTCCAAACCCTAAGGGGCCTTCATTGGCCCTGAATTTTTTTAAACCACCCCTTTCCCCTGCCAAACCTATCCCGGCAGCCCAAAGACAAAAATCGTTTCCTCTTCTTCAAACTCTGCTCCGGTCTCCATTCTCTGTTCTCCTACTCCTCTCACCTCCACTGGGACCTCACTCCAAGCACAGTGGCAGCTGCTGCAGACATCAAGGAGAGGGGTGGGGGGGACAGGGGCAAGGGGTGGGGGGGACGGGGGCAAGAGGAGGGGGGAATAAATAAAGAATTTATTTTTAAAACTTAGCGTTAGTCGCCACCGCCGTCCTCGCCTGTCACTTTGTTCATCCTCCTGGGACACCAGAAGAGGCTCCCCAGCAATCCAATTACTGCTTACATGCTAAAAAAAGCATGTAAGCAGCGTCAGGATTGATCTGAGTGGCAGTGACTGCCGCTCAAACACAACCATGGGACCTGTGCACTTTCTCCAGTCCGGCTTTATACACAGCTCAGCTGGAGAAACCTAAGTGCGCATGTGTGTTTGGACGGCCGTCTTAAGCCATCTAAACACACATGCACACTTATTCCACACACGTCCTCATCCCCCCTCCTAATTCCTGAGGTCCAGGCCCGCCCTGCACATGCTGGTTGAGCCACCAGCAGAAAAATAAAACGATATTCAAATATCATTTTATTTTTCTGCAGCTTGCTCTAGGCCAGTAGGGCGGCATTCCTCCGCCATTGAGGAGGAGCCGCCCCTGGCCAAGCAACTGAATTGCATCCTGAAATGTCATGAGCATGGGAAATATCCTTAGCTCTGCCCACCTCCTTCTGCTTTCAACACTCTCCACTCTTCTGGTTACCTTGGACAACTTGAAGCCTCTGCCACGGTATTAGTTTAAATGTTCTTTTCAGATCCACATGCATCCCTCATCTCTGCAGGCCTGGCTTTAAGTCTCTCACATCTACAGGCCCTGCTATCTCTAGATTCTCCCCCTCAATGACTCGAGCTGCCAGAGCTTAAAAACATTCTTACCAGTAAATTGTGGGAACATATGCACAGTCAGCCACATAGCTCACATAGGTGAATGAAGAAACACTGTCATCCTTGTTTAACTTTCTTGAAGTTCCTGGTTTCTTGTAATTAGCTTCCAGGGCTCAAAAAAGACTAACTGCAACCTTCTGCCAAACCTCTCCCATATAAGGCACTGCATCTTTAAGGGCACATAGCCCTCCACTATCCCCTCATGCCCAGCAAATGGCCGTCTCCTCACTCCTTTCCTTCTTCAGGGGATCGCCACTCATAATCATAAGCACGGAATTGGCTAGCAAGTCTATCCCTAAAAAAGGCAGTGGAAGAGGAGAAAGATGACCAACAGAAGTAACTAAGAAAAGAGATTTCTGAAGGAAGCTTGTCTAACCTTAGCATCTGTTCTAGCATCAGAATCTAGACAAGAGTGTATTGTAAAGGACTAGATCTCCATGTAGCTGCCTTGTAGATTTCAGCAATGGGAATATTCTTCATTAAAGCAGTCATTGCAGATATACCTCTGTTAAAATCGACTATTGGTTTACCAGCTAAGTTTTTGACAACATACAAGAATGCAAGAAACTATGCGTCTGAGTAGAGAATGTTTATTTGAAGCTAAACTACTACAGCATGGGTCATAAGTTACAAACAATTGCTTAGACTTACAAATGTATTTAGATTTGTCAAACTTGAATTTGAACTTGAAAACACGTTGGTAAGTCCATTCTTGGTAAGTTAATGGTTTGGTTACCATCTCTTTAATTGGTATGTGCCTTATTCTATGTGCAAATTTAAAAACATCCTCAGTATTCCTGCTATATTGTTGAGCATTCCAGCTAAAGATGAACCAAAAAGGATCTCCAAACAACTAAAAGATTTAGGCCCTCATTAAAACTCTGGTGGTAAATGCCACTTATTGCGTGCTGACGGCTGCCAACATACCATGACCAGGGCAGTTATCCGCAACAGGTATCATGACCCACACATAGAATACCGCCACAATACAGACACCCACACAAGTCCGCCAGACCAAAGGTCAGTGATAAAATGGCGATAGCCAAACCCACACCGTTACGACAGCAGGAATACGCCCACAGTATCACGACCCATGAATCAACTCAGCGGTCTTTCAACCGCGGTAAACCATTGGTGGTACACACCGCTGCACTCAAAATACACACACACATACAAAACTACACCACATTGGACAATTCAAAATACACACACCTGACATACATACACACACCACACCCACACCACTATAAAACACACACCCATAATACCAACAACCCCTTTCAATGAAAAAAAAGATAGCTAACTGAGCGAGACAAGCCAGGAGTACCCACTCAATCAGAGGCACAGAACATCATCACCCATACACCATTCACGCACATCACAGCATACACAACAACATATCACCTCACACATCACCCCACACATCCTCACACACATCACTCACACCACATCAATGGCACCCGAAAGAAACCCCAGGTTTTCGGAGGAGGAGCTAAGGGTAAAGGTGGAGGAAATCATCCGGGTGGAGCCACAGCTATTCGGATCACAGGTGCAGCAGACGTCCATTGCAAGGAAGATGGAGCTATGGCGGAGAATAGTGGACAGGGTCAACGGCGTGGGACAGCACCCAAGAACCAGGGATGACATCAGGAAGAGGTGGAACGACCTATGGGGGAAGGTACGTTCCGTGGTATCAAGACACCAGATTGCTGTACACAGGACTGGCAGTGGACCCCCACATCCTCCCCCACAACTAACATCATGGGAGGAGCAAGTCTTGGCAATCATGCATCCTGAGGGCGTCGCAGGAGTAGCAGGAGGACTGGATTCTGGTAAGTCAAATCTTAACTACTTAATCCCCCCCACCCTACCTGCATGCCATCATTAACTCCTACCCCTACCCTCACCCCCATCACTCCACCAACTCACATATACCCCACCAGCACAACCCACCCATCCCAAAACCAAGCCCTGCATGCACCACCAATGCATGGAAATCACTCACAGACTTTCATTGACAGCCATCACCCCAGCATGCCCAATAGAGAGACTAACCCATCCCCCAAAATCACCACTCACACAAAGCCAAGCCGACAGGGAAATCACAATCATAGAGGGAAACACACCCATGCACAAGATGGCACACACAGATACCTGAACAATCCATTTGCATCACAACAGGACCCCTACCCAACGTCACCGGAGAGGAGGTGCCAGCTACATCCAGTCCCCCCCAGAAGAGGCCGACAGTGATGACAGTAGCTCTGCACGCCTGGATCTGGATAACCAACCTGCCCCATCAGGGACCTCTGGACAGTCGGGTCCCCTGCCACAGTCCCAACCCACCACAGATCATCCCCCTCAGGAAACACCAGCACAGCACCCACCCAGCTGGCCCATGCCACTGTCCCCAGGACACGTCAATCAGCAGTGTGTCCACCACTACAGGGACCCCAGGCAACCCCACAAACCCAGGACGATTAGGGACCTGGGGTCAGTGACAGTGGGCACACGGTTCAGGGGACAGAGGCACAGGACAACAGGGAAGCTGGGAGGACTGCTGTGCGACAGGGGGAGGACAGGCCCAGGGAACCCACTCTCCACGAGACAATCTCCAACATCCTGGGAGCATACCACCATTCCCAGGAGACCATGGGCCAGGTACTGGCCAAGTTGCAGGAGACCCAGCGGCTGCAGGAGGGACAGTACTTGGGGATCAGGGATGACCTAACAAACATCTACACCATCCTGGTCACCATTGCAGAGGTGCTGGCTGACATGGGCAAGACCATGAGGGAGGCAGTGGCACAACAAAGGGCGCCTGACACTAGCCAAACCGAAGTACAGCCTTCCACCTCCGCTGGCGCTAGTGGACAGGAGGCCCAGCCACAGGACCAACAGGCCACCAGCACCCCACCCCCTGCAGAAGGAGAACCACCCCGCAAACGGTCCCTGCGATCCAGGCAGAAGACAGAGAACATTGCCAATATCCCTGCCAGGAAATAGTACTCTCCTGATAGTCACCCTTCTGTCCCACTTGGTTACCCAGGCCACCTTGAACTGCCATTGCTCCCCTTCCTATGCCCCATTGGGCAATGCACCTGTGATACCAAGAGACTGGACTCTAACTGGACATTCCTCCACCATCACCCCAGCCCCTTGCACATACCCCTATACTTATTGTCACAAAAATAAACACCCTTGAAACAAATACCATACTGGAGTCAGTGTAATGAATCTCAGATGTATTAGTACAACATTATCAAAGCATTGCAACGTGTATGTACAGTGAAATATACTACAGGATGACCTTTGGTGGGCAGCAGTACATATAGCAGGAGCCAGAATGGGGCACACAAATCTGAAAACAGAGATTCCAAAGGGAACAGTCAGTGGCCATAGACATAGGGTAAGAGGCTGCCATGTACAATGTCCAACAGATTACTGAACTGTTAAGTGGAGTTACAGTCTCTTACCTGTGTGTCACTGGAAGTACTGCTGTATTATGTTTGTTCTGTTGTCCACATCTTCTTCCTCTGCCTCCTCTTCGTTACTGTCCACAGGCTCCACCGCTGCCACAAGACCATCTCCAGGCTCATCCTCCTGTAGAAAAGGCACCTGGCTTCTCAAGGCCAGGTTGTGCAACATACAGCATGCCATGATGATCTGGCACACCTTCTTGGGTGAGTAGTACAGGGATCCACCTGTCAGATGGAGGCACCTGAACCTGGCCTTCAGGAGGCTGAAGGTTCTCTCAATTATCCTCCTTGTACACCCATGTGCCTCATTGTAACGTTCCTCTGCCCTTGTCCTGGCATTCCTCACTGGGGTCAGTAACCATGAGAGGTTGGGGTAACCAGAGTCACATGTAAATATTGAGGAACAACAGTTAGACCCACACTAACCCTTAGGGACAATCCCATACCCAGACACCTACTTATACTGTGTGGGGACCTTTGGATCACCTATTAGCCACACCCGGGGCCTCTGGAGTTGGCCCATCACATATGGGATGCTTCTATTCCTCAAGATATAGGCGTCATACACAGAGCCAGGGTATTTGGCATTCACATGGAAGATGTACTGGTCCGCCAAACACACCATCTGCACATTCATCGAGTGATCGCTTTTCCTATTCCTGTAAACCTGTTCATTTCTCCAGGGGGGGGCAAATGCCACATGTGTACCCTCAGTGGCACAATCATGTTGGGGATATGTCAGCCTTCACTGTGGCCAATTCATCCACCTGAGGGAACACGATGTAGCTTCGCATGTGCTTCAGCAGGGCAGACAACACTGGTCAACACGTTGGAGAACATTGGCTGAGACATCCCTGATGCCCTGGCCACTGTAGTTTGAAAGGAACCACTTGCCAGGAAATGGAGCTCTGACAGGACCTGCACTAGCGGGGGGATTCCTGTGGGCTGGCGGATAGCTGACATCAGGTCTGGCTCCAATTAGGCACACAGTTCTTGGATTGTGGCACAATCAAGTCTGTATGTGATGATAATGTGTCTGTCCTTCATTGTCGACAGGTCCACCAGGTGTCTGTACACTGGAGGATGCCGCCATCTCATAATCTGCCTCAGCGGTTGTAGCCTATGGAGGAGAACGGTGAGGAGAGAGTCATATTTCCACATAGATTGAACTAATGTTGCTGAATTAACGTCACAGAAGCAGTATGTGAAGGCCAGAGTCAGTTGATGTGCCAATCTGCTGTAACGCAGTTAGGTGCCATGCCATATGCCCCCCTGAAATGGCAGCTGCCTGACCTGTGAGGAGGGACAAGTGGAAATGAGGTAATTGCGCTGGCGTAGTGCCCTGTCGCGGTACGCGGTCGATGACCACTGACAGCGACTCCTCCTCCGATGGAAGCTCCCTGGCGGTGGCGGACACCTCTGTGCCCACCCCAACAACAGGTACAGCCGCCACCCCCCTACCAGCACCGCCCTCCCTGACGCCCCTCAGCATGTTTCCCGTGCCCGCTCACACAGGAGGGTTGGCATCTCCTTCGCTCCAGGCACCTTAGGCCCTGCCCCAGTCAGCCCTGCTGCCCTCAGTGAGGACGCTATTGACCTCCTGAGATCCCTCTCTGTTGGGCAGTCAACCATACTGAATGCCATCCAGGGTCTAGCAGGGCATTTGCAACAAACAAATGCACATCTGGAGGGCATTCACTCTGGTGTGGCGGCCCAACAGAGAGCATTTCAGGCTCTGGCCTCCGCACTGATGGCAGCCATTGTCCCTGTCTCTAGCCTCCCCCCTCCAACTTCCTCTACCCAGTCCCAATCCCCTCAACCTATCCCAAGCACACCTTCAGACCAGGATTCACCCAAATCAACACACAAAAGTGGCTCAGGCAAACATAGGCACCACACTTCATCCCACAGGCACTCACACAAGCACCATGCCCATGCACACACACCAACATCCACTGCCTCCACTGTGTACTCCTCCTCCTCTTCGTCCACCTCCCTCCCAGTAGCATCTACACTCACACCTACATGCACTACATCTTCATCTACTACCTCCATCACCAGCATGCCAATCACTACACACCCCTCACGAGCAGTCACCACCCCCACGTCCCTTGTGTCCTCTTCCATGGTGTCTGTGACCCCTCCTCCCAAAGTACACAAACGCAAGCACCCACCCACCCAACAGCCACCCACCTCACAACAGCATCCAGCCCATGCACCTTCACCCAAACTCAGCAGACGTACACCCCCTACAACCACTCCCTCTTCCTCCACTCCCAAACCTTCTACATCTTCCCGTCCCAGTGTGTCTAAAAAACTTTTCCGGGCAAACATTGACCTCTTCCCTACGCCTCCCCCCCCGTCCTTCCCCTCGGGCCAGGGTGTCAAGATCCCAGGCCAGCACCTCAGCCACCAAGTCAGCGTCCGCTGTGGTACCTGCAAGTCCCAGAGGATCAAAGGGGGCACCCGTCAGGGCAGCCAGTGTGCCACCGATTCCTCCAAAGGACCAACCCATTCCACCACCTGCCAAGGTGACAAAGGGGCCAGCATGCAGCACGGCCAAGAAGCACGACCCACCCAGCAAGGCCTCCACCACAACTCAAGCTGCCAGTGCCAAGGTCCCAGCAACATCTGCCAACGTGGGGAAGGGAAAGAAATCCCAAGGCAAGACACTTCAGGCCTCAGAGGCTCCAGGTGAGGGACTGGTGCCCACCATCAGCACTGACAGCACCGCAACCTGTACCGCGGAAAGCACCTCCGCAGGCACCGCCATCTGCCCCGCCACTTGCACCACCCCCTGTACCGCCTCTTCCACAATAACTGTCAGCAGCATCATCCCCAGTGGGCAGCCGTCCGAGGCTGCAAGAGACTGCCTGGTGTCTCCCTCCACCACTGCCAGCACCTGCACCACGGGCAGCACCGGCAGCATCCCCACCGCAGACACCGCCGCAAGCACCGCCACCTGCACCGCCACATGCCCAGCCGGTGCCACTACAACTGTCAACAGCAGCATCCCCAGTGGGCAGCCGTCCGGGGCTGCAGGAGACAGCCTGGAGCCTCCCACTACCACTTAAAGCACCCCCACTACCACCAGTTTGCTGCCTTAGTCGCTGCAGGATGGAGTCTGGCCCTGCCTCCATGGAGTATCATGCTACCTGTTCCCTGCAAATCTCGTGCCTCAGACACTCAGGTGAGGGAATGTGTACTGCCACACCCCAAGAGCAGCATCACTGGGCACAATGCGCCCTGCAGAACCAGTGTAGAAATGCATCCACTCACCCAATCCTTGGCAGGATGAAGCAGACGGCACAAGGCCCCCTCCATAACCAGTGGAGATTTGCATCCACTATCACTATCCTTGGCAGGATGAAGCAGACTGGGCACAAAGCCCCCTCCAGAACCAGTGGAGAAATGCATCCACTATCACTATCCTTGGCAGGATGAAGCAGACTGGGCAAAAGGCCCCTCCAGAACCAGTGGAGAAGCCATCCAGTAGTGAGACTGTGGCTTTGCACTCCTCAGGACCAAGTAGTGGGCAAACCACCCACTTGAGGGACTTGAGAAACTGTGGCCTTGAACTCCCCAGGACATCGCAGTGGGCAAGTTGCCCCCTCCAGGAGCAGTGGCGTAGTACAATCTTCCTGTTGAGGTGCCCCCCTCCCATTCCCCCTGAGGTGCCTGTGTGTGTTGGACCTGATGCCCCTGCAGTGTTCTCTCCGTTTTGAGGCAGGAGTCAAGTGTGGGCTTCGCCCATGATTTTGTGGCCCAGTGGGCCACCGACATTTGCAAAGGACAGTGTACGGCCTTCTGTACCTATTGTAAATGTATATACTGTTTTTCTAATCGTTAGCTATATCTGCATATTTCAAAATATCACTATTTGCACTCTATTCCTTTTATCCTTACGTTCTTCCAGGGGGTTAAGGGGTGTAAATGTAATGTTGCTGCATGTTTTTGTGTGTATGGTGTTGTGGGTGGGGGTGGGGTGGGGGTGTTGTGTGTTGCATGTGTCTCTCTTTTTCCTCCCCCCTCCCCTGTGTGCTAGGTGCAGTACTCACCGTGGTCGTCACCACCGCCTTTGATATCCGTCGTGTATGAGAAGATACACCAGCATGGGGAACACCTGCAGCTCAGCCTACATGGTGTCCTGGTTCTTCGTTGGTTGTCAAGAGGTGAGTGGTTTCCCTTCCAAGTCCTGTTTCCACCAAGCTTTTGATGGCGTTGGTACCGCCCCAGAAAAGCTGGTGGATTGGTGGGTTGTGATAGGGTGGGCGGTACATTGTCTTCCGCCTGTCTGTTGGTGGTTACTGCCGTGGTGTTTGTTGCTACCGCTGTGGCGGTTAGAGTGTTAAAGTGGCTGTTTATGTTGGTGGTTTCCGCCGTGGTCGTGATCCCATTTTTTTACCGCCGGCCTGTTGGTGGTATTACTGCCACTTTAACACCGACCACCAGGGTTGTAATGAGGGCCTTAATCTTCTCTATGGTCGTCCCCATCATACCAAAACACTTGGAGTTCCTGTCTGAGTGTCCACTGGTCATGACATATGATTTTGAGTGTTTTGCCTGTAGAGCCGAGTCTTCCCTATAGGTCAAAAATGAATCTATTGAAACCTGTAGGCCATTTGCTGTGCGGGCAATAAGCACTGCCTTGTCTGCATAGAATCGAATGGGTATAGTTTGTCTTCCCATACGGGGCTTATCGTTCCCTTTACCCACTATATGTTTATTACAGAACACACTTTTCAATATCCAATACCAATTTATGGATTCCTATCCGGTTCAGGAGGGCCTGAAGATTTTGGGGAATAAAACTGTATCAGTCGTCATATTTCCTGCTTGAAAATTTTTAGAAAAATGGGTCATCTATGAATCAGCTGTGATCAGATAGTCGACATCTAATACTGAGAAAAAAGGATAGTTAACTATTTCTGAAAACTTAGGGGGTCAATATGGCAGGGAACGGGAAAGGGCGCTGTCACCGCCAGCAGCGCCCGCCAGCAGAACACTGCCAGTCCGTATCACAGGTCATGATACGGCTGGTGGCGCTCTGCTGTCATGGTGGTGCTGGTGGTAGCAGCGCCACCTTACCACCATCCGCCAGTATGATCACTGCCGGATTTCCGCCCTTATTGTGGCGGAAGTCCGGCAGTGATCATAGTATGGCGGACGGATGGTAGCCGCGGTGACGGTCTTTTGGCGGCCGTCACCGCGGCGGTAGGCATTTTTTTTTACCGCCAATGACATAATTAGGACCTTAGTGTTATTCCTCAACCTCCCTGCCACTACGAGATCATCCCATGATCTACTCCTTATTTCATTTTTCCTCTCCTCTAAGGTAGATTAATATAACCTTCTTCCATCTTCAGTGTCTTGTGTTAAGCACGGACGGGTTTGAAGGGCAGCCATCAGCCGTTTATAAGGGGCTGAGCATTCCGTGTTATACCATTTGTGGGAAAGAAACTGTACAGGGACCTTACTTGAAATTAAATGATCTCAAATGGACCTACAGATGTTTTTAAATCCAGCTTGTATGGTGCCATGACTTGCCTCCTCAGTTAAACAGGTAAAGATAGAATCCATATTCACAGCAACAGTATCACGTTAAAATTTGTGCCATTGTATTCTTAGATCTTTATTCTTTGAGTAGTCTATCCTACGGGGTTTATTCCCAGGGCCCTTGGTATAGAAATTTGATGTGATAATAAGAGGGTTATGGTTGCTTACACATTTACTAAGCACTTTAAAATCTAGGAGTAGGGGAAAAAGCTTTGCCGATATCACAATAGAGTGAATTGCGCTTCCTGAATAGTTTCCCGTAAAGGTTGGGATACAGGCATTCTCCCTACATAACATGTCACAGGACATATAAAAGATGGTTTATGAGCTTTGGGTACCTACAATTTATAATTTATGCAATAATCTTTAGATTTTTTACTAGACCAATCCACCTTTCTCTACAGCTAAAAAGAATGTTGTTGGGCATGCCATTTTAGTGATTGGCTTTAGTTTGGAGCCAGTGAACAGTCTTATGTTCTCCTCCGTCTCATATATAATTTGTGGGACATTTTCTAGAACAATCACATAAGGGGTGCAATCAGATGGAAACTGCAGAGTCTCTGTGTTGGTATGGTGATTAAGATTATGATTGTGAGCCCCTTTTATACATGGCGAAGTGCAGGGTCTCTTTCTCCCTACGGGACCCGAGTGTCCGAGCCTTCTGGTGGTTGGGTATAGGTGGCAAAACTAGCAGATTCATGTGAACCCTCAATGGCATTTCTGCACGCATTCTGTGAGACCCACCCCTCGCTAGATGACATAGGTGCTGACTAGGATATGTTATCCAGTTCTTCAGTTCTGCCAATGGCACTGTCATTTTCTGGAGGTGCTAGACGCAGGGATACTAGTTTCAGCTAGTATTTAGTCAAAGCCATAATCTTGGTTTCCAACCAGCGGTGGTTTCTTCATAGGGGCGCAGTGGTGTTGACCTCCTACTGCTGCAAGCCACTACTCCCAGGCTCATTTTCACAAATGCAATTAGCCTTCTGTGGCCGTACTTACATTAAACTATATTTCCTAATGGGGCAGGGCAAGGGAGCTCTGGGTAGGACGATCAGGTGAGACAAACTGAGCTGCGCATGTCAGATTGGCTAGAATTTTTACTGTTGCCAACCTGACATGCACAGTTCAGGATTCCACGTTAAGGGCTACCATGGAGCTGCAACAGCAAAGACACAGCTCCATCGGTATTCAATGGAGTGCTGTGCATGCATTGCCTTAGCCAATCCAAGCACTATTCTTATGCTCCTTTGTATTATATGCAGCATAAGAGCAGTGCTTGGATTGGCTGTGGAGTTTGGGCTTATTTTTTCCCCACCAGGATTGGAAACACATAGCGAGGCAGGAGGATTAACCTCAGGACTCGGAGTGCTTTCAGTAGAAGAAGATTGCCGAGGTAAGTCTTCTTTATTGCATTAATGAATGTATATGCTATTATACTATTGTAATGCCCCACCATTTATAAAGTCAGCAGCTGCCACTGTTTTTAACCTGATACAAAAGTCATTCATTACTTCTACTTTGATTAGGAACTGATTTTGTGTCTCTGTAACAAAAGTGCACGTATGATTTGTTATGTCATCCTTACCAATCCTTTGTTTGGCCCCTTTTCAGGGTTGGACCGCTTTGCCACTTTGGCCAACTCTTCCAGCACAGGAGCTGATTTACTCGGCGGTCTAGCCTTAGCATCCCTTCTCTTTTAAAGCAATGGGGGGGCTTGCTATTAATGAAATATTGTCTCCTTGGTTTCCTCTCATTTCTAATGTACAGGGAGGCAGAACTCTATTCTCTCAATGGTTCAGTCCCCATCCAGACATCCTGTGTGCCCCTATCATCCCAGGACAAGGAATTCTCAATATTGGACTCCTGATTAGCAGTAATAAACTCTGGTTCCAGATGGAGCTTCTGGACTTGCTGCTGCACAGCATTAATCTTTCCCTCCACGTTCTCCAGTTCTGATGTGATCACGTCCATTAATGTAGTCAAACAATTTGCAATGGAGGATTTTAGTACAGAGGAGTCACAGTTCCTCTCCTTTGTAGGTGCAGCTTTTCTCCAGTGCTGGGGCTTACCACAGAAACAGACACTGAAACACAGGTGGTCCTACAGCAAAGCCAAGAAGAGGTGATACAGGCCGGAGTCTTTCGGGTAATGATGGATGAAGAAGGGCCCACTCTTGGACTGAGTCATACCCGGGTGCATCATACAGGGAAGCAAAGGGCCTCAAAAGTGCCTGAAAGGCGAGCCGTCACTTACCATTCCTTCTGTCTCTGTGAAGGGACTCTGGGAGAGGGAGTCCTGTGGTCTTCTCCCCTGCTGAGCATCCCGTGACACAGGAAAGAAAGGGCATTAAAAGCATCTGACTGGTGCGCTGTCATTTGCCCTGTGCTACTGGATCTGGGAAGAGACTCTGGGAGATGGAGTCCTGTGGCTGTCTCCCCTGCTGAGCATGTTTCTTGTTCTCTGTGGTAGTGAAGAGATCTACATGAGGAATAGTCCAGGTACACAAGACAGGCACGACAGAGTCATGGAGGACCCACTCGTGGTTTTCTTGAATAGATCAGCTGAGGGAGTCAGTTTGAATGTTCAGGACTCTTTTCCATGATGTGTTGGAGTGATCATCAGGTTTCCATCTAGCAACCAGATCCAGGTGGACTAGAATTCTAGCGATAAGGCTCTGGACCTCATTGCTTCTTGGTAGTTCTGATAGTTTGAAATTGTTGTGTTGTCTGCCTGAACAAGGAGTGAGAGTCTTGAAAGAAGGTTAGAAAGATTTCAGAGCTAAGTGAGCAGCTCTTAGTTTCAGTAGGTTGATGTGGTATGTCATTTCATTTGTGTACCACATTCCTCGTACCTGAGGTGATCTATGTGTGCCTCAATCTAAACCCCCTGGGTGCCCGGTGCCGAGGTCGAGACCAGCTCGTCCTGCTATGGGCCATCGAGGGAGCGCTAGCGCTCCCCGAGGGCCTAGCACCACCCCTCCCCTGGGCAGGGATATAAGGGGAACCCCTTCCCCTTCCACCCCGCACCACCTGACTCCCCCCATGACGATTGCGCGCTGACCTCGTCAGAAGCCTACCCTGAGCTTCGAGCGCGGATCAGAAGAGAAATGCAAATGCATTTCTCCTCCGATCACGTGGAGGGCGCGAGAGAGGCATGAAAGGAGAAGAAAGGTGTCTCTCTCAACATTTCTGCTGCCCGACCGCGATGCGATCGGGCAGCAGAAATGCCTCTAGACACCAGGGAATGTTTTTATCTTATTTTTTATTATTGAATAAGAGGAGTTTCCCCTTGTGCAAGGGCCGTTCCCCACGGGGGCTAAATATGTTTAGGCCTTTTCTGCCCCCCCCCCCGGGGGCAGGTCGGCTGATTATAATGAGGCCAATCTGCCACCGGGGGGGAGGAGAAGGGGGAAGAAACCCCTAGACACCAGGGATCTTTTTTTGTTGTGTGTTTTATTTTTATATGTGGGGAGCGACCCCTTAGGCAAGGGTCGCTCCCCTGCAGGCAAAATGAACTCTAGACCGTTTCTGCCCTCCTTGGGGGCAGATCGGCCCATTTTTATTAGGACAATCTGCCCCAAGAGGGGAAGAAACCACTAGACACCAGGGATTTTTTTACTGTTGTTAGTTTCACGTGAGGGGAGTGACCCCTTAGGCAAGGGCCGCTTCCCTGGGGGAGCAAATTTGTTTTAGGCCATTTCTGCACCCCTTGGCGCCAGATCGGCCTATTGTAATTAGGCCGATCTACCCTCAGGGGGTGTAGAAACCCCTAGACAGCAGGGATCTTTTTTTTGTTTGTTTATTTTATTTTTTTTATATGTGGGGAGCGACCCCTTAGGCAAGGGTCGCTCCCCTGGGGGGCAAATTGTCTTTAGGCCATTTCGCCTATTTTTATTATGCCAATCTGCCCCCAAGAGGGGTAGTAACCACTAGACACCAGGGATTTTTATTTTTGTGCGCCAATTTCACACAAGGGGAGCGGGGTTGCTCCCCGGGGGATGGGGGGGATTTATTTTAGGTCATTTCTGCTCCCCTTAGGGGCAAATCGGCCTATTTCTATTAGGGCAATTTGCCCCCGGGAGCGCAGAAACTACTTAGGCACCAGGGAGGGGTGTGTGTGTTTATGTGTGTGTTTTGTTTGGAGGGCAGCCCCTTGGGCAAGGGTCACTCCCCATGGGGCAGATCAGCCTATTTTTGGAAGGCCCACCTGCCCCCAAAGGGGGCAGAAAGCCCACCAGAGACCAGGGAAGATTATTTTTGAAAAATAAGAAGGCAGGGGTATGGCCATACCCCCGCCCCAAATAAATGGGGCCAAAGTTGGTCTGCCCCCGCACACTAAAACATCTTATCCCAAGGCAAGCAAGAGGACATTTGATTATTTTGGGTTTTGCTTTTACATTTGGGCCATGAGAGCTTGGCTAACTCTCAAAATCGTCCCACTTGGAATGGTGAGGGCTGCACTTTTTGGACTTTGGAACGCTGTCATGTAGAAAAATCCACGAGACATAGACACATCTGAAAACTAAACATTGGGGTGAGTCTGGGATGGTGTGCTTCACATGCACCCAGCACCATTTTCTTACCCACAATGCCCTGCAAACTCCAACTTTGCTGGAAATCACTCATTTCTTCCACATTTTTGAGAAGGAATCTTCCGGAATCCACAAAATTCATACCACCCAGCATTGTATCATCCATACCGATAAAAATTCTTCCCCACTTGTCAGCCTAAAAATGTTTTGTTCAAACTGCCCTTTTGGACCCGCTTTGGTTCCCCCTCAATTTCAACATGTTTTTGGCTCTTCCCTGTCACAGGCACTTGGTCCACCTACACAAGTGAGATATCATTTTGACCAGGAGACTGAGGGGAACATTGGGTGGTAGGGAATTTCTCCTGGTGCAGGGATCCCACACAGAAATGTGGGAAAATATGATTTTTTAGCTAAATTTGATGTTTGCTGAGGATTCTGGGTAATAAAACACTGGGGGATCCACGCAAGTCACACCTGTCTGGACTCCCTACGGTGTCTAGTTCCCAGAAATGTCTGGGTTTGGTAGGTTTCCCTGTATGGCTGCTGAGCCCGGCACCAAAAACGCAGGACCCGCAAAAACAGGTGGTTTGTTATTTGATAATTCTGATATGTACAGATAGTGTTTTGGGGCATTTTCTTTCGCGGGCACTAGGCCTACCCACACAAGTGAGGTACCATTTTTATCGGGAGACTTGGGGAAACGCTGGGTAGAAGGAAATTTGTGGCTCCTCTCAGATTCCAAAACTTTGTCATCGAAATGTGAGGAAAAAGTGTTTTTTTGGCCAAATTTTGAGGTTTGCAAATTATTCTGGGTAACAGAACCTGGTAAGAGCCCCACAGGTCACCCCATCCTGGATTCCCCTAGGTGTCTAGTTTAAAGAAATGCACAGGTTTGGTAGATTTCCTTAGGTGCCAGCTGAGCTAGAGGCCAAAATCCACAGCTATGCACTGCAGAAAACAGCTCTGTTTTCTTTGGGAAAATGTGATGTGTCCATGTTGCGTTTCCTGTCGTGGGCATTAGGCCTACCCATGCAAGTGAGGTACCATTTTTATCGGGAGACTTGGGGGAAACAAAGAATAGCAGAACAAGTGTTATTGCTCCTTGTCTTTCTCTGCATTTTTTACTTCCAAATGTAAGACAGTGTGTAAAAAAGACATCTATTTGAGAAATGCCCTGTAATTCACATGCTAGTATGGGCACCCCAGAATTCAGAGATGTGCAAATAACCACTGCTTCTCAACACTTTATCTTGTGCCCATTTTGGAAATACAAAGGTTTTCTTGATACCTATTTTTCACTCTTTATATTTCACCAAATGAATTGCTGTATACCCGGTACTGAATGAAAACCCATTGCAAGGTGCATCTCATTTATTGGCTCTGGATACCTAGGGTTCTTGATGAACCTACAATCCCTATATATCCCCACAACTAGAAGAGTCCAGCAGACGTAACGATATATTGCTTTCAATCTGACATCGCAGGAAAAAGTTACAGAGTAAAACATGGAGAGAAATGGCTGTTTTGTTACCTCAATTTCAATTGTTTTTTTATTTTAGCTGTTATTTTCTGTAGGAAAACCTTGTAGGATCTACACAAATGACCCCTTGCTATATTCAGAATTCCGTCTACTTTCCAGAAATGCTTTGCTTTCCAGGATCCAGCATTGGTTCCACACCCATTTCTGTCACTAACTGGAAGGAGGCTAAAAGTACAAAAAACAGTAAAAATGAGGTATTTCCCAGTAAAATGCCAAAATTGTGTTGAAAAATGTGTTTTTCTGATTCAAGTCTGTCTGTTCCTGAAAGCTGGGAAGCTGGTGATTGCAGCACCGTACACCCCCTGTGGATGCCATTTTCAGGGATAAAAACACAAGCCTTCTCCCGCAGCCCTTTTTTCCTGTTTTTTGGCTAATTTCTTGGTCTCCTTCAGGGGAACCCCCAAACTCTGGGTATCTCTCGAATCCCTAGGATGTTGGAAAAAAGGATGCACATTTGGTGTGGGTAGCTTATGTGGACAAAAAGTTATGAGGATCTAAGGGCAAACAGCCCCAAATAGCCCCCCCAAAAAAGGCCTGCCACCTGAGGGGGAAAAGGCCTGGCAGCGCAGGGGTTAAAGGGATGCATGGGCCACTATTGTCTGTGATGGGAGGACCAGATAAAAAGCCATTCTGAGGAGGAGATTTTTTGTCTGACACCACCATTCGAAAGATTGCTTTGTGTTTAGGGAAATAGTGATCTTGCCTTCCAATTATCTGAATATTGGCTCCAATGGTCTACAGACATTGTTGTAGCTCTGTGGGGG
This sequence comes from Pleurodeles waltl, assembly GCF_031143425.1. Lineage (NCBI taxonomy): Eukaryota > Metazoa > Chordata > Amphibia > Caudata > Salamandridae > Pleurodeles > Pleurodeles waltl. Next base: position 1,192,799,432 of record NC_090446.1, read on the forward strand.
CAGGCGTAGGAAGGGTTTGCCTAGATGTGGGTCCCTTGCTCGCTATACCACCATATTCAAGCTAGCCTGGCTGATGAGGGGTGATACCATGACACTGGTCCCAGGATGCTTGTTTCTGGTCCAGGGAGGACCTGGCCTGGCAGTACGGGCTCGACTGTTCCCATGGGGAGCAGGGTGAAGACTGATTTGCCATAGGCTGGGTCCAAACTCTAATGGCATGGCGAGCAAAAAAAAATGATGGATCAAACCCAGATCTGTGACTGGGGGTGAATGTTTGATTTTTTTCCACATTCTGTCCATCATCTGTTCTTTTTGCTTTTCTGTTTTTGGCATGTATGTGTTGTAATGTCAATGGGTTATTTGTGTAAGTGGTGTGCTGTGTAGTGTGTTGTGCATGGGGCACATATGGCTAAAGTACTGTGTGTGTGTGTGTGTCTGAAAGAGAGAGAGAGAGAGAGAGAGAAAGAGAGAGAGAGAGAGAGAGAGAGAGAGAGAGACTTACCTCTATTCCATAGCCACTTCCATTGTATGTCGTCCATTGAGTCCAGTGACAGGCTCCCTCCGTCAGCAAACTGCTGCCAGTACACCGCATGCACAACTGTAACATCTAAATGTGGTCGGCGGCAACCCACCAGCCTGACGGCTAGGAAGAGCATCTGTTGTGGCGGTTAGTGGCTCAGCCGCAATACATCTAAATATTGTGGGCGGAACACTGTCGACTTGACATGTTTTCAGATCCGCTGTCATGCCACATTAGCCGTAAGCATGCCAAGATCTAAATCAGGCCCTTAGATCTCCTTAGTGTTACAAGTGGGCTTGCTGGAGAGTGATCCCACAAAGAAACAGGTTGTCTGATGAGGCAGAGGTATTGAGGGAGTGGAAGAGTTGCTGGAGGAACTGGATGTTGTAATGGTGAAGGCTGTCAGGAAGCATAGTGTCCAGGAGAATCTGGAAAGACTATCGGCGATAATGGAAAATCTGCTGTTGAGTATTCTGAATCCAAAGTTGTTGGAACGCTTCTCATCTTCTTTGTTCTGAACCAATCAGCAGATTTAGAAATGGAAAATGCAGATTCTTTTTGTCTTTCCTTAGAAAGACTTCTCGATGTGAAATGTGCCTACGTTTCAACGGCATGGTTACTTTCTAAGTTGACGGTCTGTCTAAATGTCAAATGTCACCTCCTCTTTGACTTTGACCTAGTTCTCGACGGTCACCATGTTGCCACTGTACTTCGCCTCAACATCCAAGTTCTTGATGCTGAATAAAAATGTAAGGGTGGAGGAGGGGCTGACCCTCTCCTCACTCACGTGATGCTCCGCCTTCAGAAAGCTCCTCTTGCTGTCTGTGCAGTTCCTCTCTTCCATGGAGGTAAATCTTCTTCCTGTCCCTCAGAGTATGCCTGGAAAAGGTCTCACTGTGTTGACATTTGTCTGGGCTTTGACTGTCAGGAAAAAAACTATACACATATCATGGGGATCTGTTTTTGGCATTTTTCTACAATACTTGGCAAATAAATAGGACATTTTGTATGCTTTATAAATGATTTTGTCTGCCAAACAGTGACAGAGAAACACTCTAGAAATTTAAAGACATTGCGTGATGCTTGTTAGATTCCAATTTGTAGAAATTTCTGTGAAAAAAAGCCAAAAATGTTGAGCACAGTTTTTTGAAGTCATTGCCGTCTGCTGGGGAGGATAAGATAATGGAGGGCCCTGAGCTTTTTAAAGGTACAGTGTCAAACTTCAGACTAGCATAGCTACAGCCTATGTGACTACGGTGCCCTATTCCTTCATCAGTGCTTATGATTATCAAAGGAGATTCCTCAAAGAAGAACAAATGGTTTTCAAGCAAGCGTGGTCAGACTGGCACAGTTTAAAACCATTTGTTTTGCACTGTTTGCAAAATACTGAAGCGTTGCAGGAAGGAAATGCAGCTGGCTCAGCCCTCAATAACAAAAACAGTTCCCACTCTGCCAGCCCACTGTTCCAGTGGATGCCTTGTACAATTTATGCTGAACAAAAGAGATCACACATTTTCATAACACTTAAAAATGTGGCACAGTATTGAAACGTACATCATTCATACAGTTAAGCCCCATGCCAATTCACTGTTAAAGACCCATTTTGCACAACAGACAAAACAACTACTGAAAAAGGGACTGTACGTTTTTTAATACGCCCTATATTCACAACCTGTCCACGAAATATACAACATATTTATAATAAATACAATAATGTAAACACAAATGATTGTTCATAAGGTGCATAATTTAATTCCTATACACACTGTTCTGTAAAACATTCTTGATTTACAGGGTTCTCCACTAGGTTCTCCACGGAATAATACCCACAAAATTGATTACAACCGGAATCAAAGTCTTTCAAATGTTGTGATAAGCTATATGTACTACCATTCAGATAAACAAAGACCTAAATCCCACACCGTGAGATTCTTTCATTTATGTTTAAGAACAGAAATGCACAATAGACCGGTATTTTAAATTGGACAGTAGCTTGCATTAAGAAAAGAGATATATAACCGGCCCATCCTTTCAAACATCATGTGATTGGGTTCAGTCGACATTGTAATCCTCCAACCACAAAGTGCAAAATATGTCATTAATAACACAAAGATTACACATATTCTAGCACCATGACCAATAGTAAAGAAAGACACACTTTTGCAACTACCATATCACAGCCCATATAAAGGCTTGTGGGAAGACACATAAAAGAATGTCCTTCATGCTCCAGAATTTGTTTGCAATGTTACAACTGACTGTGAAATACGTTACACTACAGATACATGTCACATATAATAGGTATTTGGAAACCTAAAATGTCTGTCAGGAGATAATGGAATGAAAAATCTTGCAACCTGATTGGTCAAAACAGAAATCATACATTCAGAACATGTTAAACAGACACACCAATTATAAGCTGCACTTAAAAACATATTTGTTCCTTTTTTGTTTTGGGTTTTGACAGTGCAACTGTGAAACAGATCTACTGTTAACTAAATATAGAATCAACGTTGAACCTGCCCCCTTCAACAATTGGATTTCTTCAACCAGCTTCTTTAATTGATTGGCTTGAAACGTTGTCAATCACATCTGTCCTCGCCCAGTGGCGTACTCATCTCTCATCTAATGCTATTGGTTTCCTGAGAGTGTCCTTTCGCCTCCAGTTCTTGCACTGCACTGCACGAGAAACTACTTTACAAATGTAGCCCTATATGTCTGCTCCTTCTGATTCCCTGACAATGTTTGCTTTATTTTAAGTGTGGATTGGAAGTGTCTGGTATTTTCTGCTGACCAACGTGCACATGGACAACGCCTCTTTGGTATAGGACCTCTGCATTTTACAACTGTGCACCAACTACCTGGAACTGCTCTCTCCATTCCAATACTAATTTGGAAATATTGCCATAATAATTAACTGTGGCCTTGAAAGAGCACTACTTGGCTCAATTGAGTGTGAAATTGTCCACTTAATCTCTTTGATGGTCCACATTTATTTTGAATGATATTCAGGCATGTTAACTCATCTTATTTCAAAAACATGAGCAATTAAAGAAGTCTACCATGTGAACAGATATAAACTGTTTGGCGGTATGCATGCGCTTATCTGTTCATTAAAATATACAATTAATGATTTTTTTCTGCAGTTTGAGCAAATATAGAATCCTAGCTTGCTTTACAAGAAGCCAAATTTTACTGTTGCTTTCTCCAAAGAATACCTGCATGCTATCTTTAGTCCAACTACACTACTACATTGTACAAAGAAGATGTTTCTCTTTTTCTACTCCTCCCCAGAATTGCACCACTTTGCTATCCTATCTCCAAGTTCCGCTGTATCTCCAGTGGTGTAACAAATACCCCCCACAGTCACTGCGGTGGGGGGGGGGGGATGAGCTCCAGGGGGCCCCTGTTGTGTTGGGGGCCCTAGGCCCTCATGCTACTCAAATGAGTGACACGGACACAGAATGGTGGGTTCATACAACTGGCCGAGGACACGTGCGCCCGGCTTCTTTTTTGCAGGGTCACCTGACTAGTGACACCTGCAATGGATGGATGTGAGGTGAGTGTGGAAGCCAGCACTCAGAAGAGTGGCTGGTGGAAATACTAGAATGTGTCCAGCCCAACACTTCTTCCCACCCAAACTCTACTGAAAAACAAACAACCAAGTCCAACCTGTGGGAGAGAAACAAACACTAAAATAATCACTGAGGGGGTCATTCCGACCCTGGCGGTCATGGACCGCCAGGGCCGGGGACGGAGGAAGCACCGCCAACAGGCTGGCGGTGCTTCAGGGGCAATTCTAACAGCGGCGGTAAAGCCGCGGTCAGAAAAGGGAAACCGGCGGTTTCCCGCCGGTTTTCCCCTGCCCCAGGGAATCCTCCACGGCGGCGCTGCAAGCAGCGCCGCCATGGGGATTCCGACCCCCTTCCCGCCAGCCTGTGCCTTGCGGTTTACACCGCCAGGAAGAGGCTGGCGGGAACGGGTGTCGTGGGGCCCCTGGGGGCCCCTGCAGTGCCCATGCCACTGGCATGTGCACTGCAGGGGCCCCCTAACAGGGCCCCATTAAGATTTTCAGTGTCTGCAAAGCAGACACTGAAAATCGCGACAGGTGCCACTGCACCCGTCGCACACCAGCAACTCCGCCGGCTCCATTCGGAGCCGGCTTCATCGTTGCTGGGGCTTTCCTGCTGGGCGGGCGGGCGGCCTTTTGGCGGTCGCCCGCCCGCCCAGCGGGAAAGTCAGAATGACCGCCGCGGTCATTTGACCGCGGTACGGTCTTCTGGCGGGGGAACTTTGGCGGGCGGCCTCCGCCGCCCGCCCAAGTTGGAATGACCCCCTGAGTCTCTTCGGGAGGTCCACCGGACATTCTGCATGGAAGAGATGCAGCTGGAGAACTCAGCATCACAGCACGCCTCCGTAGTTTAACCAGACTGCTCTGGACACGAATGGCAGTGTTGATGAAGTCTGGATACCTCAATCGCCTGTCCATGACATCACAATGCATTCCGGCACCATAGGTCCTGTCCCACCTGGTCTCACAGTGTGGGAGTCTATTTATAATGTTCAATGCTGGTGCATCAGGAGCAGTGGGGAGTCCACTTCCAGGATCTCTTGGAAGGCATTCAGGCTCCAGGGATAACAAACCTCCAAAGCCTAAGGATGACTTAGATGGAAAGGCGTCGTCCCTGAGCGCAGTGTTGCATGCTAACGCTCTCTGGTAGAGCAGCTCCAGGCTTCCCTCTCGTGCCAGAACTCCATTGGACAGGAGTCTCCTCAAGGTCCTTTGATGGGCTGCCAAAGAACCGTGTGGACTGTGCCATGCCTATCGCAGGCCAAGCGAAGGCGCTGCTGAGGAATGGCCAACAGGACCACATCCAAATCACACTTGGAGCCACAAGGGGGGTTGTCACAGAGTTTGTATGCCCTGGCCATTAGGACTCAGGTGCACTGGCCTTTGTCCAATAGTCTTGGGTGACCAGTCTCCGTCTGCAATCTCAGTGTTTCCTGGGTACCTGTCCTGGAGCTGCCTCAGACACATCTCTCTTGGTGGGATTCCCCTTTCACTAAAACTCCCTTGAGGCCCTTGCCCCTCGATTGCCACAGGACTACATGGGCTGTGCAGGCCATTCGTAGGCTGTGCCAAGGGGGTTGCTGCAGAACTCCCAACAGGGCCACGTCCAAGCCTCGTGCTGCCCCAAAGGTGGATGGTCCAAATGGTTGAGTATGCTCTCTTTGGCAGGTCCCAGGTTCACGGGGGCTCACAGCAGGTTTCTGGGTGGTCAGCCTTCGACGGTGCCAGGGATGCCTTGTGAATTTCTGGTCTTTTCACTGACTCTGGCTCCACTCTTGTGGTGCTGTGCTCCTTAGGTGGTGGTGTGATGCACCTGGTAATGATGACAATCTTACTGAACAGTATTTTAGGAGAGCAGGTGGCAGTGGCATTCTTAGAGAAGGGATGACTTGAGGGACTTCATGGCCACGTGTGTTTCTTGCATAGCATATGCAGTTGGCAGCAGGGCCGTCACTACTTGGCACGTCCAGGCTCGATGCTTGGCAGCCGCCTGCCTGCCATGACTCTTGAAAGGCAGTTGCGGATTGAGAGCACTGTCCATCTACTCATTGAACATGAGGTGAGCCCGTGGGGAGAAGAGAAAAGTGAAGCTCTGTGAGAGGTGTGAGCAAAAGGGGTGAAGGACAGTGAGGCGGCTCTGCACTTAAAGCACCTACTCATTCAAAGAGCCTACTCATTCCCCTGAGAGGCTGCATGCCTCTTAACCCCCCCGAACCCTCACCCCAGTGGTAAAGGGAAACCCCTGGGACAAGAGCAGCTGCCCAGCGAGAGGCTGCCTGCTGAAGCCCCGCCCAAATGCGAGACTGGGACAAACTGACTTGCAGATGCCTGTGCTGCATTCCCGTGCAAAGAGAGGGAGGAAACACTCCCTCCCGTGAGGTGGACTGTGCCTTTACGAAAGCGGCAGAAGAAATGACTGGATCACAAGTGAGTGGACCTCCCCCTCGCCATTGCTGCTGCCCTGTTCGGTGGACTCACTCCCCCACCAGAAGTCCCATGTGTGGCGAGGAGACTTCACTTCAGGCGGGCCCCACTGTGGAGCAGCTCGCCTGCTGACCCGCCTGCCGCCATCTGGTCCAGGAGAAAAGAGAAGACAGTGCTAAGAGGGAACAGTGTTGACAACAGAACATGTTCCAGGGCCCTCTAAACAAGCAAACGCGGCACCGGTCTAACCTGTGATCTGCTGGAGCAACAGCAAGCAGCCCTGTCTGCCTCCGGTCGTATCCGGCGAGGGAGAAAAGAAGCAAGAGACTGCGTCGCAACAAAGGAGACCTCCACCTCTGCAGCACTGCGGGGAACAAGACTGGCAGTACTGCGGAGGAGGACCTCGAGCAAGAAAACAGCTGCCATTGCCAGTCCTCACCTGCAGGTCAGTGGGGCTCTCGCCCATTTAGGCTGCCAGCTTAACCGCTGGCCAGGATAAGCTACTGTGTCTGGGTTGTGAGGCCTAGTGAGCCTCTGCTGTGTAATCAATGTGGAAGTCCTGCAGTGGCTTCTCCACAAGGCACTGAAGCTAGCCTGCAAGAGCCACGGCAAACCAGAAGGGCGGTTTCAGCGCCACCTGGTGGACACTCACCAGAATGCATCCAGTGTCGATCGATTACAGCCAGAGCAAGCAACTAATGGAAAGAAAAAAGAAGAAAAAGGAAAGTCATGAAAGAGGTAAACCTTCCACAAGTATGACTGCCATGTGCACAAGGGGGAGAGATTTTGAAGGAACCACTCACAAGAAAGCCCCCTCCCCCTTCCAAGCCTGACTGCTGATGTGACAGTGCAGATGGGAGTCACTGAACACAGACTGCCACATCAGATATGGTGAAAGCGCAGAGAAGGAAGATTGTTGTTCCTGTGCTGACCGAGGGACCCCAAGCTACTATAGCGAAAGTCAACCAAAGCAACAAAGCTCAAGTAAAGTCAGCCTCACATGCCCAAAGCGGTGAAGGAAATGACCGAAGGCCCAGAGAATGGGTATGACCAGCGCCAGCAAAAAGGGCACCTTTGAAAAAGGACAGAAACACAATGTCAGAGGTGGGCAGAGGGCCGCGACCGATGCCACCTGTCATCGGCTGCTGGGCATCATGTGATGGCTGTCTTGCTGGCAGCCAGTGCAGGGTGCCTTAATCACAGGCAACACTTTCCCCTTACGAAACACAGCATAGTCGCTGCCAGTGCACTCGCAGGGTCAGACCCGCTCATCACCATTGTAGTGTTGGGTCCCCTAGGCCCTCATGCTACTCAAATGGGTGACACGGACACAGCATGGTGGGTTCATACAACTGGCCAAGGGTACGTGCGCCCGGCCTCTTATTTTCAGGGTCACCTGACTGTGACACCTGTGATGGATGGGTGTGGGGTGCGTGTGGAAGCCCGCTCTCAGCAGAGTGGCTGGTGGAAACACTAGAATGTGTCCAGCAGGACACTACAGCTCCCTCAGCACAGTACACTGGCCTGAGACCTCCCCAGTGAGTTCGGAGAGAAGGCCCCTCCATATTCTGTGTGGGTGGGGCCCCTGAGGTTTTGTTACGCCACTGTCAATCTCATCATGTACACTGAGTGTGATTCTTGGACTCTTTTCTGACAACTAAAATCTGAATCTGCTCTGAGAAACCAGGTTATACAAATATATCCCTTACACAAAAAGGGGAAACGGGAATATTACACCAAAAGGATACAAGCCCTATAAATCCACACCAAAAGTACCCCAATGTAAAATCAGAGTAACTGAACGCTTTGTGTAATAATAATATATTACATCATTACCATCAGCATTCAGTTAGTCAGATTTTCCATTGAGAACTTTGGTATACAATTGCACCACACACTGGTAAGTGCGATCAGCTAGAGTCAAATAGATCTGGACTCTCAAGGTTTTCAACATTTTTCAAAAAACCACGGGGCTCTAGCCGTGTGCAAATACGGATTTAGGCATTGGGATTACATCTGGCATAATTTGTGAGCAGAATTTAGCAGTGGTTCCATATGATAACGTTTCGCAAAACATCTTTTGCAGAAATTATTTCTGAAAAACAACGGTTTTCTATATAATATTTGGCTAAACCATCTTTTTTATAAATTTCGACCTATCCTTTTTAATTTAGTTTTTTTTAATTAAATAGGTTCCTCTTACCATATCTATTTCTCTTCAAACACGCACACATGTCACCAAGCACACTAACTATAATTGATGTGGTAACTACCATTTAATAGGTGCCAATATTATTATTATAATTTGGGTTTTATTTTAGTGTACATGCAGGTCTGCATTATTTTTGGTGCTTACTCTTCTGCACTACATTGTAATGGGACGAAAGAGGAAGCTACAGCTTTGCAACAGGGATAAGAGCGGCTGAGCTTCACTCCTGCCAATCTCTGGATCTTTAAAGCTTTAAAAGAAACTCCTGCAGGCTACCGAATTTTCAAAAAAGGTGGTGAAGAATTACACAAATTTTAATTTTGCAGTAAAAAAAAACTTGTGAAACCAACTTTGGACGGATGATTCTCCCACAATAAAACGCTTGCTAGAAAACTCTCTTACGAAAACCTTTTTTAGCACGAGATTTTGCCTGTAGGGAAACTGGTCAATCTCTAAACCTGGCGCTAGGTATATCTGCCCTGGCGGAATTTCAATTTAACAGACCTCTTGTTTTAATGGGTGTTCTGAATCCAAGATCACTCTTGCTATATATAGAGTAGTGAGGGCACAATAAAATGAGCTTTTATGGTAAACAGGACCACATGATGCATGCCTTTCGAAAATACTGTGAAACGTTTTGTTCAGAGACCTTAACACTTGGATTGAGTACAAATACTTCAGCGGTGTGTGAATTCATAGTTCCTTTTAAATTAGGCAGGTAGCCCGCTGTTGATTCTTGTGCTCCGCTGCATGCAGCAATAGAGCACAATGGACTCCATGATCGTTATTGGTGCTGGAATTCTATCAATTGTCCTTAGATACATAACACTCCAGAGAAAAACAATCATTTAGACCTCGTCCAGTAGCTGAAAAGAAAAGCCAACGGGCAAACAGCACCAGAGGACCATTCCGATCTTCGAACACAGAAGCACCAGGAAGTGAGAGTGATTGGAAGGTTAAGGTATCTCAGAAAAGGAATAATTGAGCTTGTGAGGTGTTCCCAGCGTCGTGGATGCTTGGCTCGACACAGACATTTGACTAATATGTTACTTCCAGAGTGAAGAAATGTTGATAATTGTATGTGTTCAATGCCAAAGAAACGTGTATGTGACAAATCTGCCGGCTTCAACAGTTGCTCCAGTTCATGAGTAGGTCTGGTTGCGGAAGTCGGCTTGATTGCACTGTTGCTCTGCCACAAATCGAATTCATAAATCAGTTCATATCATGCACTGCGCACACAGTTACCAAGCAATGGATATGAAGCCAGACCACAAACTTTTACAAAGTGCAAGATCACTGGAACTAATCCTTAGTGTGCTCTTCTGGGTGTCTGAAATGCAAAACACGAATTTTCTTTCATTTAGTTGTATCTACATCTGACTGCCCTAAATTATGGCAGCAAAGGTGTTGATTGGCAGCATCAATGACTTGGACATGTATTTGGCCAAACCAATATCCTCCGTTTTGCTACCGCACAATCGTACTGCTTTCATCCGCTGCAAGGCATATGTAGGCTCCAGACAAGGTGACACTTCAAACCTGAAACAAAAGACAATCCAGTGAGGGTTTTGGAGAGTACACACTAGACTATACATACAGGTGTAAAAATGCATTTTCTGCAAGGCTGAATTATTCTTAACAGGCAAAATAAAGATTACCTTGCATACTCCTCCTAGGATCTTACGTTCCTCCTCTCTTAGGTATGCACACATTTCTCGATCTAAGAGAGCCTGGGGCAACAATTCCTTTTCCAGTAAGGCCTCCCACCTTTGGAATACCCTTCCTTTGGAGCTCCGCTATGAACCCTCCGAGCACCTCTTTAGGAAAAAGCTCAAAACTTTTTTATTCTGTAATTAGCATTGTTTCCCCCTCCTATTCGTGCTTTGTTGCTTTTAGCGCTAGGATGCCTTCGGGTCGCCATGCGCTTTATAAATCTTTAAAACTTAAAACTTAAACCTTCCAATTTTGCTTTAAGCAAATCACTTAAGAGATTATTAGGTATGGAATTACTATTTCGTTTTTTCAACAAGCTCTGCTGCCATCAACCTCAGAAGATGAGTCAACCAACACAGAATAAGAACTTATGAGGTAAGCGCAGTAGCAGCTCACTTTGCTTGGGCGGGGCAGGTGTAGCATGCATGGGGGGGGTGGGATTGAGGAGGTAAAATTTTATTTAAATAAAAATGAAAAAAAACAAAAACAAAACAAAAAAACGTACCTGATCTGCCACGCCGCTCCACTTTCTTCCATTGCTGCAGGCAGGCAGAGGGTCCCAGCCTGCCCTGCAGCCAATCCTGGCTCAGAGCAGCGTCAGGATTGGCTGGGAGTGCCCAGCCAGGAAGCTTCTAGGCAGACTGGGAGCCTGTGCAGGCTCTCTCCAGCCCGACAACTGTGTTGCTGGACTGGAGAAAGCCTACTGCGCATGTGTGTTTGGCCAGCTAAACATACATGTGCACTGGGGGGAGTGCACAGTGCACTCCCCTCACTGCTCGTCACCCCGTGGCCCCACCCCTTTAACAAATAAAACGATAATAAACATGGTTTATTATTGTTTCATTTGTTAAAGGTTTTGCAGCTTCTGCTGCTGGCGGAGTGGGGGACACTCCTCTGCCCTAACGGAGGAGCTGCCGCTGAGTGAGCATACTACTGCTCAGGTTACAGCTGAGCTACTGATGAGGTACTGCCCAATATATTGTAAATGTGTTATGCTGTGTTGAACTATTTTAAATTATGTTGGTTGCTTGTAAATTGCCCAAAGCAGTCCTGCGGCTGCCCCAAAGTGAAGAGAGGTGTTAGATGAAAGAAAGGATCAGGTGCGAGGGAATGAAGGGGAAGCATTGCGACTAGAAAAAAATGTCCCCAAATGTTCATACTGCTTTTCATCATATAGTGAATTTAGGGTAAAACCTTGGGCGTTTGGTTGGCTGGTAAGGAATGTGGGAGCAGAAGAGGCAAGGTAGGGTAGTAGCATCATTTAACACTATTCTGTATGTAACAGAACCCAGTCTGAAACGTAGATGTCTGCCACTGGTATTCTGGGATATGCATGGATCGCCCTTGCCCCTAGTTAGACTCGAAAAGGACTCCCACATATTTTGAGCAACGAGAATCTGGGGTTGGAAAGAGTGTAGTTCCTGTCTTAAAATGCCAAAGACAAGCATTGCTGTGCCTGAGTTCCTATGTGAATGGACTTGGAGCAGGCACCGTTGTACTGGCATGTTTACATATTTGTGAAAGAGTAGAGTGTGTGGGAAGGTTTATGAATTTTAATTAAATGGAATAAATATAAGGGATACAGCCAGTTGCTAGTACCAATGACATCCACTGTAATATACTCTGTGTTTCATGTAAAAGACTATTTATTAAATGTGAAATAATAAGCATTACAATGGCAAAGCCCCCTGTCCCTAACTGCCATTTTGTACAGAAATATATCAAGGGAACTTACCTACTGTTGATGAGAAAGTAAAAAGTAATGTAAAATGAATATTTGCATACATTGTAAACAAATATTCATTTTACATAACCTTTTACTCATTGTTCTCACTTATTTAAGAAAACACATGATTTGTGCAAATAAAAAATGTTCTATTTCGCCAATACGCATGTGGTATAATTAGAAGATGGCTGGCTTAACTGAGACAAGACAAATAATTTAAGGTGAGGAAAATGCCCCATGACCCGTCACTTGAAAATTCAAAGGAGCATATGATCAAATGACATGCCCACCCTCCGGGTCGTGGCCAGTGTGTCACTGGCCCTAGTGCAAGAAAGGAAGTAGATCACCCGTGCACCCTTGTTGCTGTTAGAACTGTGAAATACAGCAGTAATCAAAGTTCAGTGGGCTCCTCAGGCCCCTGTACCACTGCTCCCACTGCACCAGCTGAAGCTATGACCCTGCACACGCTGGATCAGGCACATCTCATGATGGTCAGACTTCACCAGACATTCAGATCTTAATTAGTCGTGTCTCTGCATGAACAGCAGCACTTGCAACACAAAATAAGTCATGAACATCTATCTAGTTGGGATGAGGACAAAGAGAACACGGTAGAAAAACAACTATCTCTGAATCAATCTAATGGTAATTCTGTGTGATGCTTGAAAGAGAACTAGCCACTCCTTGCTTGACTTTTTGTCCTTGTCACGTCTTTCATAATACTCTTTCATGTTATAAATAATTCTCGTTGCTTCTTTGGTGTACTTTCTATCTCCCCCTTTCATTTTTCCTTATATATTGCTTCCCAATCTCATTTTAACCAATGTTTAATACCGGTCAAAAATAATTATACCATGTTCTGAACCGCAGCTTAGCCGACTCTGCTTAAGTTTTATTGTGACCACACTGGCATCTTTACGATCTTTATCCTCCTTTCTAGTTTTTGTTTTAAGAGTTTTACAAATTATTTTTCCCCCTTCCCTTTTGCATTTCAAAGCATTTAACTTGCGTAACAACTTATAGTCAATGACAAAACAAACACGTTTTATTAAAGTGCTGCATAGTTATAAATTAAAAGATGACTATGATATTCTGTGCTGGCAAGCTGTAAGATGCCTGCCTGGCAACGCTCTACATTGAACCCATGAGCCACAGTGAAACTTACACTTTACACTGCTGGATCACACAAGAAAACAGGTTCCCATTAGAACTTCTGAACCCGTGAACACAAAGTATTGGGGGGGTACACAGGAATAGATCAACATGAGGTAGAACCATTCTTTTCTGTGATCCAGTCTAATGAAACATGGTTGTGAAAACCATATATTTAGGACCTATCTCAGGAGTTCCTCCTTACGAAATAGGTGGTCTTTTTGTGTTCATGGGTTTGATTTTGGGAGGTAGTATGGGGGTATAACCTTCCTTGTCTCTCTTTATGTGTAAAAACCCATTAGAACTTTCCCAGAGCAGAAGAAAATGTGTCACTTTACCTCTCTACCTTATCGTATGTTCTCCGGGTGTCTTTGTCCATACACAGGGTGAAGGATGCATTGCTGGTACTCCTGACTTTAATGCTGGAAGTCCGTACTGTGCTGGTATCACACTGCAACAAGAAAAACAGCTAAGTTCCATTCCCGCTAAAGAGCTTTGTGCTACCAAAGACATTCATACGTGGTCACTGACAGAGACTGGCAAGGCCTCCCTGATTACACATACCATAACCTCTTGATTCCCTCTCACAGGAGGCATCCAGCAAGCTGGGAAGTGTTTTGAAAAAAGGCCTGGCTGGGGTAGGAGGCTGTACCTTTGAACAAAAAACGATGCGATGCCTGGACAATTTGCCATGTTTAAAATCTTACTTCTGTATTTGTCCCAATAGTATAGTAATGGGTAAAACGTTGAGTGACCCATGTGAATATTATACAGATTTAAACAAGAAAAGACAAGGTTACCCCTTTCTTTAAAAAGATTTATGCTTTCCCCCATTTGATGCCAGAATAAGTACTCTTACAAATGTGCATATTATTTCCACCTTTGGCCAGGTGAAAATTATCTCGCAATGCTTTAACATGATCTTGCAGCTCGCAGATTAATTCTGCACAATCGAAGTTAACTGCAGACCTGGTTCCCAACAAATTTGGTTGGTGAAGTAATGACACACGAGAAGAGCGTATTAACTTCTTACTGCTGTTTTACACTTGAAGAAAAACAGCTGCTAACTAGACGATGTTCAGGTTTGGCAACCAGTACCATCTCTTTCAAATGTAGTGAGAACTGAGGTGGCTCTGCAAAGCAGCTATTTATAAGGGATTGCTTGGTGAGAGACATGCCTGTGAAAATATCATATACAGCATACTGATGATCAGCCTAAAATTCAAATATGTCTAGCAAACTATGAGCATGAAGGAGCAGCATATGAGTCTTCTACACATTAGAAAAAAAAAACAGTAGATAATGTACCATCAATCGTTCAATGAATTCAAGGCTTGGGTCGATGACCCAACCCACTGCTCTGGAGACCCAGAATGTCACTGATTCTAGCACTGCACTTAATTTAAGCCAGATAGTTTTATGCACACTCAATCTCATTTTTTCAGACACAAACTAACAACTGTCACTTCTCTTTTAGAAATAACTTAAAATGGTCATAGAGCTGTATTTCCCGTTCTCTAACCCTACTCCCCAAAAGTAGTAGCAATTCAATGAATTCGATTCTGCCTGTTTTGCTGGTCGACAGGACCTTGTCTAAATTACTGAGCACACAGGTGCACCCTCCTTACTTCAAGCCTGGGCTCCTATTTTTTCGGGAGACGTAGAAACTTGTTCTACAAATTTTAACAATTTGACTACTACCACCGTGGGTGCCACTATTTTGTATAGCTCTCTCAACCATCCTAGCAAACGTTCCTCAGCCACATGGTTTTTGAGTGAAGTAACAAAAGATAAAATGAAATGCGAACAGTCGGAATGACTGCACCATTCCGCCTACGCATTGTCAGCACTATGCAAGGTATGCAGCTGAACTACGGTACTACAAGAATCTTGTTTAGAATTCCCGTACTGGGTACTATAGTCCTGCATTGAGGAGGCATAAAAGACGTTTATTTTTTATTTTTAATGATACCTTTAATCCTAATGCCTGTGCATCATTCATAAATCTATCTCTCCAACTCTCTCTTGAGTTACCCTTTTTATCACAGTAAAACTGAAAATATCTATTTATCTTTTTCTCCCAACAATAATGAGACCATGGGTCTCGGTCATAGATTTTCCAATGTAGACAGGCTATGTACACTGTTGCTCCTGTCCTTTGAGACTATTTCTGAAGATGCATCATAGTAAAAATTAAAACATATTTCCTTAGGTCCCCTGCTGCACCTGTGCCCTCGGAGGGTAGCTCCAGTGATAGCTCCTGTTAGATCAAACTTTCTAATTCACCTTTTTAATGGGCCAGGTTCCTAGTTGTTGGAAAAAGGCCCTACACAACCCATTACTAAAGAAATCTATGGCAGATCCATGTGTTTTGGCTTATTAACGACACCTTTCTCCTATCCTTTACACTGTCAAAGTAATTGAAAACACGGTTAATACCCATCTAGCAGTAATCCTAGAGACAGAGAATATTTTGAACCACCATCAATCGTGATTTCATTCATTTAGCAGCACTGAGAGGTATTTGTTTTTGCTACGATTGACATCCAGATGATTCTCGATGTAAAGACTGCCACAGCATTACTGGGCCTCTCTGTAGCCTTAGATATGGTCTCACACACCATCTCACTACAATGACTTATAACCACTGGGATTTGCAATACAGACCTTGGGTGGTTTGTTTCTCATTTTAATACTTCTCAGGCAATGTCCCTTGCTCTTTTCCATTCTCCTTTACAAACTATTTCCTATTAGGCGCCCAAGGCCTCTGAATTGTGCTCTGCTTTGTACAATATATATGGTGCCTTTTCCAAATCAAGGGTTCACTCTAAGGGCCTGATTTAGAGTTTGGTGGATGAGATATCCCGTCAGCTGTATTAGGATCTTTATAGGCCATAATGAGATCTCAAAACGGCGGACGGGATATCCGTCCCGTTGGTGACTGAGTAATCCTCTCTGCCAAACTCAAAATCAGACCCTAAGACTGTTTGCTTATGCCAATGATACTCAATGGATTCTAAGGCTTGATGGAGACCTTAAGTCACTACAACTTCAACTCCCCAAGTGCATGTGTTTCATTACTATGTGGATGAATGGCAACACTTTGCATCTTAATTCTGATAAAGACAGAAGTTTACTTATTTGGTGAGGCATCAAACTAGAAGCACAACTGATGGCTGTCTCAGTGCGGACCCCTGCTGCCCTGGCTACCTACATCTCTTTCTGAGAAACTAATTTCTACCTGTTTTTTCTGCACAGGTTCCTCGGAAGCTTCTACTCGTTCTTATCTATCGTTTTCATAAGAAAGTGGTCTAGGTTATAATCTTATTTCACCTGGAATATTGCAACACCTTAAATCTAAGTCTTCCCACCTACTTAGTGTATGGGCTACAGCATATTCAAAACACAGCAGTTTGTCTTGTGTTAGGAGGAGTAGACATACCCATGTCATCTGATCTCCTCACTTGGGTTACCAGGTGCAAGAGATGTTGCTTCAAGGTTCTGTATTTGTGCCACAACGCTGTGCATTCTCTTGTTCCTATTTGCCAAGACTTTTTTTCTCATACAAACCCATTAGAAAACTACTCTTTGAGAATG
Source organism: Pleurodeles waltl (assembly GCF_031143425.1). Classification (NCBI taxonomy): domain Eukaryota; kingdom Metazoa; phylum Chordata; class Amphibia; order Caudata; family Salamandridae; genus Pleurodeles; species Pleurodeles waltl. Next base: position 1,192,816,344 of record NC_090446.1, read on the forward strand.
ACAAAATGTAGAGTTCTTATCCCCCCTGCGCAGAGGAGTTGGCCTTCACGTCTTTTACACATCACTTAAATCACATCTTTCCCTCAGGCACAATTTGTAATTATTTTATACTAGTCAATTTTCAGAGCCAGAACACCCTGCAGAGCTAGGACGCACTGTCCCTGGTATTTTTGCACTCTATAAAATTAAGCCAATCATTTATCAACATTTGTAAGAGGCAAATGGGTGGAGCCCGAGTGTGGAGCGACAAAAGGATAAATAATGGAAGTTAGTGAAAGGTATTTAATAGAGAATCATTAGGAGTATGAAGAGAAAAGAAATGGAAACAAACTGAAAGAAAGCATGAGAAAAAGGACTGGATGTGTCCGCATAATCGAGTTCGCACAGGATAATAGAGGTCAAACACTGTTTCGAAATACAGGACTAAATGCAGAAAGGTACTTTATTGCTTTAAACCCAGCACTAAGCAAAGTGCACTGCGCTGTGCCAGTGAAATACCAAGTCATAATGAAAGCATCAGGGCAATGTGAACCTCAAAGGGCACGCTGCTTTGTCTGAGGTGGTGTGAAAAAGAACGTTTGCAATTTTGCAAATTGATAGACAATCTACCAATGCTTTACATCCACAAAATGAAAGCCGTCTATGGCAGTGAACTACCAGAATAGTAAGTGTATATTACTGACCCACAAAAATATGAACTACAGAATATTGACTACCGCTGGATCATCAAGGTATGTAAATATAGGTATGTTTAGATTTACGTCTGTACCTTCACATGTACTTACCTTAATGACATCAATATCTTCGTGGTATGTGGAGTGAATGAAACTAAATGTAGACCTTACTTGATGAAATAAGACTAGCCCCTATTCTTAAATTGATGTTTTGTGTGTTGTTTTAACTCAATATTCTGGCATACAACTTTCACCTCCAAATGAGAGACTGTGGATTACGGGAGGAGACAGCTACAATTTAGAGAACAATGTCTGACTTTTCTATATATCAAACTGCCTAATGCATATTCATTTACCACATCACGTTATGAAGTAGCAACATTTTAATGACTCATGCACTGCACAAACAGGGGCCCTGGCGATAGCACTGTCGTGCTCTCAGATTTTCTTTAAGTGTGACTGCCCCATTGTTGATATTGTATTAAACCCACCTCAAAAGGGTACAAGGGCTTTAGTACTTACCGAAAATGATCTTCCACCGATGTTGGTACTTTTTGTGACTTCAATGATATTCACGTGCAAGCATACCAAGTCTGCAACAGAAAGCACAAACGAGGACCTTCTTAATTCGAGTGGTGCAGACTCAACCCGCCTGAGTGATATAGCAAAGGTGGACTGCAGGTTAAAAAAAACGTACCTGACCCATCTTTCCAGCACTCTCATCAATCAGGGAAAGTTACTATCCCAGCAACAGCATAACCAGACAACAGATGTTTAGCTAAGATTAAATATAGTGGGTCGCGGCTTTTAAGGAGTGTAGTAGTCCAGACTACATAAAGACCTTTAATAAGGATGTGCTTATGATCTCTAATTGTAGAAGGATGTTTTGTTGTAAGGTACAGGTGTGTTACAAGGCTTGGATTCCTTGGTATACAGTTTGGAACCCATCCTCTGCACGTGACTGCTCCCCGTAAATATTTGGAATGAATTAGGGTCTCTTGATTGGGGTTTTGGTTGGTGTCATATGATGCTGTGATTATTTGTACAGCCATCATCACGAAGAACGCTCAACCATTTCTGCACATCCTGGAAATCAAATAGCCTATGCATTAGTGGAGAGGCTAATGAATTTATTTATTGATAGCAAGTTAACTCTCTCTGCCTTGATAGAGAGTCCCTCTCCTCTCTCTTTTAAGGGAAGAAGGTTACAGACGAAAACCTAATTTCCACTATCTTAAATCTAAACAGGGCATGGACCCTTGTATTATGGGATTAGATCCATTTCAGAGTAAGAGAATTTCCACTGTCTGGCTCTACAAAACACGAAACAATACAGTAAAATATAAGAGTAGGCCATCCTACCTTGTAAGACAAATACTCTGTGTGCATCCGCTTACCTCTGAGCTATCTATTGTATGCTAAACTAATAAAAATTATTACATATGAAATCATTTGTAATATTTTTTTTAACTTATAGGTATCTGAAAAGCACAATTAAGATAAATACCCACAATTAGTATTGCCAATTGCTCTTTCGCCATGTTAAAGAATCAGTGAACTGTAATATACTCCAAAACAAACACTGATTAACCACGACTAATGCAAATGAAAAGAAATCATGAGCAACACTCAAACTCAACGGTAGATATGACCATTGCAGGCTGGCAGAAATATTGCAGCACACATTTGGATGTAAATAAATTGAGTGATACAGTTCAATATCGTAAATTGCAGTACTTACCAGTATTTGAAAATGCAGTCTAAGTGAATTTTTAATTCAAGGGGGTTTGTTGCAGAGGAGTCATTAAAAGTTCAACAAGTGAATGCTTAGTAAATTTTAAAATTCTTAGGATTTAAATATCTTCTCCCCACTGAGTTTGAACATAGTTAAAAATGATGCATTTTAAGAACATGAGATCAGAAACATTAGTAACACTTGATAATATTTGTAGGACACCTTACATGGGGGCTTTAGGGTAACCCCCATGAAAATTTGTGGAATATAGCTACCAGCGGTGCCATCGTAAATCACAGAAAAGGAACACTGAACAAATATTTTTAGGCTTTAAATAAAACTTTAGCGGGTGTATAAAAGTTCACCTCAAGGGGAGTTTGGAAAATGTAGATGCAATTCGTTATTTCTTTAGCAAGTCTGGCCAATAAAACTGATCAAATCATAGTTCAAGTTGAATAGCAGTTTACAGGCAATTTGGGATTTCTCTCCAAGAATTATTTGGAAAATTAGATGCAAACTGGCATTTTTAAAACCAGGAGGCCAGGAACGTTGTTCATGATTGTGTGATAGTCAATTACCAATTTATGAGGAAAATCTCAACTTCTCCCTTAGGAAAACAGTTGCATATTTAGGTGGAAATTTCACATTTTTAGGCATGTGAAGCCAGCAACGTGGATGACAACTTGGTATGATTCGAAAACCATTTTAATATGTCAAGAGTGGGTAAAGTGTAAAGCACTGCTGCAGAAAAAAAACACTGGTTATATATGTAGTTTTCTCTGGGCATTGTGAAAACAGTACAGGAGAACACAGTGCAAATAACCCTGTTTTTTGTTTGCCAACTCTTCCTTCATTCTTTATTTCTAATCTGGAATTTTATCTTAATAAAACTGGGCCCACACACAAAAGCATTTTGGCCGTAAATGTAAGTTTACAGCCAAAAATACCTCCATTAATGCCTGTCAGGCGAGCTAGATTTTGGGGACACCATTTTACTGTAGGAGTTTTAAAAATGTTTTCATGTAATATCATGCTAGCATCTCACCTCACCGACCTCTGCAAAGCTATAGTGCTTTGGATATTCAGACAATAGTTCATAAAACTGCAGTTTGTCCTTGTCGAGGACTCTTATCTGTCCACCTTGCAAATGTACCAACTGAACAGGTGTAGCTAGCATTTGTGAATGGAATTTTGCAGATATGAAGTTACCAGCGTGCATTACAGATAGCAAGGGCATGCATATAGTAGTGTTAGCGATGGGTGTGCGAAGTTGTAATGCTCGGTGATCCACAGCTTTGCACACATCTTGTTAAACTGAACTTTACAGCTTTTACAAAGCACATTGTTTAAAGAAAGGGTCCCCTACCTGCCCCATCCCCTCCTACCATCTTTGCGTTGACCTTGGTTTCCTCTGGAGTATGATTCAACTTTGGCTGGAAATCATCAGGAATGCTGGGCCAAGTGGGTTATTCTTTGCCTCAGATCAACATCATTGCAAAGAGTGATACCCAACTTTTGCAGCAAAGTAGGAGAGAAAATTCACACAGCTCCACAAGGGCTGTAGTAATTTCTTTCAGCACTTTGACTTACAAGCGACTGAAACTACCGAAACTGCTAGAAGGATTACAATAAAAAACAACAACATATATAAATAATAATAAAATGTGTAATAGCTGTTTACTTACCCTCGGTTTCATTTGATGGAATCGCTTTCATAACGAGTCCTGAAGAGCGCAAGGAGAGCGTAACTTCCTTCTCTCTACTGCTCAGCAAAGCCTGAAAAAAATGGTTGATTATGCTATGTCATACTGGCAACAGTGAGAAACAGGCATTGGCAAGCCTATAAGTATGGTTCTGGCAAAATTTTGCTTTTATTTTTTTGTTTGTTATTACACACCACAACAAGAAGTAACAAATAAAGAAACTATGCCACCACCTAAAAGTGCAGCCATATACTTAAAATGATAAGTACATTTAAACATAAACAACCCAGTTTAATGGACCAGCAGGGGTGCTCCCAGTAAGCATGCATACTTTTAACAAGTACAGAAAACATTTTTAGATCAAGTACTTTTTTTCAAAAGAGATGGGGACCACGTGACCCCCCTCGCCTAGGCTGATTTCGGCCCCTGGGTGCCCAATGACAGGCCATATATTCCCAGGTGCCTAGGGAACCCATTAAAACCTGTGGGGACTGAGGTGGAAGCCTCAAGGTCCTTGCCGTCTCCTGTGGGAGCCGACATTGCTCCCGCACGCAGGAAGGAGCTGAAAATGGCAGCTCTCTGCTTTCAGCAAGCGGGAGCATTTTGTAAAGCTCCTACTTGCTTAATGCATAGTGTTCACTTTTGCTTGCAGGGAGCTAATAGCTCCCGCCAAGCAAAAGTAAACAGCTACCGCCTGAGGGCGGGCACCTTCTGAGGTAGCAGGAGCTGGCATGTGGGTTGGCAGTCCCTAGGGCCATGTATGGCTCCAGGAGCCCCCCCCCCTTCGTGTTTTCTATTTTGCCCCAGGAAGGTGGTGGTCCCCGGGGCTGGGGTTCTGCACAGACCCCCTCTTAACATCATTTTGTAGCCCCGGGGAGGTGACGTCTTCAGGGCGGACCCCCCTATTAGTTTTTAAATATGTTATCTCTAGGAGGTGGTGGTCCCCAGGGTCGGGGGATCTGAAGGACCGCCCCTCTATTAATTATATAGTATGTTGCCCCGAGGAGGTGGTGGCCCATGGAGCGCAGGGTGCCACATGGCCCCTTGCATACTTTTCAAACACAGCCCCGGTGAGGTGGTGGTCTCCGGGGCAGGGGGACAGGGGGTGAGGGAATGTCGCCCACCCACATATTTGTTCGTCATTGCCCCATGGACGTGGTGGTCCCCGGGGCTTGTAAAAGCCCTAGGAGGGGGCAGCGAGCGCCCCCTCTCCTTTGAAACCTTAATGCACCTGGGACTTGGCCTAACTGGGGGTAATTACTGAGAAAAGCTGGAGACAACTTATTTTTTTTTTTTTTTATTCTTGGCAAAATCCGCAGATGCAGCCACTATTTTCACAGAGATTTGAGGAAAAAAAACTCTTAAGCCCGGGGGAGGTCCAGAGGGACCCCTGGACCAAGGCTAGGGGGTTAGGGTACACATACACTGCCCCTTTTTCTTTTTTTAATCTTTTTGTTTTGGGACTCGGTTGAAGCACAGTCCCAAAATGGCTGTCAACACTTCTTGTTTGAAATGTTGTTAGCCAATGAGATCTCACCAGGAGATATCCCTGGATCCGCGGCCCTAGATATACAAATTTATTTTCCCTTTAATAGCTCAAAACCTATCGAACGGATATACGCCAAGTTAAAAAAGGGTTACCTGTGGACCAAATGCTACTTTTTTGCCAAATTTGGTGTAATTCGTCCTGCGGTTCGAGTTGCAGGCGTGTCTAATGAGTCCAGGGGAATTAACATGTGAAACTCACTTTTTTTAAAAACCTTTCCCCTTTTTCTCGGCCCCTGCTTGACAGATCATCCAGAAACTTTTCATGCACAACAAGACACAACTTAAAAATGCTTTTTCTATGGAATCTAGGTCCTAACTATAACTACCTACTGGCGAGCACCAGAGGGATATGGATATATACATATATATATATATGTTTATATATATATACATATATATATATATATATATATATATATACACATATATATATATACACATATATATATATATATATATATATATATATATATATATATATATATATATATATATATATATATATATATACACACACACACACACACACACAAAGTGCTGGTGAAGTCATAGGGATACGCCCATTATCCTTATAAAGTTACAAACCCAAAAAAGATAATGCTGCACTCCTGGGGCTTTGATTTCCAAGTCCTTTAATTAACCACAACATAACATCAAACACCACCGACAAGTTTCAACCATTACGGTCTTGATCATAGTGGTCTGTTTTCAATTTTAATGTGTCTATGCCTTTTAAACCCTTCAGGGCATTCTGGGACTAGTGGTCCAATTAACATTTTATTCAATTATCTACATTGTTGTTATCTCTTAGTTCACATTAAGCAGTCACATTTAAGCCAGAGTTGCTCTCATTCGCATTTCAAAAGTTCCCAGTTTTTTTATTAAGGCACTTGTAAATGCGCTTTCACCGACTGGTGCACGAAGCCTCCGGACCCCATTCACTGAATATTTATCCAGTTCTGATATCGCATTGAAGTCCACACCAATCCAGGGTATGTTCCATGCGCCTTGTGAAACTCTGCGGTTGGATAACAAGGAAAGCCTCATGGGAGACGGTGAGCATATGTCCTTTGTGAATGTACCTCTCACATCGACGTGTGCCTTGATGAATTGCTTTTGTAATAATGTGCTTGATTAAAGTCTTTATTTCAGTCATTGCATCATGTTTCAATTTTAAATGACTTAATTGCTGAAGAAATGACTTTCTTTGTATACAAATGAAAATTCATTAGGTCAATTGCGCCACTCTTGTAAGCTGGTTTGACCGTTATAAAAATATATCCATACAATTAATTCAAGGCACTCCCTTCTTTTAAAAAAATGCTATCTTTTAATGATTTTGAACAATAGTTAACTCGTTTCAGTTGATATTGTAACCTGGAATTGAAAAGGAGATTTAAATGTTTTCTCCTCATCGTCTCTTTCCATAGTTTCTTGCTCTTCTTGAGACTCGAAACATACCCTTATTTGAAATTTCTAAGTGAACTTCAATATTTGAACCTCATTTTCAAATTTGTTTTAATTATTTCTAGGAACAAAGTTAAATCCTTTTGACTATACATTTGCCAGTTGTTTCATCCAGGCTTTTGGGGACAGAATAATATTATCAGTCTCATGCACATTCCTTTCATTTATGGTTTAGACTTTTGCACGTGCAAATTCAATCTAATTGTACACTTGATCATTCTTTAAGTCAAAAGAGTGTGGGTTCTATGTATCCAACGTACTGCTTCTATTTCTTATGGTAGTGTTTTATTCAATCCACATAGTTCTTCTGCTGTTTTTGAAAAATCCTCTTTCGAAATCTAGTTTGATAAGTCAGCTTTAATGCAAGCTATTTCCTCATGTAGTTCTTCCACCATCTTTGAGAATTCTTGTATCATCAGCAGTATTATCAGAGGAACAATGGTTTCAAAGCATTTACTGTTTGTTGAAAATTTCAGGTCTAGCTTAACCCACTGATGGCTTAATCAGCATGTGCAACACTTTTAGGATATGTTTACCCATATAGTTTCTGGTAGTGTTAAAACATATTGTTTTCAGTGACTACCTCTGTGTAATAACTTCTCTAGCTTTTTAAGATTTGATTGGAGGCAGTTTTTCTTTTTCAATCATTTTATTTAACAAATTCACTCTTGTATATCCCTGACGAACGAGTTACTTACCTTCGGTAACGACTTTTCTGGTGGATACATTAGCTACCTGTGGATTCCTCACCTAATGAATTCTCCCATGGCGCCAGCATTCGACGGAAATCTTCTTACTAGTCTCTGCACGTCGACGAGGACGTCACTCTAGCCCACGCGACGCCGTCTGACGTCATACAGGCAATAAGAGGTCCTCGACGACGTGCGGACGTCAGTACCAATCATTTTTTACGTGCATGAGAACAACCAGGCAATGCAATGAAAGAGCAAGGCAACATCCCATTATATTGTAAAGATACACAACATTGCATGAATAACTGTAAATCTTTTATATATATATATAACTCTCTCTTTTTAAAATATATACACGCATCAAGTAAATACACAAAGATATATACATATATATAAATATATTATATACAACATCTATTGCACCCTCAAAGACCAAGAGGAGCGCACTCAAGGATTACTTGGTAAGACCAGAAAGGCAACGGGGAGGCGGGTGGGACCGTGAGGAATCCACAGGTAGCTAATGTATCCACCAAAAAAGTCGTTACCGAAGGTAAGTAACTCGTTCTTCTGATGGATACAACTACCTGTGGATTCCTCACCTAATGAATAGAGTCCCAAAGCAGTACCACGCCCGGCGGTGGGTGCCTAAATGGTCAAACCAAGAAATCCTGCAGCACTGACCGTGCAAAATGGCCGTCCCTTCTAACCTCAGAATCCAAACAGTAATGTTTTGCAAAAGTGTGAAGGGACGACCAAGTTGCGGCCTTGCAGATGTCGACCACAGGAACACCCCTGGCCAAGGCCGAAGTGGCCGACTTAGCTCTGGTGGAATGAGCTCTAATGCCCTCTGGACGATCTTTCTTTGCCAAAGAGTAACAGGTTTTAATGCAAAGAACAACCCACCTGGACAGTGTTCTCTTGTGGACTGCCTTTCCTCTCCTCTTGCCCACGTATCCAATAAACAGCTGATCTTCCAGCCTGAAATCCTTTGTTCTATCAATAAAAAAGCTTAACGCTCTCTTTGGGTCCAGACGGTGCAGTCTTTCTTCCTCTTTGGAAGGATGAGGCGGAGGATAGAACGTGGACAAAGTAATTGCCTGAGCCAAATGGAAGGGTGAAACAACCTTCGGGAGGAAAGCAGCCTTGGTCCTCAACACCACCTTATCCCCATAAAAAGTTGAATAAGGGGGCTTTACTGATAAGGCCTGCAACTCAATCACTCTCCTTGCTGATGTTATAGCTATCAAGAAGACTGTTTTTAAAACCAAATACCTTAAGGGGCAAGAATGCATAGGTTCAAAAGGGGACCCCATAAGGAAAGTCAGGACCAAGGACAAATCCCATTGCGGCATAACGAATGGCTTTGGAGGATATTTATTTAGAAGACCTTTCAGGAATCTGATAACAATAGGGGATTTAAATAAAGATGGTTGGTCTGGAAGACATATGAAGGCTGACAAGGCCGATAAATAACCCTTAATGGTAGCCACTGCACAACCTTTCTGCGCTAGAGACAGAGCAAAAGACAAAACGTCCGATAGATGAGAATGCAAAGTATCAATCTGCCTCTCTCCACACCACGCAACAAATTTAGACCACCTATTAGCGTAGATAGATTTAGTGGAGTGTCGCCTGGCCGCTAACATCCACTACCTCAGGCGGGAGAGAGAAGGAACTCAGGTTGCCCCGTTCAATCTCCAGGCATGTAGGTGCAGACTCTGGAGGTTGGGGTGTAGAACCTGCCCCTGCGACTGCGAGAGGAGGTCTGCCCTGAAAGGGAGACGGAGCGGAGGGCACATTGAGAGTTGGAGAAGGTCGGAGTACCATACCCTCCTTGGCCAATCCGGAGCTATTAGGATGACTAGAGCCCGGTCCTGGCGAATCTTCCTCAATACTCGAGGAATCAAGGGTATGGGAGGAAACGCGTAAAGCAACTGGCCGCACCAGGTTATTTGAAACGCGTCCCCCAACGCTCCCTGCATCGGATACTGGAGGCTGCAGAACAACGGACAATGCGCGTTCTCTCGAGTGGCAAACAGATCTACCCGAGGAAATCCCCACCTCTGGAAGATTAAACGGACTTGATCTGGATGGAGACGCCACTCGTGGTCTGCCGAGAAATGGCGACTGAGACTGTCCGCACGCACGTTCAAGACTCCGGCCAGATGGTTTGCTATCAAGCAAATCTGATGGTCCTTTGCCCAGGACCATAGTCGAAGAGCTTCTCTGCAGAGAAGGTACGACCCCACTCCTCCCTGCTTGTTTATGTACCACATCGTGGTAGTATTGTCCGTTAGGACCTGTACCGACTGACCACGAAGGGAAGGGAGGAAGGCCTTGAGAGCCAGACGTACAGCCCGTAACTCTAACAGATTGATGTGAAACATCTGTTCCTCTGGAGACCAAAGACCTTTGATCTCCAGGTCCCCCAGATGAGCTCCCCACCCTAGAGTGGAAGCATCCATTATGACTGTGGCCACTGGTGGCGACTGCTGGAACGGCTTTCCTTGCGAAAGATTGTTGCTTGCAATCCACCATCTCAAATCCACAGCAGCATCTCTGGAGATCTTGACAGTACCCTCTAGATCCCCTTTGTGTTGAGACCACTGCCTTCGGAGGCACCACTGAAGAGCCCTCATGTGCCAGCGAGCATGCGTGACCAACAGAATGCAGGAGGCAAAAAGACCGAGCAGACGAAGGACCTTGAGAACTGGAACTACCGCTCCATTTTGAAACATTGGAACCAAATCCTGAATATCTTGAATCCGCTGAGGCGGAGGAAAGGCCCGACCCAATGTTGTATCCAGTACTGCCCCTATGAACAGGAGGCGCTGAGAGGGCTCTAGGTGAGATTTGGAATCGTTCACCGAAAAACCCAGGTCGAACAACAACTGGGTTGTTGACTGCAGATGATGCGACACAAGCTCCGGGGACTTGGCTTTGATCAACCAGTCGTCCAAGTAAGGGAATACTGCTATCCCCTTCCTTCTGAGTTCTGCCGCAACCACCGACATCACCTTCGTGAAGACTCGAGGTGCTGAAGTAAGACCAAACGGAAGGACCGCAAACTGATAGTGTTGCGATCCCACCACAAACCGGAGATACTTCCTGTGTGACTTGAGTATCGGGATATGAAAGTAAGCATCCTGCAAGTCGACAGACACCATCCAGTCTTCCTTGTTCAACGCCAAAAGCACCTGTGCTAGGGTCAGCATCTTGAATTTTTCCTGCTTGAGGAACCAATTCAAGATCCTCAGGTCCAGGATTGGTCTCAAACGACCATCCTTCTTGGGAATCAGGAAATACCTTGAGTAACATCCTCGACCCCTTTCCTGCTCTGGGACCAACTCCACCGCGCCCTTGGAAAGGAGGGCTTGTACCTCCTGTTCTAGCAACAGGAGGTGTTCTTCTGAACAATAAGAAGGGCGGGGCGGGATGAGGGGCGGGAATTCCCGAAAGGGAAGGGTGTAGCCTTTTCCCACAATACTGAGAACCCAAGTGTCCGTTGTAACAGTCTTCTATTTGGTGAGAAAATGCTGTAATCTTCCCCCTACAGGAGAGGAGTGAGTGGGAAATGGTGGAAGCCTAAGGCTGCTTTCCCTGCTGCACCCCGCCAGAGGATGAGGAAGAGGCAGAGTGCTGCTGAGAGGCTCCTCTGGTGCGGACCCTACCTCTCCCCCTGAAAGATCTATAGGGATGGGAAGAGGCAGGTTGCTGATATCTTCCCCGAAAGGAAGAGGAGGAAGAGCCACGCCCAAATCCACGAAACCTCCTAAAAAATCTGGAAGAGGCCGTGGAAGAAGGAGCTTGGAGCCCTAACGACTTAGCCGTGGCCCTGCTTTCCTTAAAACGTTCCAAGGCCGAATCAGCCTTGGCTCCAAACAGTTTGTCCCCATCAAACGGGAGATCCAACAATGTGGACTGTACATCTGCAGAAAAGCCCGAGTTACGGAGCCAGGCCTGTCTCCTTGCCACCACAGTTGTGCCCATTGCTCTGGCTACCGAGTCGGTGGTATCCAGTCCCGTCTGGATAATCTGGGTCGCAGCAGCCTGGGCATTTGAGACAAGATCCAAAAGACCCTGGGGAAGCTCTGTAAATGATGAGGAAATGTCATCCATCAGAGCATGAATATACCTCCCCAGGATACAGGTTGCATTGGTAGCTTTTAACGCCAGACTGCAGGATGAAAAAATCTTCTTCGACTGCGCCTCTAGCTTCTTTGAATCTCTGTCCCCAGGCACCGTCGGGAAAGAACCAGGCGCTGACTTGGATGAACAGGAGGCCTGCACCACCAAGCTCTCCGGCGTAGGGTGCCTAGATAGAAACCCAGGGTCAGTCGGAGCCGCCCGATACCTCCTGGCCACGGCTCTGTGAACTGCTGGGGAAGATGCCGGCCTCTTCCACACCTCTATCACCGGATCCAGCAGAGCGTCATTAAATGGCAACAGAGGCTCCGCCGCAGCTGAGGCCTGATGTAGCACCTCTGTTAAAAGGTTTTGTTTAGCCTCCACCACCGGCAAAGGCAGGTCCAAAAAACTAGCTGCCTTCCGTACCACTGCATGAAAGGAAGCAGCCTCCTCAGTATATTCCCCCGGGGACGAAAGATCCCACTCAGGGGAAGTGTCCAGCCCACTGGCCGACTCCAGTCCACGCAGCCCATCACCCGAGTCCTCTAGCTCTCCTTCCTCCAGGGCTCGTTGGTACTCCTGCTCTTCTAATACACGGAGAGCACGTCTCCTGGAATGAAGTCGCTGTTCAATACGCAGAGTCGACAATGCCTCCGCCGAAGTCGAAGATCGGCGCCGATCTTCAGAAGCCACCGACGCCGCGTCCGGCGCCACAGGTAACTTCGGCGCCGAAAAAAGAGCAGCTGAAGCAGATGGACCCACCGGAGTCACAGGCCGAAATCCCGACTTCGACGTCGACGGGATGGAAATCCCCGGGGCCAATCCTTCTGAAGCCACCGGAGCGGCCACCGGCGCCGACACTGGCGCCGAGCCCACGTTCCCAAAAGGGAGAAAGGGCATAAAGGGTGCCGGCCGAAGAGGCGCAGGATCACCCAAAGAAAAGGCCAAAGGCCCAGCCGGAGCACCCCCTGGAGCCATCTGTTGGAAGATGGCATACATCGCATTCAAGAATGCGGAACTATCGGCTCCAGGGGTGGGAAAAGCCGGATACTGAGGTGCCTGTCTTGGAGGCGACGCCGGCCTCGGCGTCTGCGCCGGAGAAAACACCTGAGGCTCCAATACCTCAATCACCGACGCCTGTCCAGGTGAAGTTGGAGACGCCGGAGAGGGCAACGGCGTCGAAGGATGCGGCGTAACCGTGGGACTGATCTCCCATGTCCTTCGGCGCCGATCCGAAGACCTGGAACGAGTCTCCTTCGAATGACGCCGAGAATCTCTACGGCGCCGGGAGTCTCGATGACGCCGATGTCTTGGAGAAGAAGACTTCTTGTGATGCTTCTCCTTCGATTTAGCCATAAACAGCTTCGCCTCACGTTCCTTGAGGGCCTTTGGATTCATGTGCTGGCATGAATCACAAGTCGAGACGTCGTGGTCGGAGCTCAGACACCAAAGGCAATCGAAATGAGGATCCGTCACCGACATCTTGCCTCCACACTCACGACAAGGCTTAAATCCAGACTTTCTCTGCGACATTATTACCACAGCGAAAGACTACGCAGCAAAAATACACTGTAACCAAAAAAGTAACAGTTGCTCCCTCGAAGATAACCGTTTCGAATGCACGGAAAAAAGGGAACTGACGTCCGCACGTCTTCGAGGACGTCTTATTGCCTGTATGACGTCAGACGGCGTCGCGTGGGCTAGAGTGACGTCCTCGTCGACGTGCAGAGACTAGTAAGAAGATTTCCGTCGAATGCTGGCGCCATGGGAGAATTCATTAGGTGAGGAATCCACAGGTAGTTGTATCCATCAGAATACTAACACATACGAATTTTTAAAAAACTATGTGAGAAAAGCAGGAGAATTACAGTTTTTTTTTTTTTTAATCGGATGAATTTGCACTATCAATACACTTTGTGGCCCACCTTAGCGTAAGTTGAGGGTGTTGTTTAAGTGGCAAGGATGCATGAACAGAAAAAAAGCAGTTAAACAATAGCTTAGAACAATCGCAGTAGTTACCTAATTACACATGTGTAACAACTTATAACAGATCATTTTGGGAAAGAGGTATAGTATTGTTCAGCGGTGTGCTACCCTTAACAAACATTTGTCGTAAGGAACCATAAAACCTTTCTGGAATTAGAGCTGCTAGCATTAAGGTTATCCTCTGTTCCAGTTGAAAATATACATTTTCTTGATGCTTCGGTGAATATGCTCATGACTATTGTGAACAACCATTTGCATAGTTGTGTGCCAGATTGTGGCTTCCATTCCTGCAGATATGAGATGTTCCTCACTTGCTCACGTTTTTCAATGGAGCTAAGTGGCAACATAGAGGTTGCGGTAGAATATATATATATATATATATATATATATATATAAATATAATGGTGAGGACTGTCAATCACCTCTTTGCCACAACCTTTGGTGGGAATTTTTATCATTCGATGTCCAACTACTGGAATGTGGGAAGCACCTCCAAAAATCTCTGTAGCAAAGAGTTCCCCCAGAATGTCTCTTATATTTTCTCTCTCAGGAATAGGGAGAAGGTTAAGACACCTTGGAGCATTATTGAAATCCGCAAATCTATTCTCACATAAATGAATAGAGGGCATGTCAGTGTCCCTAAAGTCCTACAGTTACTGAATGGCTTCCTTCTGGTTTTGAGTCTGGGAATCAATGAACATCAAATTTACTTTTAGTGTCTGGACTTAACTGGCTTCAATGTCTGTAACTTTCCATAAACAAGACGTGGTGTTTTCTGCAGGATCTAAGAGAAGACCCACTTCCCAGTGCGATAGCAGTAGTATGTGGATTGCTTATTTCTCATAACTATTCTCCTCTGCTTCTGAGCGAAGGGGTCTTAAGGAGACGTAATCACTTTTGTCTTTTGACCTATTTTTAGGAGACATTATTAGGAAGGCATTGTGGGCCAACACTCAGAAAGCTCACTCTTCAAGTCAAAGGCATCCGTAGAACGTGTTTTAAGTGTCACAGCATTGCACAGCTGTTGCAATAAAAAAAATCCTCAGTAGGCAGGTAACACAGGTTTTTTGATGAAGTTTATATGAAGAATAAAGTCTCAGTCACAGGTGTAATTTCAAAACCATATCAATGCCCCAGCAGGGGCTCAGCCTACTCTCCAACTGATCTCTCCAGATATACATAAACATTCTATCACACACACACATACATACACACACACACACACACGCATGCACACAAATACACACACACACACACACATATACACACACACAAAAAGGCTCCTGAGTGCTCACAGTCACCAGTAGGAAGCATCAGCTCTCTGTCTCTAAACTTTTTATCTCCTAATCAGACTCAATTCTCTTTGATCCCGTGGCGTGTCTCAGGTCTCACCCTATCAAACAGATCCAAATCCAGCCTACTTTATTGTTAACTTTCCAAGAACTGGAAGGCCCATATCTAAGTGCATTATACTGGGCACTCACTGCAGTGCCACTGCAGCTCCTGTAAAACCATTTTGAAGGATGCAGTTATGTGTCCAGGGGAGGACTTCTTCCCTGTTGAGCTCAGGACTACCAGTGCACTCAGACACTTCACACAATGGTCAGTAAAGTGTTCATTAATGTAGACCTCGGTCGTTACTGCAGTGGCAACTGCTGTGGGTCAGGACCTTAACCTGATCTCAACGAAGTAACCACACCAGAGACCCACAAGGTGTTTATGCAGGTTCCTTGAGGTAATTTAGTGGTGAACATTCAGGTGGGAGGAAATGATGAACTCTACAAGTGTTTATGACAATGGCAAAGGCATTGGGTTAGATATATTGGCATATTAACAACCAAAATAACCAGCAGCTACATTTCTCCGTTGTGAAGGCATTTGCTGTATGATGATTTTACCTTTTTATACTGAATGGATACATCTGCTGATGGAGCGTCCGCCATTGTCTTCTTCTTTGATGTGAGGCTACCTGATGAAGACAAATGGATTAATGTGATCTAGTGAACATTAACAAATGGGTCTATACAGATGGTCATTATGTGACAAATTCCTCATTTACAGTTTGTGTCCCTTCCCCCGGGCCTGTCTTTGAGAATGAATAAGTGCCCTAGGCTACAGCAATGTCAGGTGGTCTCTTGATAAGGATTGATCATCAATCCCATTTTGGATTTACTGGCTTTTATAGTAACAGTACCTGCAAAACCTTTGAGAAAACATTATGGAATGAAGCTCTGTGTGTGTTGCTTGCACGGTATGCACAAGTTGGCCAATCTGCACCTCTGCTAACTTACAGAAATATAGACAGAGGCCAGTGTAGTCATCCATCCCAAATAGGATGAGCTCGGATGGCAGTATACTACAAGAAAAAGCAGGACACAATGAAAACGCATGTAGGTGGTTAACCTATATCTAAGTGCTCACAAATTTGGCAGATAAGGGAACAGAGGACAAGAGGATAAAGTAACTGCTCAAGAACTGCCTAATATGGTCAGTTGGGGAAGCCAGGATTAGGACTCCTGTCTCCATGTCTAAACTTCAGTCAGCAGCTTATCCAATGATCCACCTCTCACACTTTATGAAAAAAGGCAAGACTGGGCTGGTTCTGACTGGATCAGAGACTTTGAAACTTGATCTTGGCCCCTTGTGGAGCACTTTGTGTAGCCTTAATTTGGACCAAATAAAATGCTTGAAACAGCATGTATCCAGACAGACACCTATGCACTAAAGGTACTAAAAAGAAATGGAATGACATAAGTCAGACAACAGAATCGGATTGCATTAGTCATTGCTCAGTTAGATAAGGATGAACATGCATCCCTTGAACTCTGGGAGGTGCAAAACCTCCTCCTCAAACTCTCCACTGCCACTAATACTTTTGTCAATGCTACTAGGCATGACTTCCATGTGCCAGGGCCAAACCTGGTAACAGGGATCTCAGATTCTTCTTCTCTTTGACTTAGCACGAGAAACATTGGGTGTGACAAATGGCACATTCATTTATAGGCCACATGTAGAATATGTTGCCAATGCTGGGTACCATATAGGTGTGCAATCTAGACCATTTTCAACTTCCCTTCTTTTATGAAGAAAAGCACATCCTTTACATTCAGAATTTGATGGTGGCCTAATAGCCCATACTCTTAGAGGTAATAACCTTAGTAGAGACCACTCCCTTGTTTAGAGTAAAGGATATTTTCACTGCCCCATGAGTTGAGCAAATTCTCAAGCACCGACTGTATAAGGTTTATCTATGTTGAGCCTATAGACAAATGTTTGTGCAGAAAAGTAGATGAAAGCCCCTGTGTGTGGTTTTGGGTGCCTTTTTCTCACAACGTTTAGTATCAACTGAACACTTCTTAACTTTAAGCTTGGACTCAACAACCATCCTCTCACTTGTGACAAACACTGCTGCATTCCAAGTGCAGGCAACTTGCAAAAGTCAAGTGAAGAGAGATCGAAAAATGAAGTGGCGACACAAACCACTTCTCTCCCTCCCTGTATAGGAAGGACTCCAGAGCAATTTGTTTGGCTTTGCTCCTTTAAAAAAATATTTATAGTGATGCATTCCTGAAGGACTGCTGCAGAACAGATTAGCTTCACTTGCTAATAGTCACTCTGTTTGGACTTTAATTTGTTTTGTCAGAACCATATTAAAAGAAAAATTAAAGATGAACATTTCCAAACTGAAGTATGAACGTATGCCGGAAATCCCAGTAAACACTGTCAAAACAACCCCTCGTTCCAGATGAGTTAAAAGTAAGCCCAAGTCATTGTGAATGTGTGCTGCCTGGGGCGGTAACACCTCCATTAACTTGCATTTGTTGAGATTCAAGCACTTGCGAAGATCCAGCAGAAGTTTGGAAAAGCTATTATTGAAGAACGTCTATGCGATACTTTACCCATACACAGGCAAAGCTGAAATGTCCCAAGAAAGTAAGACGGTCACTTTGCCTTCCATGTATCATCACCCAGCGACTCCCACCCACAGAAGATCATGCAAGCAATGGCCTCCGAAAATAGATTTTTTTTGCCCTCTGACACTTTTAGATGGATCAGCCCAGATGTGTTTCTGAAATCAGACACATCCGAGCACAGGGTGTTTGCCCTGATTTAAGAACCCTCTCTGGTTCCACTTAGGGTTGCTGAGAAAGATAGACCCTCCAACACACCCTACCTGACTCATCCAGTAAAGTTTAAGGTTGAGAATGCTAAATTGTCAATAATGAATGTTGGTGTTGGTTACCTCTGAAATTGTGCTTTAGGCGTACCAGGATAACAACTTTTGTCGTCCATTTTTAACATGATGTTGTACTGTACCACGCGAATAACCTTGCCATTTCCTTCTCTACTACAATCAAGATTCACAAGGAGCAAGCTAAAGACTTTGCTGAATGTTCTGAACAAAATGTGATTTCTCAAAGGTGAGCTTAGCTGTTCTCGACTAAATAACCTATGTATCCAGAGACAGCTTTAGGGCAGTGCCAGGTGCACCTCAGTTATGGGTGCATCTGAAGCTGACTTTGGTGGGCTGTGCTGTGTTTAAAAATACCTTATGGGCTTAAAAAGCACAAAATTCCTGTGCATCCAGAACTTTCAGGCAACAATGAAAATGTCAAGATAACTCTGGTGATTAATGTTACCTGCTGGCAAGAGTTTGGAATTTTGTCTAGTGGCAGTTTTGGCTCATCTTAAAGTAGTGCAGAGGGATAATGTGCAAGCTGCTAAGAACATGCACCATACAGATCACAAAACTGAGTGTGAGTCAATCAAGAGTAGCTCTTTAAAACAAATGCTATGTAGACATAAGGGGCACTGTTGGGAGTGGTGTGGAGAAGGAGGCAGATTGGAGTAGTCCAGATTGTTTTGGATTGGAGCGGGGAAGATTGTTATGGATTACAGTGGGGCAGACTGGAATGGGGTAGATTGTTTTGGATTGGAGTGGGACAGATTGTTTTGGATTGGAGTGGGGAAGATTGTGTTAGTCTGGAGTGGGGCAGAATTGGAGTAGTGCAGATTGTTTTGGATTGGAGTGGGTCAGAATGTGCTGGATTGGAGGGGGGAGGAGATAATTTGGTTTGGAATGGGGCAATTATTTTGGATTGGCCTTGGATTTCTTGGGGCCGATTTTTTTGGACTGGAGTGGAGCAGATTTTTCGGAATGCAGTGGGACAGAGTGTTTTGGATTGGAATAGGGCATATTGGAGTGAGGCAGACTGGAGTGGCAGCAGATTGTTTTAGATGGGAGTGGGCAGATAGTTTTCAAATGGAGTGGGGCTGATTGTTTTGCATTTGGGCAGATTTAATTATGTCATTTGCTGCGACGGCCCATCCTGTGATGGCCCTTTCTGCGATGTCACACACAATGATTTAAATTTTTGTGATTTCACGTGCAGTGATGTCAGACGCGAGGAGGCCACACCCATTCTGCCTAACTTGGGGAGTACCCCCAATTCTTATTTTAGGGCTTGAGCCCTGAGTTTGAGCCTTTCCTTTAAGGGGCACAAAGTGTTCGCAAGCCGCAACTCACCAATGAGGCCTAATGAGGCTGCCATGAGCCTGGTGTTGGTAGGTATCCTGTGCAATTCGAATGTGGTCCAATTGCACAGAGAATCTACCTGCTTGTTTCAGGTGAGGCTAAGGCCGGTGGTGCATGAGGTTGCAATGGTGGAGATAAACTAAAAATGTAATACTAGTCTGAAGAAATACCAGTGGTTGAGATTCATCTATGCATTTTTAGGCATAATGTTTTGGCTGGATGAGTGAATTAGTTTGTTAGTTAATAAAAACCAAAAACGTACACCATATAATCGACCATAATATCTTGTCCAGAAAAGTAAAAAAACAAATACAAACACAAACTTTAAGACAAATAAAATCAAGTTCACCATAACAGTAGTTAGGGAGCCTAGATCAAGACTATACAGAAATCATACTATAAAGTGCATAATGCAAAGGGTCAAGAAGCATGATACATGTATGGACGTATGCAAATATAAAATAAATATAGCCATAGCATCAAAAAAGTAGCACATTTTAAAAACATAATGTTTTAGTTGGCTAAAAAATGGTATACGTTCTAGCACTCAGCAGAGTGTGCATGTTCTTAGCAGTATCAGATACATGGCACGGCTCTCGGTTACGAAGATAAATAGTTCAGGCCATAAAACCCGAAAAAAATCAACACCGGCAAAGGCTGTCTGTGTACGGATTGCTGAAACAGTAAATAAAACAGTGCAGGAGCACGTTATTTCATGCCAAACTATTGAAACAACTGATTTATCTGAGCACTTCCTGCCAACTAGGAGAGATTGAGAGACACTGTGACAATGAGGAAAATACTCACTTTTGTTAGCAGCATATACTGGTGGTTGTTGAAGGTCAGCTTTCAGTTCAGTGAGAAAGGTGTCCTCGGCTGGCGGCTGCGTGAGGTCACTGAAGTAAATCTGAAAGAGAAAGAGAGCCATTACACATGGAGTCAAGTGTTTGTGACGTGGAAGACGCCTGGAAACGACCGGGAGGTTCCCGTCACCTTAAAAGCACAGCGATTCTACAATCTGTAACCCCGACCTTTAACAAACAGCGCAGTTTAAACCACCTTTTTTAGGCTTCCCTCCAAAGATCTGAAACTCGAGCCCTCCCACTATTTTCAGCTCCACCCTGTTGCGATGCTCATGCACAGTGTATGTGCAACCGATCAAGGAAGCATTTCTTGCTGTTTCTCTCGTCATGCAAGCAGACATTGTTTGTATTTGCTTAGCGACCAACACTGGAAGAATAAATACGCATTTTGGGTTTTAGATGTACTCATCCTCTGGTATAGGAAAGATTAGAATCAAAAGGTTTATTTCATCATAAATATCTTCATGGCTTCAGGAAATGCATGGAATCTTACAGCTCCTGAGCCATTCATGCCTAAAAATGGAGAAGCTACTTTAAAATGGGAGGAATGGCGAGAATATTTTGTAAATTACATCTCTACTTTTGAAGATGAAGAAGAACTTCCTCCAGAAAAGAAGAAGAAAATCCTTTTACATTGTTTAGGTGCAAAGGGCCTAAAAATGTACAACAGTATTAATAAAAAAGCTAGAGCACCTGACCAAGGTGATGTAGTCAGTCACGCTCTTGAAGATCTTACCGAGTATTTTAGGCCTGCTGTGTGTGTGGCTGTTGATCGATTTAAATATTATCATAGGAAGCAGCAACTTGAGGACTCTGTGGAAGATTACGTTGCTGCGCTCCAGAATTTGGTTTTGTCGTGTAAGTTTTGGAATCTTCATGACAAACTCATCAGAGACCAAATTATAATGCACACAGCCAACCCCCATATCCAAGAAAAAACTTTGGTCTAGAGGGGAAGCATCGTTACGAGATGTTATTGATTTGGTCAAGAGTGCTGAACTCACTGGACGGTGCGCAAAGGCTGTTCTGCGCAGTGAGGATAAATCATTTTTGAAGTTGGAAGACAATGCTATTATTGCAATGGTCAAGAAAAACAACAAATTGTCTATTAAGGAAATCTACCCTACTCGCAGGGAGAAAGAGATTGTTAATCTGAAAGACAAAAGAACTTGTTTCAGATGTGGGAGCAAGTTTCATCTGGCAAACGATAGGAAATGTCCGGCTTGGAACCTGAAATGCTCAAATTGTGGTGTGGTGGGGCATTTTGCTAAAGAGTGTTGCAGGAAAAAACTTGGGGGTGGTGACGCGTGTGTTAAATGCGTGAGAGATTGTGATAGCAGTTCATCGGAGGAGTCAGATTCTAATTTATGCATTTTTAATGTTGATGATAATGTACAGAACATTAAAGGGAACACTAGTAGACCTTTATGCCATTTCATGATTGCTGGTATAGATATTTATGTTGTTGCTGATTCTGGTTCCCCCTACACAAACCTTAACAAGGTAATTTGGCAGCAATGTTTTGAACCTGTTTTAGGTAATGGCTTTGAAAAAACAGATATCTCTCCAAAAACATTCACGGGTGAGCCCATTAAGATAGTGCGTTACAGAAATGTGCTAATTAAATTTAAACACAAACAAGCGCTCTGCAAGGAATATGTATCGGATACTGGCCCATCCATGCTGGGTTGGAAGGACCAAGGTGAGCTGGGAATTATTTTTGACCCCAGTAGTTCTACACCTGTGTCTGTAGTACAAAATACCGAAGATTTCTCAGGAATTATTGCAAAAAAAATTCCCAATGTATTTTCTGGCCAAATTGGAAAACTAAAGGGTTTCCAACACAAAATACAAATGAAAGCTCATGCCACACCATGTATTCACAAAGTCAGAAACATACCTGTATCCGTGAGGCACCAGGTAGAAGAAGAACTTATAAAACTACAGTTAGACGGTATTATAGAACCCGTTGAATCTGCAGAATGGGTTGCACCTTTAGTCGTTGTAAAAAAAAAAAAATGGTAAGTTGAGACTATTTGTGGACCTCAGGCATCTCAATAAGAGTATTTTAGTTGATCAATTTCCTTTGCCAAAAATAAGTGAGATGTTAGCTCGCACTAAAGGTATTATATGGTTTTCTAGCATTGATCGTAAAGCTGCTTACCATCAGGTGCCTTTACATGCTGATAGTAGAAGTTTAACAACTTTTGTAACACCTTTTGGTTGTTACAGATTTAAAAGAGTACCTTTTGGGTTGGCTTCTGCAGCAGCTATGTTTCAGAGGCTAATGCACAAGGTATTATCGAACATGAAGGATGTACTAATTTTTCAGGATGACATTTTGATAATGGGAAAAGACAGAAATGAACACAATCGTAATTTAGATAGTGTTTTGCATAGACTGAGCACACATGGTTTAACGGCAGAAATTGACAAGTGCAAATTTGCAGAAAACAAAATTAATTATTTAGGTCATGAGATTTCTGATGCTGGTATCAAACCCAAATTGGAATTAATTGATGCTGTCAAAAATGCCCCTAGACCTCAATCCAAGGATGATTTGTGAGCTTATTTAGGGTTGGCCGAATTTTATGCTAAATTTGTACACAATTTCTCCGAAAAAACGTATACTCTGCGTCAACTTCTTGAAACTAATGTTAAGTTTGTGTGTAATGAGTTGTGCGATAAAGCATTTGAAGAAATAAAAAATGATGTGGATAATAACCTACCGTTGTATGGGTTTGACCCCATGTTACAAAGTGTTATCACAACGGACGGCAGTTCTAAAGGCATTGGTGCAACTTTATCCCAAATCGACAAAAAGGGAGTTGAATGGACCATAGCTTTTTGCCTCGCATTCAATTACACCGACTGTGGAGAGGTATTTTGTGATCGAACGTGAGACACTAGCGTGCGTTTGGGGTTTGGAACATTTCAGACAGTACATTTGGGGCTATCATGTTTTGTTACGATGTGACCATAAGCCGCTCACTAAAGTGTTGACAACAAAAGGGTTCATTTCAGCATCACCCGTACAGCTCGGATGTCGGTTAGACTTTTAAATTTTCAATTACAGTGTACAATATGTTCCTGGAGTCAAAAATGTAGTGGCAGGTTTTTTTAAGCAGAATGCCTTTACCTGTTTTGAGTGGTGATGATACTGATATTGACACTTTTACAGTAGCCAATGTGTTAGCAGATTGTCTAGGCATAACCAAGGAGGTCTGGGAACAAGCTCAAGCCCAGGATGACAACTTTAGTGCAGTTAGCGATTATATCAAGAATGGATGGCCTAAAAAACATTTGTTAGATCATGGTTTGCGTGTGTTTTGGGAATTGAGACATGAACTCTCTCTTGAAGGTGGTCTTGTTTTTAGGAATGGCAGGGTTATTCCCCCTACATCTTTGAGACATAGGATTATTGATATATATCATGAAGGACATCTAGGCATAGGTAAAACCAAAAACAAAATTAAGTATACTTATTGGTTGCCAGGTTTCGACTCAGACATTGAAAGGAAGGTTAGAGATTGCCATGCCTGTAATTTGTCTGACAAGGCTCAGGTAACATTAAGGCCGCCTCTCCATCCCATTCCGTGTCCGGATGGACCTTGGGAAAGGATAGGCATAGATGTTGCAGGGCCAGTATCGTATAACGATAAGCAAAAGTATTTATTAGTTTTGGTTGACCATTTCTCAAAATGGCCAGAGGCTGAGATTGTTAATAGAGCTGATGTGGATTCAACTGTGCACTTCCTGGACAAGGTATTTCTGAAGGAGGGCCTACCTAAATGTATAGTCAGTGACAATGGTCCTCAATTTATTTCTCGTATTTTCAAAGATTTTGTAGATAGGAAAGGTATTGTACATAATACTACTGCTTTATATCATCCGGCCAGGAACGTTGCTGTGGAGAGATTCAATCGGGTGGTTAAGGGTGTCATTCAATTGGCTAATTGTAACAATTTGGATTGGAGATGTGAATTAATGCGGAATTTATGGTCATATAGAACGACACCTTGTGTTTCTACTGGGTTTTCTCCTTTTGTGTTGATGAGAGGTAAAATTCCCACGGGAAAAGATAATGTGGGTTGGAGTTCTGGGGATAAGGAGGTTGATTGGACACTCAAACAAGTGAAACATAACATTAAATGTTCCCAAGAGGAAAGAAAAATGTATTATGACACAAAACACAAATGTAAAGAACATATCATCAAAGTTGGTGATCTGGTGAGAGTCAAGAAACCAGGTATCATTAGAAAAAGTAACAATCGATTTTCAGGTCCTCTTAAAGTAGATAGAATTTTTTGCAATTCTGCATTATTGAGTGATGGCAAGGTTTGGCCCATGTTATCTTTGTCCATGTGCAGAAATGTTAATTCTGATTTGTTTGGAAAGGAAAGGAAAGAAATCATTCCAGAACGCAAGGAATGCAAATTTGACTGGTTAGATGACTGGGAGAATTCGCCTTCTGATGATCCGGGTCACATCTTAAACGAACAGCCGACCAATGGTTTACAATCATTTGGGTTTGCCTGCAAGAAAAATGAGCAGGTGTGGACGTTTAGTCAAGACACCAAGTAAATTTCAAGATTTTGTCTGTTTTGCATGAGGGTTTGGATGTGAACTTACTATTGTTTTGGCTGGTAAATCTGTTATTTTGTTAGAGTTATAATTATTCCTTTATTTGTTGTATTTTCTTTTGTTAAGGGAAAGATGTGTTGCGATGCTCGTGCACAGTGTATGTGGAATTGTGCTGCCACTGGGCTTGAGCATCGCTAAGGGAACGGGGTTCAAATGCGCAGAGTTGAGGAGACAGTTGATTGAGTTGAAGACGCTTACCTGAGGTTGTCCTGTTTTTCGGGGTCGTACATATTATGAATAAACGCATATTAACTCTTCCTGTTGTAACGTTTATTCTTAACACACCCTCCACCCCTGCTGAACCATGAAAATCATTCTCTTCCAGTCCCACCGTCACTAAACCTCTCTCTCCCTCTGCTGCTCTGTTTGATAATCCTTACTGTTTTATCTCTTTTGACGCTCAAGACAAACTATACTCTTAACGCTTGGGTATCTCATCAGTTATTTCTTCTCCATGTTTTCTGGTTGTCTAATCTATTTTAGTCACTTTGATTCTTTCAGACCTCCCTGCAGTCCCAATAAGCCATCATACCATGTGTACATTTTTGCTTTGGGCAATTGCCATATCCGTTTATTAAATAGAATTTAGACTGTGTTCTGCTTATTCTAAACTTTTCTATGCAGTTATTACCGCGACTTCTAAATCTCTGTCATATAGTGTATCCAAGTCAAAATGTTTATACATAATCCAATTTATCCTGTAATACTAACTTGTTTTTCTTATTTACCTTACAGACGTGTATATTTACTTTATTTCTACACATCTTTATACTATTTCTAACATCCTTTAGCTCTACCTTATATTTGTAATTTCTCTAATATGCTTATCAAAATAGAAAACTAATGTATATTTGTGTATATTTGAGCTTGTATATGTGAGGCATTCTGATACTCATTACGGCCTTTGTAAAACCACACAAAAAAATAATAACAAAACCTGCCAACAGCGAATAGAGGAGAAGCGTGGCACGGAAAGAAGCAAAATGGCAGGTAAGTAAGGCCAAGCTAAATAAATAGGTCAACATCACAAAATGTGGAAAAACGATCAAAGAATGAAATTATCTAAGTACATCACATGGTGGCACTGTTGCATCAAACTTGAAGAAAACCGTCTTC
The DNA here is from genome assembly GCF_031143425.1 of Pleurodeles waltl. NCBI lineage: Eukaryota > Metazoa > Chordata > Amphibia > Caudata > Salamandridae > Pleurodeles > Pleurodeles waltl. The sequence continues at coordinate 1,192,842,436 of NC_090446.1, forward strand.
TAATCACCCTACCCCCCACCCGTCACCATCAGCAATATTTTTCCAACTAATCAACATTTTTAAGGCCTTCAAAACAGAGACAGAAGAATTGTGTGTTTTTGTCTGTGTGGGCATTTAAAAAAACAAGGGGCTAACACCCTAAACACTACCCTCCTCCTCAGAGCTACGTCCCTGCTCAACTTAGTGTATCCCGCCTAACTTTACTAAGTTTTAATTCCTCAAGAGACATACCTCATGAGTAACCTACCTTTCACACATAAATGAACCTGGCAAAGAAGGGGACTGCGGTCACTCTCGATTCTTGGTGTAACCCCGATCACCCTGCACCATGCCACTAACAGATTCTGTGCATGAATGTATTGCCCTGAAGAATTAGGTGTTGGTTGCATGAAAAAGTGGCCAGAGCTCAGTGCCTTATTTGAGCAGGTGGTTTCCAGCAGGGCGCACCGGCACTTATTTTTGGGGGCCGGCACGTTTTTTTTTTCTGCATTAGGTATTTACTGCGAGCAAAAGACACGTATGGGAAAGACGGCGGGAAAGACAGAAAAGCGCACAGAGGGAGAAAGCAGAACGGTGCAACGGTGAGCTGACGGGGCAAGGAGTGGTGCAAATGGATCAAAGAGGCCTGAGATGGCTTTAGGATTATGCTGCCTAGTTATTCTGTCATCGTACATTTAACTGCAGCAACCCCGTGATTAAGAGGAGTGCTCTGGCCTCAGGCACGTTTTTTAGGGTCGAGCCTGCGTTGCATGCGCTCCCGCATGCGTATCGCTGCGAGGCACTTTTGTATTTAGAAAAGGGCTCAGAGCCCTGTCAACTGCACGTCAGTGTTTTTTATTGGTTCGTGGGCTTGCCTAATAAAATCTGCTTGCTTTCATTAGTTGAAGGCATGCATATGTCATGCCTTTTCCGGTGGCTAGCCCTCCTCGAGCGCAGCGACCAAGTACAGAAAACATGCGAGGCTCGCTGTTTTCCATCGTGCTCATGAACTTGTTTTTCTCTAATTTACGAGCGCAATCTCGCTTGGCAGAAGTCGAGCACTTTACATACTTGATTTCACTTTTTCGGGTTATGTACATAAATGCACTTTTGCCCGATAGGTGAAAAGTCGGGTTAAGAGTTTACAACGCGATCAGCTCTAACATGAGCAAACGCGAGACCCGTTGCACTGTAAATGCTTGTTTTTACAAATTAGCACTGGCCCAGGTATGTCCCCCCACATTCTTCTGTGCAGGATACTGTGGTCAGTTTAATTCATGGTTCATCTAGTGTGAGGTGTTTGCTTCCTATAAAGTCCTCAAACCAACTTTTTCGGTGGATATTTTCAAACTGCTGATTATTCACCTTTAGAATATTCTTAGGGGTCAGAATGGATTTGGAAACTTGTAAACAGTAGTGCTCCCACCCTCTCATCAGTAGGTGTCACAGTTTGGCTTCATTCTGTCTGGAAGTGACGAGTAGAGCTGCATTGAAGCGCCACCCCTGCCAGCTAATGTCATTTCTTTTCCTTCAGTGCCTTCAGACGTGCATATGGAACTCTGCTTCCCCTTTCTTTGGCAGTTAAAAAAAAGCATTTTTCAACCTGTGTGCAGTGTAATTATGCCCCCTACTAGAACTGTAGGATTTAAACCATGCCAGAACTGTCACATAAACAAATGTTCTGATGGATACAACTACCTGTGGATTCCTCACCTTATGAATTCGATCCTTGCGCCGGCATCCAACGGAAAGTCTTTGTGGTAGGCTGCGTTACGAGCGGATCAAGTAGAGTCAGAGAAGGGGTATCTGCTTTTTATATTTGAAGTTTTATTCTCTGTTTTATTCACAGGACATTCTCTTATTCAATGTTTTTATATATTTGGTAAGCCTTGGTTTTCTGCTCTTCTCAATTTCTTTTCCCTTTAGGTTTCTTCTCCCTCTGGTCGGTCCTGGTTAGGAAGGATGTGGGCGTCTCCCTCGGGCATGAAGGGAAAAGAAAGGAACAGGTAAGTCCTTCTGTGGAACCGGGCTGTTTATTGTGCTCGTGAGGGGAAAAGGCAGCAAGCAGGGTGAGTCCGTGAGGGGGTGGTCAGTGGTGGGGTTCAGGCTTCCTGGTGTCCATAAAGTGCCTGGTTCCCTTCCTTCCCCTTCCCTTGTGTCTCACTCACCCTCCCCGTACTTCCTCCCGCCTCCCTCGTGCCTTTCCCGGTGCCCGAGGTTCCCCGTAACCCTCCTGTCCCTAGGAGGGACAGTACCTTATTAAGCCACGACCCTCCGAGGTCGTGGCGGCACTCTCGTCTCTCCGGCGTCTCTCTTTTCGCCGTTTCCCGCGGTTCTGTACACCTCCGGCGGTCCAACTCCTGTTTCCTCGATGGGGCTGCCGGTGACTCTGTTCTCTCAGTTGGCGTTCTCTCCTCTTCGCACTGTTTCTCCGTCGCGTCTCCTCCTCCTCCCGGATCGTTGTCCTTCTTTTTTATTGTTCCCGGACCCCGGAAGTCGTCGTAGCTGTTCCGGCGAGGCGTCCCCTCGTTGTCAGGGGAACGCGACATCGTCTCCAGGGAGTCTGCCGAGTAATGGCAAATTCGGGGTAAGTTAGACGCGGTCTCCGAGACCCGTCTACAATCCCCTACCCTTGATTGGGACTGCTCGAGGACCGAGGAGGAGGAAGGAGGAAACCGGGAGAGGTAGTCGGCTGGACCTTGTTGGGAACCAGGGATGTGGCGTACCTGGAACGTAAAGGGTTGGAGTTCTAGGAACCATCTCAAGATTCTGGAGTTAGAGTCTTTGTGAGAAGCAAGCCATGTGAGAGGAGCATGGTCAGTAAATAAAACGAAGGACCTGCCTAAAAGATAATATTGCAAGGAGTCTACCGCCCATTTGAGGGCGAGACATTCTTTTTCAATAGTTGGGTAATGGGTCTCTCGCGGAAACAGTTTTCTACTTAGAAAAACCACAGGGCGGTCGAATCCCTCTCCATCTGGCTGAGTGATTACAGCTCCGAGACCGACGTCCGAAGCATCAGTATATAAGTGAAAACTGTTTGAAAAATCAGGGCATTTTAATATCGGGTCTGTGGTAAGGGACTGTTTTAGCCTTTCAAAACTACTCTGTTGGGAGTCGGTAAATGGAGTCAGTTTCGTGGGTCTTTGTTTGGTGAGGAGATCAGTCAGAGGGGCTGCAACGGTAGAATAATTGGGGATAAATCGGCGGTAGTATCCTACTAAGCCTAGGAATGATCATAGGTCTTTCTTCGTCCTGGGTTTAGCTGCTTGAAGTATGGCCTCAACCTTGCTTTTCTGCGGTTGTAAAGTGCCACTCCCTATGATATGACCTAGATATGAGACTTCAGTTTTACCTAGTAAACATTTCTTAGGGTTGGCAGTTAGACCGACTTCCGTTAAGGCGTAGAAGATTGAATGGAGATGCAATAAGTGATCTTGCTCAGTTTCACTAAAGATGACAATGTCGTCTAGGTAGGCCGCGGTAAAGGTCTGGAAGGGTTTTAAGATTTGATCCATCAGGCGCTGAAAAGTTGCGGGAGCGCTGTGAAGACCAAAAGGTAAAACCGTGAATTGATAAAGGCCGGAGGAGGTTGAAAAGGCTGTCTTTTCTTTGGCATCGGGGTGGAGGGGTATCTTCCAATATCCCTTGGTTAAGTCAAGGGTTGATAAATAACGAGCCTTCCCTAGTTTCTCTAAGATGTCATCCACTCTGGGGATAGGGTAGGTGTCGAACAGGGAGATCTCATTAAGTTTGCGAAAATCAATACAAAATCTTATCGATCCGTCTGGATTAGGAACCAACACTACTGGGGAATTCCAGGGGCTGTTAGAGGGTTCAATAACCCCTAATGCTAACATTGTTTCGACTTCGGTTTCAATGATGGGTTTTCGTGCTTCAGGGATGCGATAAGGGCGAAGACGCACTACATGTCCTACAGGTGTTTTAATGTGATGATGTATCAATGAAGTTCTTCCCGGTATTTCTGAGAAGAAATGGGGATGTTGTTCGATTAGGGTGTTTAATTGGGTTTTTTCTGTTTCGGTGAGTTCTTTATTAATACTGGGTTTTTCTTCTGTATGTGTTGTTCGTAAAGGGTATAGATCTATTTTCGGTAGAAGAGACGAAACAACCGGCGTTCGTTTGCTCTTCAGTCTCTTCTGAAGGTCTCCATTGTTTTAATAAATTTATATGGTAAATTTGGGTTTTCCGCGGGCCAGTGTTTATCTCTAATAGATAAGTAACAGGAGAGACTGCTCTAATAACCCTATAGGGTTCTTGCCATTTAGCAATCAGTTTATGTTCAGATGTCGGTCGCATGATGAGGACCTGGTCATTGGGGAGAAAAGAACGTATTTTGCTTCCCTTGTCATAGTAGGATTTTTGTTGTTTTTGAGCCGTGACTAAATGACTATGGACATCCTCCCAGAGGGTCTGCAACTGACTTTTGAGTTGGTGTATATAGTCAATCAGGGGTTTCCCTTCTTCCTGTTCTTCCTCCCATGTCTCAGCGGCCATATCTAGGAGACAACGAGGCTGTCTCCCGAAAACTAATTCAAAGGGACTGTGTCCCGTGGAAGATTGTTCGTGGGTTCGTATGGCATATAGGACCAAAGGAAGTTTCTGATCCCAGTTGCGACCGGATTCATCCACAGTTTTCCTCAATAGTGTCTTTATAGTACGGTTATATCGTTCTACCAGCCCGTCTGTCTGGGGGTGATAGACCGAGGTCCGTAGTTGGGTGATCCCTAATATCTGACATATCTGTTTCATGAGTTTTGACATAAAGGGTGTACCTTGATCTGTCAGTATTTACTGGGGAAAACCTATTCGGGAGAATACTGTTATCATGGCTTGTGCTATTGTTTTGCTGGTCATGCTGGAGAGGGGAATGGCTTCGGGGTATCTCGTTGCGTAGTCAACTATGACTAAAATGTAAGTATGTCCTTTGGAAGAGGGAAGTAGGGGTCCTGCAAGATCCATACCCACCCGTTTAAAAGGGATATCAATAATGGGTAAAGGGTATAGTGGTGCTTTCCTGGGCATTCCTGGTTCAGTTAATTGGCATCTAGGACATTGGGAACAGTATCTGCGTATCTGTGCATACACTCCGGGCCAATAGAATTTTCGCATCAGATATTCTTCTGTTTTTTCCCGACCATAATGACCTCCCCCGGGTTGATTATGGGCTAAAAACAGTACTTGGGCTCGAAATGGTTCAGGGACTACTAACTGTTGCTTGGTTTCTCCCTTAACAGTTATAGTTATTCGGTATAGGAGGTTTTTCTTGATAAGAAAATAAGGACCCACCTCATTGGTGATCTCCGTTTTGGCCGAGTTCCAGGCGTGGGAAAGGGTAGGATCTTCTCTCTGGCTGGTTTGGAAGGAGATGGGCCTGCTGCTAACTTCCGCTACTAGATTAGGAATTTCCTTCGTCTTTCGGGTTTCCTGATACTGTCTTCTCTCAAGTCTTTTCTCCTGTCGTGTGAGTTTCTTTCGGTGGGGTGGTACTTCTATGGTAGAATCGGAAAAGGGGGCCTCGGTCCACCACTCGGGAGTTACAGCGGTTCTGCGGACTTGATCTAATAGGTCATAGAATCGAGCATAATCAGTCCCTATAATGCAGTCCTCGATTAATCGATCCATCACCCATATTGAAACCATATCCTGAAAGGGACCCCATTCAATTTTAACCATTGTGAGGGGATAACTTCCTTTGTCTCCATGTATACAACAGATGGAGACCCAGCGGTCAGTACCCGAGGTATCAAAAGGGATTAGATACTTTCGGATTACAGATTGGCTGCACCCTGAATCAATTAATGCCGAAACGACCTGTCCATTTATGTTGACAGCGTATCTAAATTTCTCATTCCCTTTCCCTGTACATAGGACTCTACGTCGCGTGACCCCAATTTCCATGGGTTCCAGTCCTTCAGCTTTCCTTGGACACATTCGTGCAATATGGCCCCACACTCCACAGTGGAAACATTGTAGGGACTGCATAGGGTGATATTCAGCGGGTTTAGGGAACCGTATTTCTTCTGGAATATACCTGGGAACTGGTTTTGATGGCGGGATGGGAGGTTTTTGGAAAGGTCTCGGAGACAAAGGCTTAATTTCTGTGGAGCGATGGAAAGCACAAGCCAAATCAATAGCAACCTCCGTGTCCACTTTTGGATGTTGTCGTATCCAGTTCTTAGTACTAGGGGGCAGGGAATCTAAGTACTGCTCTAAAGTAATTGTCTTAATGACATCCTCCCGGGTTGTCCCTATGGGTCCCAACCATTTTAGGGCCAAGTCTTTCACCCGAAAGTAGAAGGAGCGAGGGTCCTCGTTCGTACTCCATTTTATTTTTCTAAATTTTAAACGATAATATTCCGTATCATGTCCGACTCGTCCCAGGATACTTTTTTAAAAAACTTTGTAGGGGGTGGTCCCATCAGGGTTGGCGGATTGGTATGCGGTCTGTAGGAATCCAGTAAGCAGGGGTGCCACATACTGACCCCAGCGGTCCTCTGGCCATTGAGCAGACGAGGCTACCCTCTCAAAATTAGTAAAGAATGAGTCCGGGTCTTCCCCCTCTTGGTACTTTTGTAGAACCGAACTGGGAACGTTTGGATGTACCTTACTGGTCGCTATTGTATCTGTTAACTTTTGTAATGCGGTCTCATGCACTAGTTGGTTACTGGCTAAGATTGTAGCCTGACTTTTTGAGGCCGATTGTAAGGCCTCCCGGTCTTCCTTGGCCTCTCTTTGGTGTGCTTCCCACACCAACTGTAGGTGTCTTTGTCCTTCTGCAAGTTGCTTAATCATATCCTCGAGGGATGGGGATTCACTCATGATAAACCACGCTCGTAAGCCCACCGGGAACTGAATCCCACTTCTGACACCACTGTGGTAGGCTGCGTTACGAGCGGATCAAGTAGAGTCAGAGAAGGGGTATCTGCTTTTTATATTTGAAGTTTTATTCTCTGTTTTATTCACAGGACATTCTCTCATTCAATGTTTTTATATATTTGGTAAGCCTTAGTTTTCTGCTCTTCTCAATTTCTTTTCCCATTTCCTTTAGGTTTCTTCTCCCTCTGGTCGGTCCTGGTTAGGAAGGATGTGGGCGGCTCCCTCGAACTCCGGGCATGAAGGGAAAAGAAAGGAACAGGTAAGTCCTTCTGTGAAACCTGGCTGTTTATTGTGCTTGTGAGGGGAAAAGGCAGCAAGCAGGGTGAGTCCGTGAGGGGGTGGTCAGTGGTGGGGTTCAGGGTTCCTGGTGTCCATAAAGTGCCTGGTTCCCTTCCTTCCCCTTCCCTTGTGTCTCACTCACCCTCCCCATACTTCCTCCCGCCTCCCTCGTGCCTTTCCCGGTGCCCGAGGTTCCCCGTAACCCTCCTGTCCCTAGGAGGGACCGTACCTTGTTAAGCCATGACCCTCCGAGGTCGTGGCGGCACTCTCGTCTCTCCGGCGTCTCTCTTTTTGCCGTTTCCCGCGGTTCTGTACACCTCCGGCGGTCCAACTCCTGTTTCCTCGATGGGGCTGCCGGTGACTCTGTTCTCTCGGTTGGCGTTCTCTCCTCTTCGCACTGTTTCTCCGTCGCATCTCCTCCTCCTCCCGGATCGTTGTCCTTCTTTTTTATTGCTCCCGGAACCCTGAAGTTGTAGCTGTTCCGGCGAGGCGTCCCCTCATTGTCAGGGGAACGCAACATCGTCTCCAGGGAGTCTGCCGAGTAATGGCGAATTCGGGGTAAGTTAGACGCGGTCTCCGAGACCCGTCTACAGTCTTCTTCCTAGCTGTGTACGTCGACGAGGACGTCATAATGGCACGGCTCCGTGTGACTCCGTCTGACGTCAACGTGCCAATAAGACGCCCCCGTCGGCGTACTAACATCAGTTTTCCTTTTTCCGTGCATTCGACTCCAACGGTTTTTTCTTCCTGGCCCGTTGGTTACTGTAGCAATCTCTTGAAGTTACAATGTCGCCTCCGAAGAAGTTCGGGTTTAAGCCGTGTAGGGAATGCGGGGGTCGGATGTCAGTGACCGACCCCCATTCGGATTGTATTTGGTGTTTAAGCTCCAAGCATGATGTGGATTGCGGGCAGTACGTTTGGCGCTCAAGGCCTTCCTCCCTTCCCTTCGTGGTCAGTCAGTTCAGATCCTGACGGACAACACTACTGTGATGTGGTATATAAACAAGCAGGGAGGAGTGGGGTCGTATCTTCTTTGCCGAGAAGCCCTACGACTCTGGTCCTGGGCTCAGGACCATCAGATTTGCTTGATGGCAAATCATTTGGCCGGAGTGTTGAATGTACGTGCGGACGTTCTCAGTTGTCACTTCTCATTAGATCACGAGTGGCGTCTCCATCCGGATCTAGTCCTCCACATCTTCGAGATGTGGGGTACTCCTCAGGTGGATTTATTTGCCATTCGGGAGAATGCGCATTGCTCATTATTCGGCAGCCTTCAGTATCCGATGCAAAGGGTGTTGGGGACGCGTTTCAGATGTCCTGGAACGGCCAGTTGCTTTACGCATTTCCCCCCATACCCTTGATTTCTCGGGTTTTGAGGAAGGTTCGTCAAGACTGGGGCCAAGTCATATTGGTAGCACCGGACTGGCCGAGAAGGGTATGGTATACAGACCTACTTCAACTCTCTCAGTGCCCTCCGCTCCGTCTCCCGCTCAGGGCAGATCTCCTCTCTCAATCGCAGGGGCAGGTTCTACACCCCCACCTCCAGAGCCTGCACCTTCATGCCTGGAGATTGAACGGGGCAACCTGAGTTCTTTTTCTCTCCCACCGGATGTAGTGGATGTTATACTATCATCCAGGCGACACTCCACTAAGTCTATTTATGCCGGAAGGTGGGCAAAATTTGTGTGGAGAGAACCAAAAAGATCCTTTAAAGGCCCATCTTTCGGATGTACTTTTGTTTGTTCTCAGTTTGGCGAAGAAAGGCTGTGCTATAGCTACAGTTAAGGGTTATTTGGCAGCTCTGTCGGCGTTTCTTTGCCTTCCAGATCAGCAGTCGTTATTCAAGTCCCCCATTGTACATAGGTTCCTTAAGGGTTTGGTGAATAGCTTTCCTCCTACTCCTTTTCACGTGCCTCAGTGGGACTTAAATCTTGTTTTAGCATTCATGTCCATTGAGATATTTAGCCTTCAAGACTGTTTTCTTGATCGCAATTACTTCTGCTAGGAGGATTGGAGAGCTTCAGGCACTCTCCGTTAAGCCCCCTTTCACTGTGTTTTTCCCTGATAAAGTGGTTCTAAAAACCAGGGCTGCTTTTCTGCCGAAAGTTGTCACCCCTTTTCATTTAGGGCAGAATATCACTCTTCCTGCTTTTTACCCTCCTCCCCACCCATCTAAAGAAGAAGAGAGACTCCATAGGTTGGACCCTAAGAGGGCCCTGAGTTTTTATCTCGAAAGAACTAAAGACTTTCGTTTGGATGAGCAACTGTTTGTTGGATATGCTGGTCAACAAAAGGGCAGAGCTGTGCAGAAAAGGACACTCTCCAGGTGGGTCATCTTGTGTATAAAGATCTGTTACTCTTTAGCAAAAGTGGTCCCTCCTGAAGGTATCAGGGCCCACTCTACTAGGGCAAAATCTGCATCCTCGGCTATGGTGAGGGGAGTTCCATTGCTAGATATATGTAAAGCGGCAACTTGGGCGTCCATCCACACTTTCATGAAACATTACTGTTTAGACTCTGAGATGAGGAGGGACGGTCACTTTGCTCGCTCGGTATTGCAAGATTTCTTAGTGTAATCAGGTGGGCACCCACCACCGAGTGCGGTACTGCTTGGGACTCTATTCATAAGGTGAGGAATCCACAGGTAGTTGTATCCATCAGAAGAACAAGTTACTTACCTTCGGTAACGCTTTTTCTGGTGGATACACTGACTACCTGTGGATTCCTCACGGTCCTTCCCGCCTCCCCGTTGCCTGCCTGGTTACACTCTTATCTTGCAGTATTTATTCTTATATTTTTATATTTATATACATGAAAGCGCATATATATGTATATTTATATGTATATAGTGATATTTCTCTATTTATTTTGTATATTTATGTATTCCAGCTCTCAATAAGAATGGATTGTTTAAATGATCAAGGTTTTTGTGTGTGTATATCTTTCTATATTATTTATCAATTTTCATGGTCGGTTTACTCCTATTTGCTTTAAAGGTACAAAAAAAGTGAGGTGAAACTGACGTTAGTACGCCGACCTCTTATTGGCACGTTGACGTCAGATGGAGTCACGCGTAGCCGTGCCATTATGACGTCCTCGTTGACGTAGACAGCTAGGAAGAAGACTTTCCGTCTGATGCTGGCGCAAGGATCGAATTCATAAGGTGAGGAATCCACAGGTAGTCAGTGTATCCACCAGAAAAAGTGTTACCGAAGGTAAGTAACTTGTTCTTCATTATAGACCTGCAAAACATATGCCTCTGATGTTTGGGCTCCGGACACAACTCCAAGTCAAAGGAGGAATATGCCCACATGAATATGAAGGCAATGCAGGCATGTGAAACAAATCTTGTTAGAAATGGAGTTTCTAGTTAGCAGAGGTAGTCACCTTTGTCCAAATAGGGAACCCAATCCTAGTCAGGGTAAGTCATACACAATCCAAATCATCCTGTGCTCACCTTCTGGTAGCTTGGCATGGAGCAGTCAGGCTTAACTTAGAAGGCAATGTGTAAAGTATTTGTGGAATTAAACTATACAGTAACACAGTGAAAACACCACAAAATTACAGCACACAGGTTTAGAAAAATATATTTATCTGGTTAAATTAAGGTCAAAATGATAAATATGCAATAAGCACAAGTTGAGATATCTCTTTTGCAAGATTAAAAGGAGTCTTAAATCTTAGAAATCAACAGTTTTCTCTTGGTTATACAAAGTACCTGGTTTGCGTAAAAAATAACACATACGGAGACCACAGAGGAGGAGATGCATGGAAAAATAGGGTGTGCGTCGGATTTTCCGGCACGGCACAGATGATGCGTTGTTTCTTTCCACACTGCAAGGGGTTTTGCATCGATTTCCATCACGCAAGGTTGGTTCCTCACTGGATCTTTTTGACGCCTAGGGATCTTGCGTGGAAATCCTGGGTGTGCGGGACTAAGTCACAGTCGTTGCGTCGATCCGGTGTGGCAATGCACCAAACTTTCTGTCACACGGAAGGCACTGCGTCGACTCTTCACTCTGGAAGTTGGGCTGTCCGGTTCTGCTGTGCATCAATCTGGTAGGGCTGTGCATTGAATTTCCAGTCGCAAAGCAGGCGCTGCGTCGAATCTTCAATCGGGAAGTCGGGCTGTGTCATTCCGGTTTAGCTGTGTGGCGATTTACTTGTCATAAGACAGGCTATGCGTCGTTTCTGGCAAGCTGTGCCTCGATTTTCGGCGCACAAGGGGTTTCTCAAAGAGGTGAAGTCTTTTTGGCCCTGAGACTGCAGAAAACAGGAGGCAAGCTAAATCCAAGCCCTTGCAGAGCACTTCTCAGCAAAGTCAGAGGGCAGCAGGGCAACATCAGGGCAGCAGTCCTTCTCAGCAAAGCAGTCCAGATGAGTCCTTTGGGCAGCCAGGCAGTTCCTTTTGACAGGTTGCAGGTTCAGGTCCAGAAGTGTCTGATTTGGTGGTTTTAGGGACCCAGTTTATATACAGAAAAATGCCTTTAACGTGGGGGGAGTCTTCAAAGAGTGGTTTTGAAGAGCACAAAGTCCACTTTCAGTACGGGTCTGTCTGCCAGGGTCCCAGTAGGGGGTGTGGCTGTTGTGAGAGGGCAGGCCACTAGCCTTTGAAATGTAAGTGTCAGGCGCTCTACACTCCCAGCCCAGGAAGACCCATTCAGTATGGAGATGAGTGCAGGTGTGACTGAGTATCCTGTGTTTATGATTTTCTGGGTGAAATGCACAAGGTAACTGTCAACCAGCCCAGCCCAGACGTTGATTGGAGACAGGCTGTAAGGCACAGATGGATTTAAAGTACAGAGAAATGTTCGCCTTCTAGAATTTGCGTTTGCTAAAATAGTAATATAAAATCCAACCTCACAAATAAGCAGGATTTTCTATTACCATTTTGGCCATACTAAATATGACATGGGTATCCCTTTCTGATAAGAATCTACCACTCAAACACTATGGGGGTGATTCTCACCCTGGCGGGCGGCGGAGGCCGCCCGCCAGAGTTCCCCCCTCCAAAATACCGCTCCGCGGTCGAAAGACCGCTGAGGGTATTTTGGGTTTTGCACTGGGCTGGCGGGCGACCGCCTGCCAGCCCAGTGCAAAACCCCCTTCCCACGAGGACGCCGGCTCAGAATTGAGCCGGCGGAGTGGGAAGGTGCGACGGGTGCAGTGGCACCTGTCGCGTATTTCAGTGTCTGCAAAGCAGACACTGAAATACAAAGTGGGGCCCTCTTACGGGGCCCCTGCAGTGCCCATGCCTCTGGCATGGGCACTGCAGGGGCCCCCAGGGGCCCCACGACACCCCATACCGCCATCCTGTTCCTGGTGGGCGAACCGCCAGGAACAGGATGGCGGTATGGAGTGTCAGAATCCTCCACGGCGACGCAGCTCGCTGCGCCGCCATGGAGGATTCATTTGGGCAGCGGAAAACCGGCAGGAGACCGCCGTTTTTCTGCATCTGACCGCGGCCAAACCGCCGCGGTCAGAATGCCCTGCGGGGCACCGCCAGCCTGTTGGCGGTGCTCCCGCCAACCCATGGACCGCCGGGGTCAGAATGACCCCCTATATGAGGGTAGCCCGAATGCTACCCTATGAAAGGAGCAGGCCTCACAGTAGTGGAAAACAAATCTAGCAGTTTTCCACTACCAAGACATTTAAAACACACAGGTACATGTCCTGGCTTTTACCTACATAGTACCCTGCCCTATGGGTTATCTAGGGCCTACCTTAGGGGTGACATATTTAGAAAAATGGGAGTTTAAGGCTTGGCAAATACTTTTAAATGCCAAGTTGGAGTGGCAGTGAAACTGCACAGACAGGCCTTGCAATGGCAGGCCTGAGACATGGTTAAGGGGCTACTTATGTGGGTGGCACAACCAGTGCTGCAGGGCCACTAGCAGCATTTTATTTACAGGCCCAGGGCACATGTAGTGCATTTTACTAGGGACTTACAAGTAAATCAAATATGCCAATTGGGAATGAACCAATGTTACCATGTTTAAGAGAGAGCACAAGCACTTTAGCACTGGTTAGCAGTGGTAAAGTGCAAAGATTCATAAAACCAGCACAAACAGCATCTAAAAAGTGGAGGGAGGCAAGCAAAAAGTTGGGGGATGACCATCCCAAGGCTGTCAGGTTTAACAAATCTGTATACTGTCAAACACTGGAATAAACTGAGCAAGTCCTGCTCCCACAAGTAGTCACAAGTGCTGACTTGTTGCTGCTTCAAAGGTCATTCTCATAACAGGTCCTTACTGCAGTGAGGTGTTCGGGTAAGCCCAAATCAAAGTCAAAGGGGAAACACAAGAAAGTCAAATGGGTCTTGTCCCCAACCATCTGCTCTCTATCTCAATAGAAATCACATGCATGTCAATGAGCCATTCGGTCTTGCTCCAGATCTAATGAGGAGCTGCCTCTGCAACTGATCCTGATGCACCTTGAGTTCCCCAGAGCATTGGTGATGCTGAAAACAAATTGAGGCCTTTTAGAAGGGCATGTTGGGTGCCTTCAGGCTCCAAAGATCTGCAGTTGGGACTCCAGTTTGGTTACCGTAGGAAGATCTGATCTCAGCTCCATCTGTCCCTCTCAAACGTACTGTAGTTCCGCACTGGCTTCAGTGCAGACTTCCACTCCAATGCCAATATCTGAGCTGGTCTCTTCACCTTCGATCACAATGCTGCCAGCACCGGAAGAGAACCCTCTACCAATGCTGGTGTTTGACTCCAAGATTACCTTTTCTCAATCTTGACCAAGGTTGCGTCCCAAATTCATTCGGATGCACCCATTCCCCAGGCAGTCAGATTCAGATAGATCACTGCCTCTGCAATGGAGCCACCATAAGGTGCTCCACCAACTTTTTTGCGCAGTCAGCCTTCGTAGATTATGGGGATTACCTACACCCATATTACGATAATCTCTACATGCAGTTATAGGAGGCCAGTGGGTTGTTTACTTCATATGATACTGGGTTGACTAGCCCACAGCCTCCCCTTTGGACCACCTACAGAGAAAAGTGCTTCAGTTGCTTTGGTGATCAGACATGCAGCTGAGGTTTTGGCCTACAACTCCCATCTGTGGAGGTAAAGAGTAATGGACTAATAGTTGGGTTTCAGCCTGGGAAGGCTACCGCTATCCTACAGTTCAATGAAGCCCTTAATGACTTGTTGATGGGCATTTGGGTGAAACCTTGTTCTTGCCCCCCAGTGAACAGATAGCTTGCCCGTGCCATAGACTGGCACCAGATGACCCAGATTTTTAGACTCAATATCTGACACCAGGGAGTATGGTGTTTGAGTTTCCACCAGCGAAGAGAACCCCAATCAATTGGAATCTTGACCTTCTGCATCCTGCTCGTCGACTATAAAAAGTGGCAAATGCGGGTTTGCAGTGGAAACTGAAGTTTCAGTAGGCCCAGCACCAGCAGAACTGCTTGGATTCCATCCAGGTTTTAGAGGAGACTGCAAAAGATCTGCAGTGGTTGCTGCTTGACTGTAATTTGTCCATTGGCAGACCCATCTCCCTTCTCCATCCAGAGCTGATGCATGGTGATAGATGCATTGCTGCTGGATCAGGGGCGGTCATCTGGGAGAGGTGGAGATCAGAGGACTAAGCTTTCGGCTGGAAACCTGACTTCACATCAAGCTGGTGGATTTGTGGACCATTCGCCCGGTGCAGAAGGGCTTGCTACCATCCGTCAAAAGGAGGATGGTACAGGTCCTCATGTACAACATTACCGCTATATCATACTGCAACAAGCTTGGCAGTATGGGGTCATGGTTTCTGGACCAAGAAGCTCTCTGCCTCCTGGTTGGCTGGGACATCAGGACAAGACTTTTCTCTGGTCATTAACTACCTGGGAGGATCGTTGCTAACGTGGAGTAGTTCAGCTGACAGTGCCTGTTGAAGCATGTATGGTGGTTGCACCTGGAGGTGGTACAGGGACTCTTCCAACAATGGGGAGCACCCCAGCTGGATCTTTTTACCACCAGCGAGAATGAACAGTGCCAATAGTTTTGTGCCCTAGATTTCCCAAGAAGGCTCTCTCTGGGAGACCCATTCTGGATAGAGTGGAGCTCAGGACTTCTACATGCCTTTCTGCTGCTGCTTCTCCTGTCCTGTGCTCTGAGGATTAGGAGCAAGCATACTCAAGTCACTCTAGTGGCTCTGGATTGGGACAGAAGTGTGCAGTACCTGGAACTTCTGAGCTGGAGCATCTGTCTGCTGATCAGGATTCTGATTTAGGACGATTTTCTGTCACAGCAGCAGAGTCAAGCTCTCCACAAAGGCCTGCACAGTCTACACCTCCTGTGGCAGTTAACTGCATTCAGTCTCCCTCTTGACGTAGCAAATGTTATCCTTGCTGTACGGTGCTGTTCTACAAAGTGCACTTATTACCAGCTCTGGGTTTGACGGTTGGAAGGACAATTTGCCTGTTTGGTCCTGCATGACGTTTTGGTCTGAGCCCATTTCACAGCCCCTCCACCTTGGGAGGTACTGCTTTAGTATCTAGTTGCTGGTTGATGCACATCTAATCACATTGGTTCCTGGCCTGCAGTCCACATCAGTATCCAGATGTGACCCTTCAATCAAATTTATTTAGGATTATGTTGAAATTTAGCCAATATACGAACTGCATTGGCCCTCCCTTGTATAAAAGAAGAAGAAGGGTCAATACCAGGCTGAGCTTTCTAGAGTCTTCCTGTTAGCACACAGAAAATATTAGCCAGCATTAATTCAAGTGCTATCAATTACCAGCTTAAGCAGTCTAACAAAAGTGCTGTTTGCAAGTTAGTAGTATTATTGCATTTAACAAGCTTTCACTCATGACACGCACATCAAATTTCAACTCCACAATGAGATAGCAATGATGGGTGACTGAAAATGCAAAGAGAATAGTTCTCCCAGATCAGGCGAAAGAGTCCAGAGCCATGAGGAGTGCCTGAAATTAACAATCTGTCCTCTGGAGAGTAACTGATTGTGTAATTAAAGAGACTAGTGCCCACCAGGGAAACACCTGCATGGTTTGAAACATGCGTGAAGTCTGAGGCTTCCAACACTAATCTGTCTCAAAGCCCCCCAAGAAGAGAATGAACACACTTGAGGTTGTTATAGAGAAAGAGGACAGCAACTTGTAGCTTGGACACAATCCAAAGAGTTTAAATCGATCAGTCCAGTCGATTAAGTCCAGGGAGCTGGATCACCCTCCACTCTAACCATGTCTTGGTGCTGAAAAGTGCTTTCCCTTGGTCTCGGAGTTTCCCAAGCTACATCAGCTCCCCACCCCATGGGAAATAAGGCTTCTTTTGTGTGGGAGGTGCAGCAGCGCAGCTGGCTCTTGAGACAAGAATGCCGGTCAGCCCTTCTGGCCCTGTTGTACTCCTGCATTTCTCTACGTCCTCGGACAGCTTGCACTGCCAAGAGTGAAGGCCATTTTTGTGTTGGAGGAGGTGGGAAAGGCCTATAGCAGCATCTGGGACTCTGGGGATTAGGGTGCCTTGTCAGCCCTCGCCCTCCCGGCCTTGTCCACACCAACAGCTCCCACTGCTGTTTTGACACTGGGTGTGAAGGCCTCTTATGATCGTGGTGGCAGTTATAGAGCAGCATGGTGCGACTGCCGAGACCGGAGACACCTATTAGCCTTACTCTTTTCCCTCTGCTCCTGCAGCTCCCCTGACAGCCCCAAATTAAAAACACAATGGAAATCAGAGGCTATGCCTACTTCCACTTGGTAAAAGCACCTGACTGTTTAACATATTTGACACATATCTTTCCTTGACTAACAAAGTTACAGTTAAAAAGACTCTCTCACATTCCCATTATTCTGGTCTTTGGCTGAAATCTCTGAGGTGACGGCATTCTCATAGAGAATTTGCACCCTCCACCTCTCCGACACCTCACCTCTAGACATAAGAATTACGTGTGGTGTATAGGTACAGAACGGTAGCTTCCTACTTCAAGCAGCAGCAAGTGTTTTCCCCATACTTTAGCCACTCCTTGTATGACTGAGGTTGTTTGAAATTGCTCCATAGATGAAACTGCCATTGTCCCCTTCATGTGTCTGCACACTGCTCTAACCTGCACACCTAAACATAATCCTTTGAGAGATGACCCTTCATCTAGAGCACTGAAAGGGTCTGCTTGCTGCCACCTCTAAAAAACACCAAAGCAGTTCAGCTTTACAGTAACAACCCTGACACCCCTTATTGCTTCCACTTGCTTCTCGCTGTCAAAAGTGGCAAAGTGAGGTGTTTTAAGAAGTTGTCCAACTAAACTTGATAATGGCAAGTCATTTTTAGAAGATGATATCGTTTTGTTAGGAGGATGATCCCATTGAAGACCCTAGAGGTCCTTTATTGGTAAAGAAGTTCAATGGATGCCAACAAGAGTAGCAGTCTCCAAGTGGGTACCAGTGGAGGTGGGTGTCCTACAATTTAAAGGGTAAGAATGGCAGCACCACATCAACAATAAGCCGCATGTTTAATGATCATATACCACTGCAGAAACTTCCAATGTGGTCCACCAATATGATTCTTAGTCGCTGGCAGCATCCACATTGAGACTGAGAACCTCAGGCGAGTAGAAGCGTTCAAGAGCTTGGCTGTCTGCACAGCATGCTGCCTATTTTTTAACAACCTATTACTTTATTTATCCATAAAGAGTCCAAGGAATCTTTTAGGTTGAATTAAGCTTATGAGTCGAAGGAGGGGATTGTGTGGTTCGGTTTCACTAAAAAACTTCAAAGGGGAAACACAATAATTTTAGTTTCACAATATAGAAAGATTTGTTCTTTAATAATGATAATAACAAGTGGTCTTTATATATCACTGGATCTAAAGTTCTTTATAGGTTGTATTTGTGAATGCCACCATTATTACCCAAATATAAACGCAGGAAGTATGAAAGGTTGATTTAAGTCAATTGAGGTAATAAACTCTGGGCTGCTGTATGACAGCTCTCATTAGTGAATTCTTAACCATGCAAGCTTTACTAAAACTTATGTTTATTATTTTACAGAGGGGATTTCCCTTTACAAATCACTGTTTTCAGGTGGGTTTGTTCAATTTGTTCAATTAAATTGACCCAAAACAGCAATTCCCAGAATGCAGAGTTCTTCCAGGAAATATCAGGGCTAAAGACCACGGGTCATGGTGAAATCATCTGGTAATGTTATGTATGCACTGGTAAAGCCAAAACGTCTGGCCTTCAAAATGTAGCATCAAAGCTACTGACATTTCCAATGCTTGATTCCATCTGTAAACTGTATTACTTGTTTACGTTTCCCACTTTGGTCAACAAGTTGCTTTTAACATGTTGGCCATCTAGGAAAGATGACGAAAGTGGAAAAAAAGCATTCAAAGATGAACGCCATTTTGAAAAAAGCATGGTTGTCATCATTGAATGTTATTTTCTCATTGATTATTATTCTTTACCCTTCCAAGATAGGCAACATGTTGTAAGAAATTGTGAAACATTATAAAGAATCAAAAACATATATAATACTGCAAAGTTGTCTGTCAAAGCAGTGCCAGTTCTGGATGCAGTGCACAGTAAGCATCAGAGAGTGGCCCATTAGGAGTGTGTAGGCCCCCCGTGGCAGTTGTGATGTCATTGTCTAAGATGTCACCTCCTATGACATAAATTCCTCTTGCATCACTGACCAATCCATATGTTAGTGTTCTCAGTTAAGTTAGGTAACAGCTCTGTGCCGTTCACCAGACGCAGTTACCTGCTTCTAAAGTGTCCTATTTTTCACTCTTAGCTTCCCAGCCATATCCTGCTGGGGAGATGAGGGGCCAGATCCCCAGGTTAAGGCATGAGTCAGCTGTTTCGTCATACACACCCACAGTAAGGACAACCTGATTGAGTGTCCACAGTATAGAGCAGACATTAACAGTACTTCTTCAGGACTCATGCACAATCCACAAACCTGAGGAGAGGGGCACTAGCTGTGCCATCTAATCAAGCAAAAGGCATTCAGTATACTAACTTTCACTAAGTAGATCTGGAAGTTGACTGGCTGCAGGCCCATGCGCAGGTAGTAAGAGATGACGTCAGTGATGAAGGGGTCAGCTGCCAGGCGCTGGCTCGTGGATGAAGGCTGTAAAGACAGAAGAGACCCATGATTTGTTGGCAGAACTTGTATCATACTGTTCCTGAGCTCCTGGTGTATTCTTTTGAATTTAATTACATCAACCAAAATATAGTTAATGCTAAACCCTTTGCAACACTAAAATAGAAATTGCAGAGATATGGGCACAGGATATCCCAAAATGCTAGACACCCCCAAATTTTACCTCAATCAGAACACATGCATTCACTGGATCAGTGACTCCCGTAAACCTCAACTCCATGAGGTAATGTGTCCCAGCATTAAGGCACCTCCCAGTATATCAAAATCAGGAATACAATTTATTAAGCAAATTGGCCCACTCAATATTGGAACAGAATAAAAGTTAAAGAGTTTGATTACAAATTCAAAAATGAGCAGTACACAGTCAATGCCATACAGAATCACTGTGGTGTGAGCAAATGCATCATCTGCAAATCAAAACATATGAAAAATAAAGTTTCTATTGTCTTAACACGTAGGCAATATCCCGCTATATGTATAATTACTCAGTAGCCTCTATGCTAATGTAATCCGGAAATGCTAGAATAAAATTAGATACATTAACAATAAAGTGTTACATGAATGACTAGGGGACAGTGAACCAACAGAAAGACTTTGGAACTAATGTTGCAGGTTGTGGCTGAGTTGGGGAAAGTTTGAGAGCAGCATAACAATAACAGTGGAAATAAACCAGTACATCTCAGCGTGACTGTGTGCTGTAGAAGTCTGCGGGGAGAGGTGCAGGAATCGGGAGATGTACATGAGTGACAGGGTGACTTCCATTTTAGAAAATATGGCGTTTGTACCTAAATTGAGGCCTGGCTTACACATAACACGAAACCACATTTGTATACATTATGGAGAATTTATTTCAAAAGCAATAGTACAAAATCAGTATATAGATGCCTAAAGAAGTGTAGCATTCTGCACATTGGTAATGATGCTCTAAAATATAAACCCATAAATATCTGTACATCAAGGTTTCAATTTAGTGGAAGGAAACAAAACAAAATTAGAAAACCAAATCTATTATTCAAACACTTTATAGGTAATCAAGAGCTCTTTCACTTGCTGGGCTCCATGAAATTGCATCTCCAAATTTCCACTGAAACAGTCTTCAATTTGTTTTACTTTTTTTTTTTTACAAAAGATGCTTAATCTATCCAGCTGTTCTCACTCCCATAATTCCCTTTCACCTCCTGGGCTACCACTATTTCTAAATGTATGCGTAAAGAGAGTTTGTATCTCTATAGTTATGTAATGCACACCACATTAATGGGTAGATGTGCGCAATATAAAAAGCTTAAATGAATAAATATACTACCTTATCTGGCCTGTTACGCGATTCAGACATTTGTTTAGCACTACATTGCCATTAATAGGGCTTCACTGTTGACAATAGTCACTGAAGTACAAAGTTGTCAGTAAGCTCTATTTGGCAAACTTTACTTAACGGACGGAAAGAAAGCCTGTGCCGGAACTAAGAGAGTAAATGGTTCACATTCTTGGCAGTACTTTTTCTACATTGCACCAGCCTCTGTATTAAGAGATCACATCCTCTGCTTGTTTCACAACATCAGTTACTCACTGGATAAAGTGCTGCACTCTAAGTCTGTCAAACCTTTGAGCAGTGCTTAAAGGACTCCCACTTAAGCAGGCAGGGCTTTCAGTGAGGGCTCTTATTGAGCCCCATGGGCTGGTGAAATGGGCCCCAATAAAACATTATTTAGATGAAAAAATGGGCAGAAAGGGGAGAGTGAACGGATGGATTAGTGAAAGAATGGATAGATAGACATATTGATGGGTGAATGTGTGAAAGTATAGATGGATGGATGCATGATGGATGGATGGGTGAGTGGATGGATGCATGAATAAAGGATGAGTGGGGGATGGACAGATGGAAAGGTGAATGCACTGACAGATAAATGGGTGAATAGGTAGAAGGGTGTGGGGATGGATGGAGACTGGAAGGTATGGGCTTACTTTCATTGTGAGCTTGGTGTGAATAGACACATGGTTCAAGTTTGAGATATTTTAATCTTCTGGCTGCTCCCTTACCTGTGAGTCACAGGTTACAAGGGCTCTTGACACTGGGAGAAGGCCAGAAGGAGGAGTGTTGGTGGTTCACTTGCTCTCACACTCTGTTCGTCCACCCCTTCCACACATTTGGTCACCCTTCAGTTTATGTTTTGTTGCCTGCTAGTGAGTATATGGCCGGATCTATGTGAAGGTCCCTAAGCAACACTCATAGTGAGAAGGCAGTAGCGTGACCTCAGCAGCATAAGAGTTATCCCAAGATTTGTTTTATCATGGTCAGATCAAACTGTACATGATCCCTCAAGCTAACAT
Organism: Pleurodeles waltl; assembly: GCF_031143425.1. Classification (NCBI taxonomy): domain Eukaryota; kingdom Metazoa; phylum Chordata; class Amphibia; order Caudata; family Salamandridae; genus Pleurodeles; species Pleurodeles waltl. The sequence continues at coordinate 1,192,864,049 of NC_090446.1, forward strand.
CCAACATGCATTGTTAATAGTCATTGCAAGGGGCAACACAAGTGGGTGCTGCTCTGCAAATGAAATAAATGAAATAAATGGGGCTGTCTCTTTGCAGGGCCTCTGTTGTTGCACTGGCTCAAACCGCACAAGTGTGAATATTTAATTGGGAAGCAATACTGCTCTCTCATAACTTCACCTCTGTCATTTTTCTGCCTACTGCCACATCTCTACCTCCATGCACACACTGTCTCATCAGTCTCCCTGTACCTAATTGCTCTGCTTCCATTTCACCTCTGTGTCTCTCTCCTCCATCTCCTCTTACAGACATCTAACTATTCCCCTCTCAATGACTGAACTCAGCGTGGTAGAGGAAAGGCCATGACTGCTTTAGTTATATATATACAGGGAGTGCAGAATTATTAGGCAAATGAGTATTTTGACCACATCATCCTCTTCATGCATGTTGTCTTACTCCAAGCTGTATAGGCTCGAAAGTCTACTACCAATTAAGCATATTAGGTGATGTGCATCTCTGTAATGAGAAGGGGTGTGGTCTAATGACATCAACACCCAATATCAGGTGTGCATAATTATTAGGCAACTTCCTTTCCTTTGGCAAAATGGGTCAAAAGAAGGACTTGACAGGCTCAGAAAAGTCAAAAATAGAGAGATATCTTGCAGAGGGATGCAGCACTCTTAAAATTGCAAAGCTTCTGAAGCGTGATCATCGAACAATCAAGCGTTTCATTCAAAATAGTCAACAGGGTCGCAAGAAGCGTGTGGAAAAACCAAGGCGCAAAATAACTGCCCATGAACTGAGAAAAGTCAAGCGTGCAGCTGCCACGATGCCACTTGCCACCAGTTTGGCCATATTTCAGAGCTGCAACATCACTGGAGTGCCCAAAAGCACAAGGTGTGCAATACTCCGAGACATGGCCAAGGTAAGAAAGGCTGAAAGACGACCACCACTGAACAAGACACACAAGCTGAAACGTCAAGACTGGGCCAAGAAATATCTCAAGACTGATTTTTCTAAGGTTTTATGGACTGTTGAAATGAGAGTGAGTCTTGATGGGCCAGATGGATGGGCCCGTGGCTGGATTGGTAAAGGGCCGAGAGCTCCAGTCCGACTCAGACGCCAGCAAGGTGGAGGTGGAGTACTGGTTTGGGCTGGTATCATCAAAGATGAGCTTGTGGGGCCTTTTCGGGTTGAGGATGGAGTCAAGCTCAACTCCCAGTACTACTGCCAGTTCCTGGAAGACACCTTCTTCAAGCAGTGGTACAGGAAGAAGTCTGCATCCTGCAAGAAAAACATGATTTTCATGCAGGACAATGCTCCATCACACGCGTCCAAGTACTCCACAGCGTGGCTGGCAAGAAAGGGTATAAAAGAAGGAAATCTAATGACATGGCCTCCTTGTTCACCTGATCTGAACCCCATTGAGAACCTGTGGTCCATCATCAAATGTGAGATTTACAAGGAGGGAAAACAGTACACCTCTCTGAACAGTGTCTGGGAGGCTGTGGTTGCTGCTGCACGCAATGTTGATGGTGAACAGATCAAAACACTGACAGAATCCATGGATGGCAGGCTTTTGAGTGTCCTTGCAAAGAAAGGTGGCTATATTGGTCACTGATTTGTTTTTGTTTTGTTTTTGAATGTCAGAAATGTATATTTGTGAATGTTGAGATGTTATATTGGTTTCACTGGTAATAATAAATAATTGAAATGGGTATATATTTGTTTTTTGTTAAGTTGCCTAATAAGTATGCACAGTAATAGTCACCTGCACACACAGATATCCCCCTAACATAGCTAAAACTAAAACAAACTAAAAACTACTTCCAAAAATATTCAGCTTTGATATTTATGAGTTTTTTGGGTTCATTGAGAACATGGTTGTTGTTCAATAATATAATTAATCCTCAAAAATACAACTTGCCTAATAATTCTGCACTCCCTGTAAATGTATTAGGTAGTTATAGTTGGAACCTAGTTTCCATAGAAAAAGTGTTTTTTGATGTGTCTATATCTTTGGCACTGTTTCACAAAAGTTTCCAAAAAAAAGTGTGCCAGTGAATCTTGTTGTGCGTGAGAAATTTTGTGATGATCCATCAAGCAGGGGCCAAGTAAAAAAAAGGGGGAGAAAAAAAATAAAGTGCATTTCCCATGCTAATTCCCATAGGATTTTTGAACACGACTACCGCCCAAACTGCTAGACAGATTTATAGCAAATTTGGCAGAAAGGTAGCTTTCCGGACAAAGATCATGCTTTTTTCAGTTTGCTGTAAATCTGTTCAGTACTTTGGTAGATATTAAAGGAAAACCAAAATTGTAAATCCAGAGGTGCAGAACAACCTCAGATCCTCTTTGGAACCTATGCGGCTTCGGTGGAAAAGCAAGGCCCTGATTGGCTGGCCGCAACCAGACAGAAAAATTGTGACCGCCATTATGTTTCTCGCATTGGCTGGGGTGGAAACAAAAATGTGGAAAGACATAAGGGGTCAGGATACAGGTATCATGACCCCATAGGGCCCATGGAGGGGTCCCTTAGGGCTCTTCATGGGGAAATAAGTGCCTATTTTTTCTTTTTTTGATTAATGCGAGATCTTCGAATCCTCCTTGAATCAAAAGGAAAAGCAAGGCCCTCATCAGCTGGACACAACCTGACAGAAATATTAACATGTGCTTCACAAAAATCATAGAAATTCACTGAAAAAAAACAAAGGTTACAGGGATGTTTTAGTTAGGTTGACGTTTTATCCATACAAAACTATACCAATTCAGCAGTTATAGTTATAATTAATTCTACTTATCTGAAGAAATGATAACTCGTTCCGGAAAGTAACTTTGAGTAACAAGTTACAGTTTCTTAACATAAGTATAACTATAAGTATAACTATTATTGCTGAACTGCTATGGTTTTTTAATCCCCATCTTTTCTATACGAGGCTTCATGTTATCACAGATTTCTGTATGAAGCCTCTTGAGGAACAATCACATTGCAAAAAACATGCACACAAGGTCACTGGAGACATTACCTTGTGGTCATTTATGCAGCTAAAGTGCGGAATATGCACTAGACATTCCCCCAACGAGGTAGCAGTTTGGGCAAAACTGTGGACTCTTCTTGTGTAAATAAGAAGGTGCGTATCCATTTTGACACCGATGCTCATTTCACAGAAATTATCCATGGTTCTTCTTTTTAATTACTATGCCCCGTACACATTAGTGGCATGCATCGGTCTTCCCGCCTTTTTCCAGGTTGATGGACAGCTTTCTAAACTCCCCCCCCTCCTCAAGCGTGCCCCCCCCGATTCTGGTGACATGTTCTTGATACAAAGGAATATGAGTTCATCTCCACCAAACAAAGAAGCACTTACTTCATATAATTCAGAGGAAGTACCCTTGTTTGATTGAGATTCAATTCTTCATTTTATCACAGATTCCTGTATAAAGATACTTGAGGAACAATGACATTGTCAAAATGCCACAGCTCTAAATATTGCTCCTCCTTCTTATAATAACACTGGGTTCTGGGAGATAGGGTCACTGGGGCCGAAATCGGCATGGGGAGGAGAACTGTGCTGCTCCCCTCACCTTTAATTTAAAAAAATGGCCCAGGAGATGGTCTCCCCAAGGCCAGGACCTTTGGCCCACCACCTACGTATGGTGCGAGGGCGAAGGCTGTGCGCAATGTAGGGTTAGCTGTATTAGGTAGGTTATTGGTTGCAGGGCCTGGCCACAAGCTGAAAAGCAGGGAGTTGAATTTACGTATGCTAAGTAAAGTACTACTTTATGTTAAAAAAAACCTAGAAAGTCACATTAAAAGACAAAGGTTTAAGCAACATTATAGGTAGACGTTATAAAAGGTCTATTTTTATTTTAAAACAACCTAAGAAATTCACTGAAAAAACAAAGGTTAAAATATAACATTATAGGTTGGTGAATCTGTCAGTGTGAAAATTAACATTATGAACTAAAAAAAACACTAAATTCACCAGCTATAGTTAGCAGTGCTAGCTTTCACTTGTGCTCAAGCCATGCACTGCTTATACCCGCACGTATGACATAACTCATGACATGTTCTATGACATAATTTATGATATCACTTTTGAAATCTCAAATGACATAACTGACGTCATCACTGATGACATCATCCAAGCTTTATTTTCCTGCATATTGCTGTATAAATTGTTATGACTTTACACGTAGCATAGTTCACATTAACAGTCAACCACAGATATAAGGGAAACCCTCCTTGAGTACAGTGTTGAATATGTATACGACTGTTCAGAGAAAGTCAAAATAGTGAATGTCAATTCAAAAACAAATATCCTACTATGGAAAGCTTTTATCTGTATGAAACCCCTGACACACACCAAACCAACATTAAGAAATGAAGGTGAAATCAGAAAGGAAATGAGTGCTGTAAACAGTGTTTACTCTATGGAGAGAGTTCATTCTATACCACACTGTTCGCAAACAGTGAAACTCCAATGGGAAATACACCACAGAGTATTCAAAAGAATCTACTACGAATAGTGTACATTCTATGCAACAGTGTCATAAAGATCGTATTTGCTCAAAATAACCAAGATATGAAGGTGCTAAAGATCATACCACCTGCACCCTTCATACTGTGGTGAAAACTACAGATAGCCTTTCTTCTGAAGCAAAACAAGCAGGCGTACATAGGTTAGTACCTGGTGCACACACTCTTCTATGTTAAGTATAAATTATCATGCTGACGTGATTCTCTCCAATAACTTGAGGCGCCTTACAAAAGTATGTATCTACCACGCAGGATCTTTCTCCTGTTGGAAACTTTTTCTGCAGAATCAAAAAGTTGTGTGGAGCATAATGAATACAAGTCAACTATCACTTGCACACAGAGTTACTCTTATATGCAAACATTTATAACTTGCTCAATACCTCTACACAGCTATGGTGCATTAGGAGCACATATGTTTTATAAACACTTACACCCATAAACTGGACCTAAGCTGTACAAAATTATGTAGAAAAGTAGTATGGTAGTTGACCGCCACCATGTAAACTGTAAAACCAACTTGTACACTAATTAGATGATGTCATAGTGATGTCATAAATAATGTCACAGAACACGTCATGAGTGATTTCATATGTGAGGTCATAAGCAGTGCGTAGTGGGGGTGCAAGTTATAGTCAGAGATGCCACATAAAACTGATTAACTGATTTTCTGTGTTCTTTTCAGTTCAAAATGTTAATATCACGCTGAGAAATTCACCCAACTATAACGTTACTTTAACCTTTGTTTTTTCAGTGAATATATATATATATATATATATATATATACATACATACATATACATATATATTTTCACTGAAAAAAAACAAAGGTTACAGGGACGTTATAGCTAGGAAATAGAATTAAAAAAATGTAGAAACTCACTAAAAAACCAAAGGTTAGGTTAAGATTTTACATGCACAAAATCATAGAAATTCAACAGTTGTACTTCTCTCTAGACAAAATAACGTGCTCTAGGGTAACTATAACTCACGCGCAGTACAGTTTTCATATCAATAATTTTATTACAAATGTTGGAGTTAGATTCTAAATGATGTCACAGAAGATGTAGTTACTGATGCAAATTGTGGAGTTACCTTAAAGCACGAGTTATAGTGTCAAGAGATAAATGTAACTATAACTGTTGAATTTCTATGGTTTTGTGCATGTAAAATCTGAACCCCGCTATAATGTCCCCCTATTCTTTGGTTTTTCAGTGAATCCCTAAGGTTTTTATTCCTATTTCCTGCCTAGAACGTCCTTGTAACCTTTGTTGTTAAGTGAATTTCTACGTTTTTTAACATTAACTAATACTAAATTAGCTTACATTAATCAAACAATCGGAGTGCATGGCCTTCGGCCATATGCTGCGGGGCTTGGCCGCAGGTCCACAGGCATTTTTCAATGTGGAATTGCAGAGAAAACATCCTTGCTTTGCCTTGGATAAGTTGTGATGATTTGTCCTCTACAGAAGCAGATCTTCAACTGTGGCACCAGCTATGTTTATACTTGTAAGTGCTTCGCGTTGAGGTTTAACCCCTTAGCTGCTGGGCCTCCCCCCTCCACTCCCTGCCCCCCCAGTGCTGAGACCTTTTTTGGCTATTTGGGCTAGTTTACGCATAGGCCCCATAACGTTTTGTGCACATAAGCTGTCCACGTCAAATTTGCGTCCTTTTTATCCAACATTCTCAGGATTGTAAAGGTACTCAGAATTTGTGGGTTCCCATGGAGGAGACCAAGTAATTAGTCAAAATACAGCTAAAATGTGTGTGTTTTCTTTTTCTTAAATTGAAAAAAGTGCTGCAGAAGAAAGCATCTGTTTTTTAAGCTTCCCAGCTTTCAGGAACAGGCATAAAACCACAATTTTGGCATTCTACTGTGACATACCCCATTTTAACTATTTTTTGCTTCTTTCAGCCTCCTTCCAGTTAGTGACAGAAATGAGCATGAAACCAATGCTTGATCCCAGACAGCTAAAGTTTTCCGAAAAGTAGATAAAATTCTGAATTCAGCAAAAGGTCATTTGTGTAGATCCTTCAAGGGTTTCCTACAGAAAATAACAGCGGAAATAAAAAAACATATTGAAACTGAGATGAAAAAAACAGCCATTTCTGACCATGTTTTCTTCTGTAACTTTTTCCATCTATGGCAGATTTTTTAAAGCAATGTACCATTACGTCTGCTGGACTCTTCTGGTTGCAGTGATATATAGGGCTTGTAGGTTCATCAAGAACCCTAGGTACCCATAGCCAATACAAGAGCTGCACCTTGCAGTTGGTTTTCATTGTGAACTGGGTATACAGCAATTCATTTGGTAAAATATAAAAAGTGAAACATAGGTATCAAGGAAACCTTTGCATTTCTAAAATGGGCACAAGATAAGGAGTTAGGAACAGTGGTTATTTGCACATCTCTGAATTTGGGGGTCCCCATGCGGGCATGTGAATTACAGGGTATTACACACTGCCTTACATTTGGAAGGCAAAAATGAAGAGAAAAACAATTGGCAATAACACTTGTTCTTCTATTCTGTGTTCCCTCAAGTCTCCCAATAAAATTGGTCCCTCACTTGTGGAAATGCCCAAAATGCAACATGGACACATCACATTTGTCTATTGAAAAATGATGTGTTTTTTGCCAAGTTCCTAGCTGTGGATTTTGGGCTGTAGCTCAGCCGGCACCTAGGGAAATCTACCAAACCTATACATTTATGGAAAGTAAATACCCAGGGGGATCCAGAATGGGGTGATTTATGGGGCTCTCACTGGGTTCTGTCACCAAAATCCTTTGCACACCTCAAAAGTGGGCTAAAAAAAACACTCTTTCCTCACATTTCGGTGCTATAAAGTTCTGGAATCTGAGGGGAGCCACAAACTTCCTTCCACCCAGCATTCCCCTAAGTCACCTGATAAAAATGGCACCTCACTTATGTGGATAGGCCTAGTGCCCACAACAGGAAATGTCCCTAAACACAATGTGGACACATCACATTTTTCTAATGGAAACAGAGATGTTTTTTGCAAGGTGCCTATCCGTGGATTTTGGTCTCTAGCTCAGCCGGCATCTAGGGAAACATACCAAACCTATACATTTATGGAAAGTAAACACCTAGAGGAAGCCATAATGGGGTGACTTGTGGGGCTCTCACTGGGTTCTGCATCCTTTGCAAACCTCAAAATTGGGCTATAAAAACACATTTTCTTCACAATTCGGTGCTGCAATGTTCTGGAATCTGAGGGGAGCCACAAACTTCCTCCCACCCAGCATTCCCCCAAGTTGCCTGATAAAAATGATACCTCAGTTGTGTGGGTAGGCCTAGTGCCCACAGCAGGAAATGCGCCCAAACTCAACGTGGACACATCGCATTTTCCCAAAGAAAAATGACCTGTTTTTTGCAAAGCGTCTTGCTGTGGATATTGGCCTCTACCTCAGCCGGCACATACATTTATGGAAAGTAGACACACCTAGGAGAATCCAGAATGGGGTGACTTGTGAGGCTCTCACCAGGTTCTGTCAATCAGAATCCTTTGCAAACCTCAAAATGTGGCTAAAAAAACACATTTGCTGCACATTTCGGCAATAAAAAGTTCTGGGATATGAGGGGAGCCACAAACTTTTTTCCACCCAGCACTCCCCAAAATCTCCCAATAAAAATGGTACCTCACTTGTATGGGTAGGCCTAGTGCCCGTGTCAGGAATGGATCACACAACTGTCAATGTTAGTCCTCACATGAGGGCAACTGTTAACCTGGGGGGGATCCATTCCTGAACCAGGCAATGGGTACAGGCACTCAAGTGGGGTAGCTTTTTTATCGGGACAGGTAGGGAAACACTGGGTGGTAGGAATTTTGTGGATTCCAGCATATTCCTGTAGTTTGTGTGACAGGAATGCACCTTTGCAAGGTATTCTGGGAAAGAAAACTTTGGGGAATCCACAAAAGCCACACCTCTGTGGACTCCCCTGGGAGTCTAGTTTCCAGAAATGCCAGGGTTTGGTAGGTTTCCCTACATGGCCGCCAAACCCAGGACCAAAAACGCAGGTGCCTGCCTTACAAAACCAAGTTGTTTTGTGATAGATAATTTGATGTCTCCACAATATGATTTGGGTGGTGGAATTTTGGGCTAAACTAAATTGAGGAGCTCCCAAGAGAGCACTCTTTCTGTGCTTGCTGCCGCGTGCACCTGCTCTCTGTGTTGGGATAACCTGCTATTGCCCCGCTGCACAGACTGTGTTTGCGAAGGGACAGCAGGACTGTCCTCATCACCGCCCTCATAATCACTGGAAGAGGAGTTTTTGGATTGGACTCCTTGGACTGAAAAATCACTCCCAGAGTCTGCACCACTGTCCTATCCCTCAGATGCTGTCTCAGTGGCTGCTGTCTCAGTCTCTGATCCAATGTCAGAGCTGTCCTCTATAACCCTGGTTAGGGCTTGGGCAGCATTCATCCAACGAGACGCCATCTCTGATCCTGGCTAAACTGTCGCTCTAAAACACTAGCCTACGTAGACAGTTACAAAATTGCTGGCAGGTGTGTGTGTGATGCATGTGACAGTAAAGGTCACCTTACCTTCGCTTCTTCCCTCAATCAGCACGTTCTCTCAAGACACTCAAAAAAAAAAAAGACACACTATAACTTCACCTTGTCCCATACCAATCGTCACAGTCTTTAGCACCTCTGATGCCCAGTCTGACAATCATTGTTGGTGCTCCCACTCCCATTACCTCTCCTCAGATTCCCTCACCACCATCCAGCCACCCTCACAAACATTTAATTTGTATTATAGCGCAGGTAATGGCTGGCTTTACTAATCCACTCAGCTATCCACATAAAATACAGATTTGATCTTTGCAGTAGACGTATAAACCTTCTACGCTACTTTATGGCATCCAAAATGCCACTAGACAAAGTCACTAGACTATTTTATTGCTGCCTAAAAGCTACAGTCGAAAAGCGTTGGTTGGAATATGTGCATTGCTTTGAAGATGTGAGCTACGAGACAACTGGTGGCGAATATATATATATTCCACTTCCACGCCTCCAAGTGTAATTCCTGTTGTCTAGTTGGGTTTGCTGGCCGTTTCAGAAAGGCCTTGTTTGGAAGGGGAGAATCTCCCCTTTCAAACGAGGCCTTCCCTTATGGTGGGGAGGCCCTTTTGGGCCATTTTTCCCCACCGGAGCAGAAAGCGGCCTTACCTGGTGCTTCCTGCTCTGGTGTGGAAAACGAAGTGTGACGTTAGCACGCACCTGGGCGAGCTGATGTCACAGAGGGGTGGGTGGGCGGTTCAGGGGGAGACACGGAGGCTCTTCTGTGTCTCCAGAGAGCATCTGAGGATTTTTCAAACCCCTCCCTAGCTACAGGGTTATTTTCGGGGAAATGAGCATTGGTGACAGAATGGATCTTCTCCTGCCTATTTATCCAAGAGGAGTCCACAGTTTTACGCAAAACTGGAGTACTTTTACTGGCTAATTCGCAAGTGCTACTTCATTGGACAGATGGACGGTGCACATTCTACTGTACCACTGCATAAAGGACAATGAGGTAATGCCTCCAGTGACCATTCCAGGTGTAATTTTGGCAATGTGACCGTTTCTCAAGTACCCTCCAACTAAAATCTATGCAAACATGCACTCTTCTAGACCACAGGGGGGAGCCTCATTTCCTTTGCAGTGTCATTGCTCCTGCCTGCAAGAAGCACCATGAAATGCTGCTCCCTGCATGCGGGAGTAATGGCTTCATCTATTTTCCTGCTTGCTAGACAGCAGACAGATAAACAGATGAAAAGTCTGCTCCCAACAAGTGGGAGCAGTTTTCCTTCTCCCGCCCGCAGTGATCAGACTTACAGCTTGCTCTTGCTTGGCGGGAGTTGTCATAGCTCCTGCTAAGTGACAACAAACTACTATGTCCCAAAGGTGGGCACCTCAGGACATAGGGAGCCAGGCCGGAGGGGTGGAGGTCCTCCTCCTTTGTTTACTTAGGGCCAGCCCCAGCAATGTGCTGATCCCCGGGTCTGAAAACTGGGCTGCTCTGCCCCACCTTTTATTTATTGTAGCAGCCCTGGGGAATGGGGTCCTCAGAGTCTTGTTAAGGCTCGTGTCAACTGGCTTCAGTGGATGCCAACAGGTGGGCATTACTTGTCCCACATATTGCTGGGGGACCTGTTCTCCCATCTGAATCCCTAAGTGGCTAAGGCTTTCGTGACTGGTTTGATAAACCTTGAGAAGAGATGGTAGTCTATGTAAAGTGCATGTTTGATCCTTATGCCAGGTTTAGGATTCACAAGCCCGCATACACACAAGAGGGTATTTGGGGTCTCTATAGAAGTAGTGGTGCTTAAGGAGCAGGGATTTGAGGAAAACATTGAGGAGGCTGATGTATAGGAATCTGATGCTGACAAATGGGGCACAGCAGGAACGTTATTTGATGGATCCAGACATTGATCTTGAAATCTTTTTGCAATCAATCCCTGGAAAACTACTCCACAGCAGAAGTTTCCATTTCCAAAAGCAGTACGGAAGTGCACTGAAATACAAGAGTCTGGTATTGTAAGCAAAATATATTGAAAAGTCATTGAAGGCAATGTAATACATGAGCCCTCTTCTCATTTTCTCTTAGTTTTGTATTTGAGTGAGGGTGACATTCAATGTAAGTTTGCATTTCAGGTTAACTTTTGTTTGGTCAATTTGCAAAACAACACGCTTCATACATCATAAAACTATGAACCCATTAACATCCATTCAGCCTTATCTAATTCCAGGGACAGACATTTCTAGACTAATTTCTAAGCAATACTGCCACCTTCTGTCATTTTGAAGGTTAGTCTCAGAAAAACGTTAATTAATGCGGTTAAGGAGAATTATCACTTTGTTTTGCTTTTTGAAGCGAAAAGGTTTTTAGGTCAGGCTTGACACCAAAGCTGAAACTACTCTTATGATCAACAGAAATAGAGCTTTCAGAATTAGTACTTAGAGATGCTTATGTTCTGCCCACATGTATTAGTACTCCATTTCGTTGGGCAGATGTTTTGTGCTTCCACTGAAAAGGAGTGCTTCTTTTGCACTTTTCCCATTGACAGAAAGTTTATGTCAATACAGCAGGGCTCTGTTGGTTATGGTGGAAATCCAATAATCAAGACTATAGGCCTGATCTGTTTATTATAAGAAAAATATGATAAAGGCAATGAGCCTTACGCATATATTGTGAAAATAACATATTGTAAAATCTAAGCATTTAAAGTTGGATTGTTTTTACTCTGCATTACAACCTGTTGAGTGGTAATTTGTTAAACGGAGTCTCACAGATTACCATGGTAGGCAAGGATTCTGGTGCTGGTTACTCCATCTGACAAACAAGGGCGATAGCAGATTTCCACTTTATTACATCTTGCTAGGGTTTTAGTATTTTGCTTTGCCAAATATAATTTTGTACACATTTGTCAATTTATAAATATATATCTGATGGTTGCCTTGTAGGAAAGTTTATCCTCAATACAGTAGGCCTGAGCTGGTCAAGTTGACAAACCAAGGATGAAGGCTATAGGCTTGATTGGTTCACTGGGAAAAGTATCTCTGATCAGTTTATTATGACAGATTATGACAAAGACAGGTGGCCTTGCTTATTTATTGTTACAAGATTTTGAGAAATCCAATAAGCCTTTAAAAGGTAGATTGTTATCATAACGAGTTATCAGGTGTGAAGCAGTATTTGTTACATTACATTTCACAGATTACTGTAGTTTGTAAGAGTATTGGTGTTGGTTGCGCCCTTTAACAAATTCTGGTGTAAAAGACTTTTCACTACGATAATAATTGTTAGGTCGTTACGAGAGGGGTTATATATTGTTTTTAGGATCTGAAATTGTATAAATGTGTGCTTGATGGTTGCTAGCTTATGCATGTTCCGGAAGGGATGGGTTGGTTATGGCGTGAAGACAGTGGTAAAGGCTGTTGAGCTGGCAAAAATGATTTTAGATGCCTCAGATATGATCTGTTTAGTATAAAAAGTTTCTTCAAAGGCATTCCGAATGATTTAATTATTATTGAACATGTGTGTAAAAGTCAGAAAGCTTTGAATGGTGAAGAGTTATTGCACATGCAGGCATGCATTTTGTTACAGTAAATCTGACAGATTACTGCTTTAGACAACAATTATTTTATGTTCATTACACACTTTGACAAACGCTAGCATTAGAATATTTATACTATAATAATTCTTGGCATATTCCCTTCGGAAGGCCTGGCAGGCTTAGTCATCTTTCAGAATCTTGTAATAAAAATAAAAATATATCTTTATCAGTTTCAGTTTTAGCTATGCCTCTGCCCCTGACCACATGCAGCATAGGGCAGTGGGACATACCACTTCAGTCATTGGCTATAGTTTCATTTTCATAGCATATTGCTGTTCTCCAGGCAGTGCTAAAAGGATCCTTGCTTGCAGTTCATTTCATCTGCAATAGTCTACAGGCGCTAATGTTGTCCATAGTGTATCATTGTGCCATTTCAAGATCATCAACATGTGGGTGCTGAATGTGGCAGTCATGATGGTACTTTAAAACAATAACACTATTTTCAATACATTGGAGGAAAGAATATGTGTAGTTTTACTGGATATTGTAGGCATATGCCCTCAATGGTTAGGCAGCAGCATGTTTTATTTTTCAATTTGTCATGCACATGTTGTTGGGCTCGTACATGTGGTTTATTGTGGTTGTGTAAGTGGGTGAAAGCAAAAATGAACCAGTGAATGAACAAATGGATGCAAGAGTGCAAGGATGAGTGGCAGAGTGCATCTGTGATGACCAATGTTCCCTCTAATTTTATTCCTATGTGTGCAGCAGTGTAAGGTCTCTGTGCACTGCAGCCAAGGCTATGTGAGCTAAGAACCAGCCACACCTCCTAGCCTGGCCACTACAAGAATGAGGTGTTCTCCCCAAAGAAAATGTAGGCAAAAATGGTGCAGTCTACAACACATACTTCGTTATATATGCAATACTATTAGCTTTTTTTTTGTGTTGCAATTTTTTATTGTTATTAGCCAGAATCAACAATATCGTACATAGAACTGTCACATGAGACACTAGTACTTCGCACATCATAAAGTTCAGCAGAACAGTGCAGGAAATGTCAAGCTTAAAAGAAAAAAAACACTCGGACATAAAACAGTATCCAAAATTATCAGGGTACAACATGTACATGTCCATATCACTAAACCACAACTAAACGAGATCGACAAATGAAATGATAATAGTACAAGACTCCTCCTCCGTCCTTACTCCAACCCCGTCTATGATCATATGCATAGGAGGTCCTAGAAAATTTGACATGCCATCATTAGCTGCCTCTCCTCCAAATTTCTCGAAACACCCCTATCCTTCGCCTAGGGTGAATACTAGAGGGTGGGGGGCAAAGAGCATAAGGGCGTCTCAAGAGAATGATCAGGTCAGGTTAGGGAGCAACACTGCAAGCCCTCCAGTCAGTAGACATGAGCCGGTGTCAGGGAGGGATAGTCCGGACAGCCTATAGGGATGGAGGATATTCGCATTTAAGAGGGTGGTAGGGAGGGGTGAAGGAGGGGACATAAAAGGGGAGTGGACAGTGGAGGGATAGCATATTTCATAAAGCTATTAGCTTTTAAAGATAGTAAATAACAACATTAAGGAGCACCATGACAGGACAATCTGTGTCGGGGACCTTTAATGAGCCCCTCACTATCACCTTCCCTGGATCTCTCTATAGCCCCTCTCTCACATGTATTTCATTTGTTTTATAGCACCTTTCATACCAGTGAGGGATGTCGGAGACTTTTTACATTACAGAAAAATACTGAGACAATGAATAATATGAAATGTTACTTAAGACAAAGGGGACAAGAAGGTGTAGGATTCATGTCATTCAAACTGATAGGCATTTCTTAAGACTGCTTGGTCTGGAGAAGCACAAACTCAGGACTCAGAATGTTAACAATGGTTAGGGTAGGATTTACTAATAAGAATTTATTTTTACCCAGACAAACCCTTTTTAGCAACATTAGGATAATGAATGACTCGGAAAAAACATAACTTTCTATCCTGTACCATGTAGTTTTCATGCAGCTTTTTGATGACATTTCATAGTTCACTGTGCTAGATTAATACTGTAACTTATGAACTGCAGAGTAACAAAAGGGTCTCTGTGACAAACGAAAGCAGGAACCCACTAAGCTATGCACATGTTCTGTGATCTGCTTGGTACACGTCCTTAACAGCAGGCATATTAACCTTCTGTGCTACCTTAGATGAGTCAAAACTGAGCACTGGACAAAACTCCTAACTCTCCAGCAGGTACATTAATCACCAGAGTTATCCTGACACTTACTGGTGCCTGCAAACAATGGGATATTCAAGGAACTCTGCAGTGGGGGCTTTTAAAACTGCTGCACTGCTGCCAAACAGACCCCCAGTAACAAATGATCACGATTTTGACAAGTTACACAATCTTCTTCACAAGCCAGGCAGTCACCCTTCTATTTTTTAAAGGAATGCAGCAAGTGGCATGTGCAGGAGCCACTTGATACTCAACTTGCGACCCTCTTTGACCACACACAGCCGTGGAAGAGGAATGCTTACCTGCCAATCATGTTCCCCTCTTCCACAGAAGACGTGGCTCACGTTTTATAAAGCATTTTATAAAGCAGCAGAGCAAAACAGTCTCTCACATGATGTGTAGTAAAAGTGTGTGCTTCATATGAGACACTGCGTGCTTGGGGTAGCACAGATGTGCGCACACCCTACAGGAAACAATGGTGATGACTCTGTGTGCCTTAACACATCAGTGACGAAAAATGCACTTTAATTTATAAATAGGATTCCCTGTTTTATGGTATTTATTTTTTTGAACATTTCCATTTATATTTAGCCATGTTTATTTCTTGGCCATCTTATTGGTATTTTTCCATTTTTATTTTGTGTTTTGAAAGTAAATGGAGATGTCAAATTTTATATTTCTGCCTTTATTTAACTGATAAACATACACTCATACTTTGCTACTTTTGACGTTTTAGCTAATTAAGCAGTCAAATATAACAAAACACTACACCCACGGGTAAATATTAGCATTATATACAAACATTTGTTGATATATGTCTGTAGTTGAAGACATTTAATGCTGTTTTTTTTTTATTTTAAAGCTCCATGACGTCCATCTGCCCAACTGTTGGCCTACAATTCATGAAATACAGCATGGAGAGTCCCTCAAAAGAAGTACAATTTTCTGTATTTTCTCGCTGTTAAAAACACTGTTTTCTATCTGTATTTGTTCTGTAAAAATCAGTAAAAACGAAAAACTGGGAGCCTTATTCATAATCTAGACTTGCTGCCATTGCCAACACTTGTTTAGTTCTGGCTTCTGAGAGCAGCGTTTTGGTTCTGCCTTTGAGCAAATTATTTGATTGGTCAAAAGTAATGTGTTTCTATTGACAGAGTGCTAGTATTGGAAAAAATAGAAATTCACTGCACTACTGAGAGTGGGGCTTTGCCTCCTCCCAAATGTTGCTACCCTTGACTACAGGACTCGACTGGGTCAAAGGTGTGAACTTCCACTAAAAAAGAGCACTTGCATTAAACCATCTGCTTTGTAGGAAAAATGATTCACCATACAGCAGGACTGAGTTAATTCTGATGACAGGTCAGTGGTCAAGGCTATAAGCCTGAACAACGTATTATTTCAAGTTACAACAAAAGTAGTAGACCTGACATATTTATTGTGAAAACAGTATGTTTAAACCAACAGCCATTTAAGGGTGGATTGTTATTTCACTGTGGTAAAGCCTGCAGAGTGGTATTTCGGGCCAGATGTAGCAAGATATGCTTTTGCGAGTCTGAAATTGCGAGTCGTGCGACTCGCAATTTCAGACTCGCAAAAGCATATGCAGAATGGTGTCTCAGACACCTTCTGCGACTCGCTATGGGGTAGCAAAGACCCACCTCATTAATATTAATGAGGTGGGTCGCTTTTTGCGACCCCATAGCGAGTCCCTGCACTCACAGGGATGGTGGCCTGCTGAAGTCAGCAGACCTCCATGTCTGTGACTGCTTTTTAAATAAAGCAGTTTTTATTTTTAATTTTGCAGCCCGTTTTCCTTAAAGGAAAACAAGTTGCAAAATGAAAAAAATACCGAAACCATTTGGTTTCGTTTTTTCAGAGCAGGCAGTGGTCCATAGGACCACTGCCTGCTCTGAAAAAATATTTTTGTCGACATTCACAAAGGGGAAGGAGTCCCATAGGGACCCCTTCCCTTTTGCAAATGAGTTATCACCAGTGTGACACTGGTGGTAACTGCGAGTTGCTTTGCGACCCCATTCGCGGTCACAAAGCAAGTCTGAATTGCGATGTGAGTCGCAAATAGGAAGGGAACACCCCTTCCTATTTGTGAGTCACATTCCCAAATTGCGAGTCAGTACCGACTCGCAATTTGGGAATGAGCATCGCAGGAGGCCGTTTGCATGGCGCAAACTGCGTTTTTCGCAGTTTGCGACATGCAAACGGCTTGCTACATCTGGCCCCTAGTTACATGGAATCTCACAGATTACCATTTCAGGCAATTGCTTTGGTCACTCCCTCTGACACACCCTCACGGTAGAACATCTGCACTGTAATAATCCTTGTTAAGCCTTTTTGTATAGATTTATAGTGTAATGACTGTATGCCTGATGATTACCTTGTGGAACAATTAGGCTCAATAAGGTAGCTTTTAACATTGGCCTGACAAGTAAATGATAAAGAGCACTCTGGCTGGTTCACTTGGAAAATTTATGTCCAGTGCCATAGGTCTGACCTCTTTATTAGGAACAGTTAAGACAAACTAAGTATGTGTGGCTTTCCTATAATGCAACGTATGTGTTCATGCCAATAGACCTCAAAGGATGAATTGTTATTTCAAAGCTATAGATGGTTCTTTGTTTCAAAGAATCTCAATGATTGACATAGTAGGTTATGGCGCTGGTGTTGATTACTCCTTCTGCAAAACCCAGAGAGTAGAAATTTCTTACTGTGATAATCCTTCTTAATCTCTCTTGCAACGTGATATACGTTTTGCCAATGTGATTTTGAATATATTTTTAATTTTATGAACATATGGCAGATTGTACCTTTGTTGGAAAGCTTGCATTTCATTTAGAAGGCCTGATGTGGCTAAAATGACAAGCCACTTGTAAAGGCAATAGGGCTGATTGGTTCACTGTGAATAGTTATGAGAGACGTTTTAGTACTGGAATGGTTTGTTATGAAACTTAGACATTGGCAATAAGCCTGATTTACTTATATGAATATATTGAAACCAACAGACTTTAAAGGCTGGATTATTATCACACTGTGTTAAAGTTTGTAGAAAGGTAATTATTTACATTAACTTTCACAGGGATAATAAACCAAACTCGGGCCGATTACAATGATTCCCATTTCTACTTGGAACAGATCATATTGGTTATGAAATGTACCCCTCCCATCTCTCTTGCTACCATTCCCTATTCTACTCTACATAAATATTTGTTGAATCCCTCCCCATATACTCATCTTTTCTCCCATTTCTTCTTTCTGTACTCTTCTCTCAGTCTCTGAATTGGTGCTTTTGCTTCAGTGCTCAGTCCAAGGTTTTGAGGTGCCTTGAACTATACTTCTGTATTTCTTTCAGTCTGATAGTTGAAAACATTCCACAGTCCCTTCTCATACTTTTATCTTTGTTTCTATGGCCACATATCTTCTCTTCCTTTCTTCAAAGTAGAAATGAATGCATACCTAGAGTGGACAGATAACACTGGTTTCAAGGTCTACACTACACCCATGTGTACTAGTGCAAGGAAGTCACAGCCATTTTCCTGAGCATTCACTCTATCCTTTGATAATTAACCTCGACTCCAGACCACATAAATTCATCTCACTTTCCCAAAACTCTTTACTTGAAAACCACCCCTAAATATTAATCCGAGCAGAGTGCTCACACTCGCTTGAAGATCGTGCAACACTCACTCCTCCCTAATTTACAACTATGTTCGTTCATAGCTCCACAGCTGTCTTCAGCTCACATCCTGCTTTATAAAATCTATGCCAACCCCCTTCACTGACTCTCTGCTTGAACTGGCTATTTTTAAGGACAATAACACAAAGTTACTGTCAGTTTAATCAGCCCTGCTATTTCAACATCATGCCTCACACCTGGAAATCAGCTACTGCTTCTTTATTTCTAAGCTTCTTTGTTAGTACCTATCCCTAAGGGTATTTTACAGATCAGGACAAAAGACACAGAACTCAAGAAATTGAGAATTTTGGAGTCTCGGTCACCAGGGAAATTCACTGATGACATGTGAGGTAAGTGGATGGCCTGGAGTTCTGCAAGCCTTGCCCATGCCATTCCACTTAGTAGAGCTGCTCACTTAAACATTTACGTCACTGTTCTCTCACATGCCGATGCATGTAAGGCAATAGGGAGTTATGAATAGAGAACAAGAAGAGATTACCCATGACCATCTCTTTTCTCTCCTTCTTTACTGCCAATCTCCCCTATTTTTCTGCCCTCTCCTTTCCTTACTCAAAGCCAACCCTCTTAACCTGTTTTAACACTCTGTAGCTCTGCTATAAAAGCCTCTCTTCCACCTTTCAATCAAGTAATCAATCAAAAGAATTTATAAAGCGTGCTACTAACCTGTGAGGGTCTCAAGGCGCTTGGGGGTGGGGGGTGCAGGATGGTCACTGTTCGAACAACCATGTTTTGAGGTTTTTTCTGAAGAGCAGGAGGTCTTTGGTTTTGCGGAGGTTGGTGGAGAGGGAGTTCCAGGTTTTGGGGGTGAAGTAGGAGAAGGACCTGCCTCCTGTGATGGTGCGTTGGATGCGGGTGACTGTGGCTAGGGTGAGGTTGGCTGATCGAAGGTTGCAGGTGGGAGTGTGAAAGTTCACTCTTTCATAGAGGTATGTCGGGCCGGTGTTGTGGAGGGATTTGTGGGCGTGGATGAGGATCTTGAATGTGATTCTCTTGTTTATGGGGAGCCTGTGAACGGTGTTGAGGTGTTGTGAGATTCGTTCATGGCGGGGGAGGCCAAGGACGAGGCGCTGCTGTGTTCTGGATTCTCTGGAGTTTGCGTGTGAGTTTGAGTGTGGTGCCGGCGTAGAGGGCGTTACCATAGTCTAGTCTGCTGCTGAGAAGTGCATGGGTGACTGTCTTCCTGGTCTCTGGGGGAATCCATTTGAAGGATTTTTTTAGAGTGCGGAGTGTGAGGAAGCAGGAGGAGGTAAGAGCATTGATTTGCTGTGTCATAGAGAGGGAGGGGTCCAGGATGATGCTGAGGTTGCATGCGTGGTTTGCGGGGGTGAGTGCGGGTCCTAGGGCGGTGGGCCACCAGGAGTCGTCCCATATGGTTTTGTTGGGGCCGAAGGTGATGATCTCGGTTTTGTTGGAGTTAAGCTTGAGGTGGTTAGTTGTCATCCAGTTGGTGGTGTCGAGGAGAGCTGCGTATAGGTTGGTTTTGGCAGTGGTGGGGTTGCAGGTGAGGGAGAGGATGAGTTGGGTGTCATCTGCGAAGGAGAGGATAGTGATTCCGTGTGATCGGAGGATGTTGGCTAAGGAGATCATGTAAATGTTGAAGAGTGTGGGGCTGAGAGAGGACCCTTGGGGGACTCCGCAGATGATCTTGGTGGTGGCGGAGTGGAAAGGTGGGAGGCGGACTCTCTGGGTCCGGTCAGTGAGGAAGGAGGTGAGCCAGTCTAAGGCTTAGTGGCGAATTCCTATGTTGTGGAGGCGTGTGCGGAGTGTGTGGTGGCAGACAGTGTCACAGGCTGCGGAGAGGTCTAGGAGGATGAGTGCGACGGTGTCGCCTTTGTCGACTTTGGTCCTAATGTTGTCAGTGCATGCGATGAGGCCAGTTTCCGTGCTGTGGTTCTTGCGGTACCGGGATTGTGAGGGGTCAAGAGTGTTGTTTTCTTCGAGGTAGTGGGATAGGCGGGTGTTGACTAGTTTCTCAGCGACCTTGGCGGGGAAGGGGAGGAGGGAGATGGGGCGATAGTTGGAGAGGATCTCTGGGTCGGCTTTGTTTTTTTTTTTAGGAGAGCAGTGATTTCCGTGTGCTTCCAGGGGTCTGGGTAGGTGGCAGAGTCGAAGGAGGAGTTGATTATGTCGCAGAGTATGGGGGCGATGGTTGGGCTGGCTTTGTTGTAGATGCAATGTGGGCAGGAGTCGGAGGGGGATCCGGAGCAGGATGGAGTTCATGGTTTTCTTGGTTTCTTTGTGTGTGGTTGGGGCCTAGGTGGTGAGTGTTGTGGGGGGATCATGAGTGGGGGTTGAGTTGGGTGAGTGAGGGGTGTGTGTGGTGGGTGTGTGTGGTATGAAGCTGTTGTGGATGTCCAGGATTTTGTGGTGGAAGTGGTTGGAGAGGGCGTCACATAGGGGCTGTGTGTGTGAAGGGTCTATGTTTGTGGCTTTGGGTTTGGCTAGTTCATAAATGATGGTGAAGAGTTCTTTGCTGTTTTGGGAGTTGCTGTCAAGGCGTGCCTTGTAGTGGTGTCTTTTGGTGGTGCGTATGAGTTGGTGATGGGTGCGAATGGTGGCTTTGAGGGTGGAGAATTTGGTTGTAGAGGGTTCTTGTCGCCATATTTTCTTCGCTAAGCGGCATTTGCGCTTGGAGTCTTAGAGTTCGGGGGTGAACCATGGGGCGTTCTTGATGTTGCGGGTGGCGATGGGTTTTCTGAGGGGGGCTAGTGTGTCTGCGCAGGTGTGATCCATTTTGAGAGGCTGTGGGCTCCAGTGTTGGGGTCGTTGGTGTGGATGTGGGGGGGTTGTGAGCCAGTTGGGAGTTCAGGCGTTCTGTGGGGATCTTGTCCCACATGCGGTAGGGTGTGGTGTGTTGGTGGTGTGTGGGGGGTTTGGCGAAGGAGAAGTGGACGCACTGGTGGTCGGTCCAGAGGAGTTCGGTTGTGTGGGTGTAGGCTATGTGTTGGCTTGAGGTGAAAATTGCGTTGAGCGTGTGTCCTGCTGAGTGGGTGCGGTGACCAGGAGGATGTAGTCTGTGGAGGTGAGGGCGTGCGAGCTGATGGTGTCGGCAATGGTGTCGCAGAAGGAGGGGGGTGGTCCTGATGGTCTGTAGATTAGTGTACCTCTGAGGGTGGAGTTGTTGTTAATATGGATTAGGAAGTGCATGTGTTCTGTGTTGTCAATAGTGTCTTGGGAGCTGGTGGTGACTTTGATGGTGTCCCTGTGTAGGATGGCAATGCCACCCCCTGGCCTGTTGAGGCGGTCTTTGCGTTGGAGTTTGTATCCCTTGGGGGTGGCGATGGCTATGTCGGGTTCTGAGGAGGGGGTTAGTCCAGGTTTCTGTGAGAAAGGCGATGTCGGGTGAGTGTTATGTGATGAGGTCCCAGAGTTCTATGGTATGTTTGTGAAGGGAGCGGGTGTTGAAGAGCAGGCAGTTGAGGCGGCTGTGGTGGGTGGTGTTGGTGTGGTGCATGAGGGTGTTGTTGCGGGGTGGGTTCTGTTTGTGGGGTGGTGTGCTGTGGGGCTGGTTGGTGGGGGTGGGGCAGAGCAGGTGTGTGTTGCGTTGGGGGGGGTTGTGTGTGTTGTCGGGGGGGTCGCTGTGGTTGGTGTGTGGTGTGAGGGAGGAGGAGCAGGAAAAATGACAGGTGTGGCAAGTGAAGGGGCCATGAGTGTGTGTGAGGCTGGAAAAGGTGCAGGTGGGGCGAGGGCCTGGGTTGAGTGAGTGGAGGATGACGGGGAGTACGCTTGTCAGCCAGGGCCCGGGGACTGGCGCTGGGTGCAGTCTTGGCGCGGACGGGCGCAGACGGGCTTGCCTTTGGCACGCCTGCTGCGTGCGTCCGTGCCGCGGCTGCCATAAATGGGGGGAGTGGCAGCTGGGAGGAGGGAGGGCTGAACGAATGGGAAGGCTAGGGGGGTGGGGCTGCAGGGGACGCACCGGCTGGGGAAACTGGAACGGACAGAAGGAAATAAAGGGAATGGAACGGTGAGGTGGAGGGGGGAGGCGGGAGGGGCCGCAGGGGAAGCAGCGGCTGGGGAAGCTGGAACGGAGAGAAGGAAACAAAGGGAACAGAACGGTGAGGTGGAGGCGGGAGGGGCCGCAGGGGATGCAGCGGCTGGGAAAGCTGGAACGGAGAGAAGGAAACGGAACAGTGAGGTGGAGGGGGGAGGCGGGAGGGGGCGCAGGGGATACAGAGGCTAGGGGAAGCTGGAACTAAGAGATTGACACAAAGGGAATGGAACGGTGAGGAGGTGGAGGTGGAGCGGGGAGCGACCTGCCTGCAAAGCAGCTTCTACTCTGCTTCTCATATTTAAGTCTACCACCTCTGCCTTAATCCCTCTTCAGAGTCTCACAGTGCTGACTGAGTGAAAGACAGATTCATCAACAGATTCTATAGCCATATGTTTTCATGCTCTTTATTTGGCTTGTATCCTGATATAATCACAACAGAAAAGTACATCTTCCTGCACCTTGTGAGTGGGAAGGATCAGGGTGATAATAAAGTAAAATCTAAGTGAGATATATTGAACAACCCTAGAGTGAAAGCTGTTATTGAGCATCCTGAAATTGGGTAAATACTTCTAATGATACCATACAGTAGGGTCAGCAAATGTGTAGAGAAATTGAACAAAAGTTACAAAAGAGAAGAAAGAATGAGATGGGAGGAGAAGAAAATAACATTTTCATGTACAATCAAAAGCCCTGCCATGCAATAATTGACTGTAAATAATCTGTAAATTGTAAAAGAAAAGAATCACCAGAGTAAGTATGTGCAGCAACAAATTTTTAAGTCTTCAAATCCTTTACTCTGTGATGTTAAGAGCACAATATCAATCTCATTGTTAATTTTAAAACGCTGTTGAATAGGCGAAAAAGTAAGTCATACATGGGTCTGGCCACGGATTGCAATTAATTGTCTTACGTGAGAACATCCCTTTAGAAGTCCTGATAAATCCTAATTTTTCCTGCTTTCTGGGACAGACAATAACTAATGTTTCCTTGAAGACAAATAGAATGTTCTCTTTCATAGTGAGGTTTAGGAGCTTTATAATATTAGATTGTGGCTCTCCAACCAGTATAGACTTAGGTTCAGGAATACTGTCCATTCTTTCAGTTTCAAAGGTACCATGCAGAAGATTCTGAGGTATTGGTAATTCTGTCTGTGTAGATTAGAAAGAGAATCCTACTCACAATTTTCAGGATTACCATAGACCTTAATGTTGTTCTTCCAACACTGATTTTCCAATTCCATCTTTTTGACTAAAGGAAAGCAATAGTTTAGTTTTTACTGCTCTTCTTCATGTTTTTGTATCCTTACCCGCTCCCCACCAGGAGCAGTCTACACACTGCTTCCAGCTCTTGGTATTCACCACTAGCTTGACTCCAAATATGGCATATTTAAAATGCACTACACTGAAGTCACGTGTCATTTTCAAATGTTTCAATTGTCTTGTTATTTAGCAATAACATTTCAGTTAGCATCCACTGGACCAGAAGGTTTTTCCAAGCTGAACAAAAAATGTGAAGGCGACCCACTCCCTAACAGTTACACTGCTGACAAAAAATGCAATAACTAGGCTTTATTCTACACCGCTCCACACCCCTTAATCTCTGCACTGTTTTTGCAGTGCTTACCAGAGTGTCCCCAGAGATACCGGCAGCTATTGCTCTACTGGATGCTGAAAAGGCATTTGATTCTTGAGCAGTCTTTTTTACATGCAATCCGTCGAAAACTCTGGTTTCCACAAGGATATACTGTCATGATCTCTTTGTTATACACGCAACCTACACCTACTATACGACTAAATGGGACGCTCTCCCCCTTTTGTCCCCGTAGCCCGTGGTACCCGGCAGGGATGTCCTCTATCCCCCCTGCTTTTTATAATAGCGATGGATCACCTGGTGCACCACTTGTGGGAGGAGCACATCCATAGGGCTTTATAGATCACCAGCGGGCTGCTCTTGGTTTGGCTTTATGCAGATGAAATATTGTTATTCACCTGCCACCCTGAAACTAATCTCAAACCTATATTAGATAAAATAGTCAGTTTTGGTACATTTTCAGGGCTGCATATCAATTGGAGTAAGTCTGAGCTTTTCCCGCTTACTGACAGTACCCTTCTGTCTGCAGTTAAATTCCCCCCCTAAAATGGTGTAAAGACTCCACAAAGTACCTCGGTATTCATGTACATAGAGAGAAGGACCAGGTTATACTCTTAAACTATGGGCCTGCCATTGAGAGGCTTGCCACCCAGGTGGATAGATGGGTGAAGCTTCCGTTGTCTATGGCAGGCCGCATTTCCCGCATTAAAATGGTGGTTCTTCCACAATTCCAATATCTTTTTTTGAACATCCCTGTACCACTTACAAACTCTTTTTTCACCTCACTCAGCAGTTTGCTTATTAGGCTTGTGTGAGTGGACAAGCACCCTTGAATCCGCTGGGAGATCCTTACTCTCCCTTACGAGTGGGGTGGCTTTGGTGTTCCCCATCTTCAGCTCTCTTATTTTGCGGCACAGTGCCCTTATTCATATCATTGGTTCCATCCTGAGGCACACATTCCCTATGCAACACAAGAACTTGACTTGGCTGCCCCTGTTCCTTTGCATGCCCTCCTGCCCCAGAGAGCCCCCTTGAATCCTAGAGAAATCCAAATGCTCTCTACCACTAGTTGGGCCTGGAGCACACTGGTCCGTATGCTTCAGGGCAACACACTATATTCTCCGGCGCTGACACTGATAAATAACCCAATTTTGCCTATCACGCAAGAAGCACTCGTTCAACAAACCCTACAATTGTTCAGTCTCCAGACACTCGGAGATGCACTGCCCGATGACCACATCTTCTCATGCACAGCAGATGCACGCTCCACCAATGCCACTCATTTGCAACACTTTGTGCTCTGTTGCTTACACAGCGCTTTGCATGCACGATATCCCACCTATCCACTAGCTCCGGTGGATTTCGCCTGTCTCACTTTGGTCACCACAGTGGATTCCGGAGCATGACTGGTTTCCAAACTATACCTTGCATACATTGATGTCCTTCCAGTCTCTGACGTCAGACTCAGAGAGTCCTGGGAAACAGACCTGGGACGACCCCTTTCCCAGAAACTCTCGGAGGTGTGCTGCGCACAGAGTTGCTTCGTTTCCTTCAACCATCATCATAAATTAATACATTTCAAATTCTTGCGGAGAGTTTACATTACATCAAGTGACATAGCCCGCATCGAATATACCCGTTTCCCCCACCCGCCTTAAGTGACATGCATCTCTTGCTGACCTTCCACAAATGACATGAACGTGTCCAAATATCAGTCGCTTTTGGTGGGATGTGTTTGACCGACTATCACAAACTGTGGGACTTCCCCTCTGCACCGATCTGATAATGGCGCTTCTGGGCTATACAGGAGATTTACCAAAATCTATAAGGTGCATCACAGCTCTTTTGCATTTACTGGCCAAACATGAGATAGCGCTCCTATGGCACACCGAATGCACACCATCTGCTACAGAATGGCTAACAAGCCTTACATATTGTGATAACGCCAGCGAACTTTATGCATTGCTGACACCTTTAACATCTAGAACTCTGGATTATTGGCAGCCATTAATGAATTACTTGCACACACTGGACACTACTCCCCCGATCTCAAAGTCCCCCACAGAGTCGTGATGGGCCTGTGGCCCTGCTATCATTTTTAACAATTATGCTTCAATGTGCTTGCTGGACCATCTTTTTGTGATACTGTTTGTGTTCCTGTTCTCCATTGCCATGATTACACCATGAGACTGTCTATCTTGATTCCACTGTCAAAAGACATATCTGTGTTCTGGAACAATGATTATCCACTTGCAGGTGGTTCATTCTGCCTTACTTGCATTGCCGTATGTTTTTTGAAAATGATAACTAAAGTGCTAAAAATATGCAATAACTAAACCTCAAATATATTACATTTTCCACCATCCTATCCCAACTGTCTGACTACATTCAGATGTAATATTAACGTTTCAACAATATGTAAAAATAAGAAACCTTATTACTTAAAAGTGAACTAAAAAATGAGACACTGGATTATCTAACCTGACTTTTGTGAAACACTTCATAGTGGTTTCAAGTACCGCAGTGAATCATGGCTAATAGTCCCAAAATGTGCTTTTTTTTCTTGTAGCTCATTGTTTTGAGCCCCAAATGCTTGCCTTGTGCCCCTGCCACGTGATAGCTATGTCAAGCCAAAAGAACAAGTCCAGTAGGAACAAAGGGGAATTTAACCCCGGCTTGCAAGCAGTAATGAACAGGCAGCACAAGGAAGGTTGAATTCCACAGTCTGCCAGCAACCGGATGCTGCCATGTGTATCTGGGTTCTCCACAGCACTCACAACAGAGGCAGCTCCAAGCAGTGGCTGGTAGGACTTTTTAGGAAATGTATTTGCCAAATTCTAGAGACACAAGGGTGATGCTCAATGTCTGCTTAAGATACACCTGGGTTCAAAATCCAAATTCAGTGCTAAAGTTAGTTACAGCACCTAATTTGCATTTAAATATCAGAGAAGTAATGGGCAGGCAACTCATTTCACCACCCGTGTCCCACCTCCAACCAACCAATTCGAAGTATCTCAGGAATATGTATGTTAGATATTAGCTTACTGCTCAAAACAGCCTCCAGAGTAGAGTGGTATGTCATTTCCAGAGGGTGACGAAAATAAGCTAAAGAGAGAGGACCTATGTGGAGACTGTGTGGGTGCAGCCCAGCAGTAGGTGCTCTGGCTTGTTTCATTTCAATGTGCTATACTCTTGGTCCAGTACGAGTCAATGGCAGGATACACAGGTCTAAAGAGAGTAGAGTATGGTTAGACCTGACAGCCTTAGGGTGGTCACCCCTAACTTTTTGCCAGCCTCCCTCCACTTTTTGCACACTGTGTTTGCTGGTTTTAGGACTCTGCACACTTTACCACTGCTAACCAGAGGTGGAGTGCTGTTGAGAGAGAAGCATTTTCTGTTGTCTGGGCACTGAAGAAGCTGAGACCATACCTGTTTGGGACTCTCTTCCGGGTTCAGACAGACCACAGGCCCCTCAGATGGCTCATGCAGATGAGGGTGAGAATCCCAAACTCTTGAGGTGGTCCGTTTCCCTACAGGGGATGGACTTTATGGTGGAGCCTCGCCTGGGGACTGACCACACCAACTCTGATGGTCACTCCAGATACTTTCGCCTTAGCGTTGAGAGCTCACAGGAAGTTGGGTAGCTCTCTCTGCTTTCAGCAGGGACACATGTTAGACCTGACAGCCTTAGGGTGGTCACCCCTTACTTTTTGCTTGCCTCCCTCCACTTTTTGGACATTGGTCTCTGGAGAAAATCACCGCACGCCGACCCCGAATGATGCAGCCCGGCTCTCCGAGAGGAGATCAACGCAGCGCCAGTGTTGCGACTGGAACTTCGATGCACGGCCCACTAGATCGATGCAAAGCCGAACTGGAACGACGTAGCCCGACTTCCTGCAAGAAGAATCGATGCAGCGCCTGCGGTGTGACAGAAATTTCCATGCAACGCCCACCAGATTGACGCAGCTCCTGTGACTTCGCCCTGTATGCCCAGGATTTCTCCGTATTGTCCCGGGGGCATCCAAAATCCCCGCAACCCAAAGAGGATCCAAGTCCACATGCCGGAAACCGACGCAAAGCCTTCCCTGCATGGAAAATTCTCAACACATCATCTGTGTGCGCCGCAGAAATCAACACACATCTCCCTGTTTTCCATGCACATCCTCCTCTACGGTCCCTTGCGGAGAATTTGAACACAAACCAGGTACTTTGTGCTTGCAAGAGACACTTGTTGCTTTTTAAAGACTAAGGACTCTTTTTATTATTCTCTGAAGTGATATTTTACTTGCACTTATCAAATCTTGATCGTTTTGACCTGCATTTATCCAGATAAATATTCTATATTTTTCTAAACAATGTGTGGTGTATGTTTGTGGTGCTATACTGTGTTATTGCATGATTTATTGCACAAATGTTTTTACATATGGCCTTCTAAGTTAAGCCTGACTGCTCAGTGCCAAGCTACCAGAGGATGGACACAGGATAATTTGGATTGTGTGTGACTAACTGTGACTAGAGTGAGGGTCCTTGCTTGGACAGGGGGTAACCTGACTGCCAACCAAAATCCCCATTTCTATCAAGTATGTTAGAGTAACTAAAACAAATGGTTAAGGAAAGCACGAAACTTTAGGCCTGAGCCAAATTACAGGTGCTGAAGAAAAGGCTTGAATACCAGACTGCTGCAAGGGCTGACAATTGAAGTGACACATGCTAAAATAGAGATTGATGAATATCAGACGAAAGCTGGACTCTAACTTCTCCATCATCACGGCAGTTGGACATTGCCAAGCATGCTGAATAAACTCCATTGATAGCACAGACCCATATAAAACTTTGTAGAACAAAATAAACAATCTAAACGTAAAATTATATAAGCAAAGCTGATAGAAACATTATTTATCAAGCAAGGTGGCCTGTGTGTGTGAGGGCAGCTCAGAAACTCAGAAAACAGTGCACTGTGACTGTCCGTAGGTGTAGCATGTTTTATTCTGTTACAATATGCAATTATAAAGAGTTGAGTGAGTAGGATGGAACAAATGATAAAGAATTAGCCAACTTGCAACAAACAAATGCAAGGAAATGAAAAAGATAAATTCTCTTACCATGTTCGCAAGTTTGGGGATCACATCACATAGAGGGTTGATGTTGCTTTCGTACCATGGATCAACTCTGCCCATATATTGTGACAGCTCACATAGTTCTGCTTTACTGGCTGTAGTGTTTTCCTACATGTGAGGAGAAATCACAGCACTAGATAGTTAGCATAGCTCATTTACACCATTCACATTTAAAGAAACGCCACAAAAAAAAATACACACAGTAAAGCTGACCTTGAAAATCATGACCATTACTAATTACAAGATTTCTCATACAGACTTAGGCAATTACCTAGTAAAGCAGACATACAGCCGCATGTGATATGGCAACAAGAATGCATAATTAAGCAAGTGTCTATTACAGAGTCAAATTGGAGGAGGACGACACACTGTGCCTCAACAACAACAAAGTAAAAAAAAACCCTGGGCTGAATTCCTGATCTTCTCCTTTGTCATTTGCCAGAGAGCTATCAATGCCAAGTTCACATCATATGATCATTATTGGTGAATTAATATTCACATAAAAACAGATTTAGAGCTGCACATTAGTGTTTCTTAAAAATGTAATTAATATTTTTCCCAAAAGAGGTTCTTTTCCTCATTGCTGTTTTCAAGAAGCATATAACACAGCCGGGTTGGAGAAACCTAAGTTAGCATGTGTGACGGACGGCCAAACATTGATGCACACTTAAGGGCACTCCACTCCCTATCCCCCCCCCCTCCCCATGGCCGAAATGCTCCTCCTCCCCCCCCCCCCCACACACACACATGGTGCTGGCTGAGCCAGCAACTGGACAATAAAACAATAGTAAAGTAGTAATAGTAAATTGTCATTGTCATAGCCATTGCGAAGGAGCCGCCCCTGCTGGCAGAACAGATGAGTTAGGGAGAGAGGGTAGGGTCCGGCTTACACTATGTTTTGCTTGGCCTTCCCTTTGCTTTTATGAACCTTGTACAGTGAACAAGACAATAGTGACTCATGAATACGTATTTGCAGAGCTCGCTCTATGGTTATTAACTCACTCTCCAGTAGAGCAAATACTATTCATGTGATTTAATGAAATAGGTACACAACATCTCAAAATATTAGCTTTTATGTTTTTTAGTAAAATTACCAACAAAAAGAATGGTTGAAACAAGGATTCCTCTAGGTTTTGCAATTAAGCTGTCAATTAACACATCTTATCGCCTTGTAACCCTCTTAATTCTATTTGTAAGTATTCATGGATTGTGGCAACATTTATGTACATTCTTGTTTTGAAGTGATGACATGTGACCCCTTTCTCCTTGTTCAACTCTAGTATGGTCCCTCTATCCTCCTACCCGTCACTCACCGGCAGCCAACAAACACATCAGGAATGCTCATCCTACTCCCTGGTAAGACTGCATTAGCTCGCAAGACAGTTATCACTCCATAAAACAATGTAACACAGTGATTCCCTTAACTCTGTAAAAGATTTGTTGAGTTGGGCAAGACCTGTTGACAGGAACCTAACTGAAACTATAAGATGTAATTGTAGGATGTGATCCCTGGGCTCTCCGTCTGTGCTTCTCCTCTGGGATTCCAGCACAGAATGCTTGCTTCATTTTCTCCTTGACATGCCATAGTTCAGTGACATTTGTGCCAAATCAGAGCTAACTTGACCTTTTTCAGTAGGGGGCGTATGAGCGAGAGACTAATGGCCTCAATTAGAGGAAAATTGTAATGCCAAAATATGCCAGTTGCCCTGTCCACCTTCCTCCTTGTTCCGTCGACTCATTTATGTTTAAATACTTTCGGTTGTGTGCAAGGCGAAAAGAAGAAGAATAACAGTAATACATTCCACAAGCAGTGCAGACTACTCAGAGATTTTCGTGCCTTACGATATCACATCTTTTCATGAAAGATACCTGCTAACCTGCTATTACCAACCCCTCTCTGGAAAACAAACTCCGGAGTACTTCCCAATTCCCCTTCTTTGCTGTGACCTTGTAGTCAATACTCCCAAATGTGAACTTCAATGCCTCAGCAGATCATGAATTAGTTTCTCTCCAGGGGTAAAGCTTGAGGCACATGGAATCTCTGATTCACTGTCCAACTGGTCAGCCCAAGTTGTTGTCACATAGCACGCATAAATATTTTTTTCCTTTTTCTCTGATGTTCTTGGGCAACAATCTCACCTCTCCGCTTTTTAAGTGCACCTGGCCCTCAGGGTTCATGCTGTAGCTTCAGGTGCTCTTTTCCTATCGCCACTGTCAGGGACAGAGGAGGAGGGTTCTCGTCTTTTGTAGGGTTCTGGGCCTAAATGACCAGTATTGGGATCAGACCATCTATGTCATGTCTGTTCAGCCTGCACTAGTGACTGGCTAGTCCATTTCATGCTCAAGGCCACTAATCCCTGCAGTGGAAGTCATGATGGAGCACAGCAAAAAGATGACCATTTCGGCTAGCTATGCACCCCTGCTTCATTTTGGGGAATGGGGTAGCTGGTGTTCATAATCCTGGATCCGTCACTGGCAATACCAATTTATATGCTGTGGGTGAAACAGTGCTGGATCAGAGCCCAATTTATACCTGCATGTCTGATGCCATTTGTACAAGCGTTCAGTGATTTATTTGTAATAAATAAATAACTAAATAAATACATAAAAACCTAAATCACTAAGTAAAAATAAGTGGAGGTGCAGGAGGTGCCTAAAGTTGTTAGCTTCCTGCCATCAATGCTGCCAAATCCTGGGACTGTCAAATACCAAGGCTGTGGTGTCTCCTTTCAACTTCATGCCTCTTTCCTCCAATGGCCTGCACTTCCTCTCTCGTTTCTTCTTGCATCTTCTTTCCTCCTTTTATGTTTATCTTCTTTCTCGTCCTCATTGATACACTTTTCTCTCTATTGCTTTAGATGAAAGTTTGATGATGGGAAAATAAAGCCTTGGCCACATAAATGAGGGCAATGACACAAACTGCACAAATTACATGTTGTTTGCATCCCTTCTGTAGCATGGCCTGTATTTACACAAGTAGGCGAAAAGTTGTGACTGCATTAACCATTCATCAAAATCTAAAGTGGCTCCATATAACATACCTAATAATATATCTTGACACATGCATAAATGCCATAAGCTAGCCAAATAGAATGCTACTGTTGGACCTGGCCCTTTTTGCAGGGTTATCCTCAAACATTTTGCCTTCTTCCTCCTATTTTTTCTGATCTGTTTTTGTTGGCTTTAGGAAACTGGGCACTTTACCACTGCTAACCTGTGCTAAAGTGCAAGTGCTCTATGTCTAAAATGTATTGGCGATTGGTTTATAATATGATTGGCATATTTGATGTATGTGTAAGTCCCTAGTAAAGTGCACTATGTGTGTCCAGGGCCTGTAAATTAAATTCTACTAGTAGGTCTGCCGCACTGCTTGTGCCACCCATATGAGTAGCCCTGTAAACATATGTCAGACCTGCCACTTCAGTGTGTGTGCAGTTTTAAACTGCCATTTCGACCTGGCAAGTGCACCCAGGCCCAAACCTTCTCCTTTACTACATGTAAGTCACCCCTAATGTAGGCCCAAGGCAGCCCCATGGGCAAGGTGCAGTGTATTTAAAAGGCAGGTACTGGTGTGTTTTACATATTCTGATAGTGAAATACTGCTAAATGTGTTTTTCATTATTGCAGGGCCTATCTCTCCGATAGGATAACATGGGATTGCCTTGAAATATCTTTTAAGTGTACTTTTCCATTGGGTGCAGATAGAGAGATGGAGTTGGGGTGGGGGGGGATCTTTGAACTCACAATTTTCGGTGAAGTTGGTTTTTGAACTTAGGTTTAAAAATGCCACTTTTAGAAAGTGGGCATCTTCTTGGTTAACCATTCTGTGCCTCTGCCTGTATGTGGAATACAAGTCTGGTTCAGGATGACAGTTGGGCTGTTTGTGCATTCACTCTAGATAGTCACACAAAGGGAGCTGAGGTGTGCCCTGCATTTCCTGATGGGTCTTTCTGAGCTAGAGTGGTGGGACGTGCTGACACCTGCACCTGAATAGGGCTGTGTCTGTCCTTACACAAAGCAGTTTCCAACCCCCTGGAGTGTGTCAGGGCAGTGAATGGCAGTCTTGGGCACCAAAAAGACTTCTCTTTGAAGTGTGCCTACTTCAAAGACAGAAATGGGTATAAGTACTGGACTTCTGACCCCACACAATCTGGACTGAGGACATTTAGCCAGGAAGAAGAGCTGGATGTTGTAGGAGGAACTGCCACTCTGCCTGTTGCTTTATTGTGGCCTGCTGCTTCTGTCCTTGGGGGGGGGGGGGGGAGGGGAGGAAGGGCTGGACTATGCTTTCTTCTACATCCTGTTTTCCAAGGTTCTCGAAGGGCTTGAACTGAGCTTTCCTCTTGTTAAGAAGTCTCAGGAAAATCAAAAACTTAATTTGCCAGTGCCTGGGCTCTTTTGCTGAGAGTCCTGACTTGCCAAGTGGTACCAACTCCAGTCCCTAGGCCCTTGGAAATGCAAGCTGGTGACCTCAGGGAGAAAATCCATGCACTGACGTGCTATGGTGAAAACATCAATGCCGCGCAGCGCCTGTCCTGCGGCTGGAGAATCGACGCAGCACCTGTCTCGCGGCTCCATCAACACAGTGCGCCTGGATTTTCTATGCATCATCCCCGGTGCATCAGTTTCTCAATGACACTGCACCGCAGTAAGAAATCAATGCTTCCCCTTTCCTACGAAGAAAGAATCACCGCCCCGGCCAGTAAGGAATGATGCGTCACCTCTCCTATGAGGAAAGAATGAAAGCATCACCTCTTTTGCTCAGTAAGGAACTGACGCATCACTTTGCTTTCTGGGGCTCCACCTTGCCTGTGGCTCGCATGAACTTTGTTTTTGATGCATCCCAGGTACTTTGTTCTAAAAAGATAAAAACATTAATTCCTTTGGATTAAGACTCATTTCAACTTTTAAAAAGTGATATCTTTACTATGTGTATGTTGGATTTTTGCCATCTTTGTCTTGTTTTATTCAGATAAATATTGTCTATTTTTCTTAACTGGTGTGGAGTCCTTTTATAGTGTTTTCAGTATGCGTGAGTGTGAATGCGTGTGTACACAAATACTTTACACACTGCCTGGGAGATAAGCCTGATGACTTGAGCCACGCTACTAAGGGGGTGAACAGGGGTTATCTTTGCTGTGTTAATCCCTTACTCTGACTAGAGTGAGGGTTCCTACTTAAACAAGGTGCAGACCACTACCAACAAGAGAACCCATTTCTGACAGCTACCTTTTAAAAATATGTCCCTCTTTTGAGTCACAGAATGTTGGAGCTGTTTCTCTTACTTTATACGAAACTCACTACTGCAACAATGGAACAGTGTCTAATATATACTTGCGAGAGATCATTAATACAGTAAAAGTTTAAATGAATTAAAATGAAGAAAATGAAGGAAGAAAATGGAAAAATTAAAATCCGTCCAGGGGTGATCAATGTATTGTCAAGTGGTGCCTTACACTTAAGCTTTTCGGATAGTGCTGCTTCATTGCATCATGCAGAACTGATGGGGCACATGCAGAATAGATCTCCAAAACTCCATCGCATCAGGATTTCTCACCTTGTTGGCTGAAGGAGCTGGCTGTGGAACCAGGACCGGTATGTAGTAAAACTTCAAGGTTGCCTTTGTTGCACCAAACCGTTTAGATTCAAATTTTCTGGAAAAGGCAAAAGCACATACAGTGAGGTCAGTCTGAATCATAAGGAAGGGTTTCAAAAAGATGTGAGGAACTTCATTGTATGACTCATACATCTAAAGTAAACCTTTACTGAAAGCAAGATGGATAGTGTCTATGGCACATTTCAAACCATGTCTATAGAGGCCTCCTAAAAACACTAAATACAATGTACTTGGCAGTTTTGTATCTCTAGCTAAGCCAAGACTATTTGTTATTGTATTTCCTTTAGGCAGCTAAGAGAAATAAGACCCATGAAAACTTTTATTTCTACCATTTTGGTAAACTGGGAAAGTTGAGTTTAGACCTCAGCTCTCCTAGTAAATAGCCATTAACTTGGACTAAATCTCCTTAAAATAGCCACTAGAGTTAACACAATCACAAATGCTACCCAGCCAATCACAGAGCTCGAAAAGAAGTCTCATCAAATGTTCTGCAAATAATTATGGGTGTAAAATATAACTAGCAAGACGGATGCACTTCAAAATATTTCACTAGATATTTGTGTGCCAAATCTAAATCTATAAATCATAACAACTTTAAATAAACATCTCTTACCTCTCCAAAACCCCTCTTCTCCCATATACAGACTGAAGGATAACATTTAAAGACAAATGGCAGTTTATGCACATACTTAAATAAATGCAGAGACCAGGCAATGCAAAATCTACATTTAGAAATGTATTTAAACTTGGAAAACTGGCAACATTTTATCAGTTTTCTGTCTCTTTCTTCAACTTTGAATCTCCTAAGGCAGTGGTCCCCAAACTTTTTTGACCCGTGGCTCCCTTGACCTATTGGCAGTTGGCTGCGGCTCCCCACTGTGTTATTTTGTTTTTAGCGAGTGGAGTAGAGGGGTGGGGGGGCTTATAAGCCCGCCTTCTGGAGTTCTTCCATTTTGTTCCCTCAATAATACTTGGTAGGACCTATGAAGGTATTATAATCATAGATGTAGCAAAATAAAAAAAATATAACAGTTGTTTAATAAAAAAAACTTTCATTGGTTAAGACAGAAACAATGCTCTTCAGCACTGTGGTCTGCATAATGATTTTCTTTAAAACTATTATTTTGTTCCTTAAAAATTGCCTCCAGCACAGGTAGCTCTCCTTCAAGTCATTCTAGTTGTCAAGGAGCCACTTTTGATATATAATAATGCAGCTCCACTAATCAGCACTACTATATTCCACTTTCAAGTACTTTACTAAAGTACTTTACTAAATGTTCCAGCAGCCACCATTATCCTAACTCTGCTTCTGTCTCTTCTAGTGTCTGATGGAGTCTTTGCACTCTCCTGTCTCAGACCTCAGTATTTGCCTGCAGTCTCTGATTCCTTCTCAATACAGTCATGTGTCACAGTCTGTGTCAATTCAATTCTTATTATGGTACAAAACTCCGATGGAGGTCCACATAACACCATATCAAAAAAGTAAAAACACATTTATGCATTAAACATGTTGCATACTATCATAGTTATAAGAACTTTTTCCTACACTACAAAAGATGTTAAAAAGTCTTCCCACCAACTAACATTAGCAAGACTAAAAACAGTGCCCTTCAGGATTAAATAAAATATATTATTAAAACAATACCACAATTTCCTTAAAAGTGACACCGTAAACATACTTAAGTGCCTCTGTTTTTATTTCTGCATTGCTCCTAGTTTGTGTTAACTGTTCTGACAGATAGGAGCAATTCCTGTGCTATTTTGCATGTCGCACTGCCATCTAGTGGTACTAGAGGGAGTTTCTTCTTAGCAAAACATGTTTGAAAGCCAGCTTGAAAAATGAAAGAAATTGCACTCAGAATATTTACGTCGTGGTGCCGCTGGGTAGTTTTGGAGGCGCACCAGGGTGCCACGGCGCACAGATTGGGAACCTCTGTCCTAAGGGCTTGCCTGATGAACTGAATACAAGCAACAATCTTACGGGCACAATTGTTTATGGTCTTTGCTTAAGGCTGCAAGGATTGCATTCTATGATGTTTGAAACTCTCTTTCATTAATATGAGCTACAAGAAGCTCTTTTGCCAAATTTACCAAATTCAGAATGTACCATTTGTATCAAGCTTGTAGGTGCCCCTGCAGGACCAACATACAGGAACACACAATTGGGCTACTAGTAATAGCTTGGTAATAGTCACGATTGACTGCTCTATTATTTACAAGATACACTAGAAATCTTTGAAGTTCATTATTGGAAATCTTAGGTAGGGAGAA
Organism: Pleurodeles waltl; assembly: GCF_031143425.1. Classification (NCBI taxonomy): domain Eukaryota; kingdom Metazoa; phylum Chordata; class Amphibia; order Caudata; family Salamandridae; genus Pleurodeles; species Pleurodeles waltl. The sequence continues at coordinate 1,192,901,178 of NC_090446.1, forward strand.
CAAATTGCTCCACTGGCACCATAGAGCAAGTTAAAGCTTCCAAATCATAGAAGTATTTACAATAGTTTTTAAAGAGGTTACAAAATGGGCACTGTAGGAGGTGAGGGTATAGCGTTACTAAAGAAAGGATGTAAAGGACTCTATAATAGACGGACTCTGGTGTTAAAAAAGTTGTTATTTTATTACTTATTTCATGCCCTTCAGCTCTCATGAGTTCTATGCAGTCAGTGTTCTTTTTGTTCTCAGTTCCTTTCTGTTAGCTTTTCAGTCTTTTCCCTTATTATCTTCTCTCTGGTTTTAATTCCCTTGTTTTGTCTTCCTCTTGTGAATCTTCTCCTCCTTTTTACTTCTAAATCCTTAGTTTGGTTTTCCTCTAGGAATCTTCTCTTTGGGAAGATGCTCCCCGTTGTCCGAATAAGATCGGAATTACCGCCAGGATGAAATTCGGTTGCGAAAGGAAAAAAAAAAGGAAGAAAAAGAAAAAAAGGTAAGTGGGGTATTCCGGGGCTTCTTGGGTTAGTAGGAAAAGTGCAGGGTGGTAGGTGGTGGGACCGGGAAACTCTTAACAGGTGCCAAAATCTCCCCAGTTTGTGGGGTATTGCTGTGTACGTTCCAATTTACTCTTTGAACTTAATCAGGGTGGCTGTTAACTTCACAACCGTTGTTGGTGCGTGTTAGTTAGACCCTCAATAATGCCCCAAAGAAAGAAAGATACATAAAAATTGGATTCCGTTTGTCCTTTTAACAGTGCTGAGTTGTCCTTATTACCTTTTCCCCAGCACTCGACCCACACACACCACCAAACTTTCTCCTCCCACCGAATATTGCACTGTATGGATTTGGAAGGCAGGTATGTACCTGCAATAGCCACGTCCCTCCAGGGACGTGGCGGGATAATGCTCCTGTCCGCTATTTCACCGACAGTGTCTCGGTGTCTTGAACTCTTGCGGCTCCTCTTTCATCCTCCGGTGTTGGTCGCTCTTCTTCTTTCTCCTCTCCGTTCTCATGTTCTGTATATTGCTCAGACGCCGCATCGGAAGTTCCTCCTTTATTTCCATGGAAACCCCGATATCCGGGTTTGGGCAGGACTCCTCTGTGCTGTTTCGCTCCTCGGTGCCCCCAGGGTACTGCGCGGTCGGCTGAGGGTGGACACCAGTAACCAAGGACTTTGTGACCCGGTTACATATCCCTCCCCTAGAAAGAGACTGTTTGAGTTCCTGGTGACTGGGGTATCTTGACAAATAATCAGCAGTACACATTTGAGTTCCCGGGAGGTGTTGCACCTTAAAGGTAAAGGGTTGCAGTTCCATGAACCAACATAGGATGCGCAAATTAGTATTCTTGTGTCTGGATAACCAAGTGAGGGGAGCATTATCGGTGTACAGTATAAAGGGATGACCCAACAAATAATACTGAAGACTTTCGATGGCCCATTTGATTGCTAAACACTGTCTTTCGATTATGGGGTAGCGTTGTTCGCGAGGCAGGAGTTTGCGACTTATAAACACGATGGTGTGGTTGTTCTCAGCCTCATCCTTTTGAAACAATACAGCCCCTATTCCTACGTTAGAAGCATCTGTTTGAAGAGGAAATTGTTTATGGGAATGTGGGCAGCGTAATACTGGTTCAGTGGTAAGACTTTTCTCTAGGACGGAATAACTGTGTTGTTGGGTAGAAGTTAGGCTTCCTATCTTCATGGGCTGTCCCTTTCTCAAGAGTTCAGTTAAAAGGGCAGCCAGTGTGGAATAGTGAGGAATAAACCTTCTACAGTAACCCACTAGACCCGGGAAGGAGCGTAACTCCTTTTTCGTGGATGGGGTAGGTATTCGGAGGATGGCTGCTACTTTACTCATTTGGGGTTTGATCTGATCCCTTCCTATATAATAGCCAAGATACGCAATCTCGTTACATGCTAGGCGACACTTAGAAGGGTTGGCCGTGAGTCCTGCTTTTTGTAGCAAGTCGAATATTTTATCTAGGTGAGTCACATGTTCTGTCCACAACTCGCTATAGATCACTATGGCCCTCATTATGACCTTGGTGGGAAGATCTGAGTGCCGGGCGGCCGCCGCGGTCATTATGAGATCCCCGCTGGGCCGGCGGGCGGAAACCTGGTCTCCACCCACCGGCCCAGCGGGGATCTCGGCCACAACATAGGAGCCGGCTCCAAATGGAGCCGGCGGTGTTGCGGCCGTGCGACGGGTGCAGTTGCACCCATCGCGCTTTTCACTGTCTGCATAGAAGACAGTGAAAAGCTGCATGGGGCCCTGTCAGGGGGCCCCTGCACTGCCCATGCCAGGGGCCCTTCAACTCCCCGTACCGCCAGCCTTTTCCTGGCGGTTCAAACCGCCAGGAAAAGGCTGGCGATCGGGGACTCGTAATCCCCTGGGCAGCGCTGGTGGATTATCACCACCGGGGCAAATTTGGCGGTGCTTCAGCCAAAACAGCCCTGGCGGTCTTGGACCGCTAGGGTTGTACTGAGGGCCTATGTCATTGAGGTAGGCGGCAGCATTGATGTTAGGATGCCGTAACAAAGTGTCCATAAGTCTCTGGAAGGTTGCAGGGACCCCATGTAACCCGAAAGGGAGTACAGTAAAGTGGTAGAGGCCTGATGGAGTGGAGAAGGCTGTTTTCTCTTTGTCCCCTGGGGACAAAGGGATTTGCCAGTAACCTTTAGTAAGGTCCAAGGTGGACATGTATTGGGCTCTTACCAGCAGTTCTAAAAGTTTGTTGACTCAGGGAATAGGGTATGTGTCGAATTGCGATATATTGTTTAACTGCCGAAAGTCTATACAAAAGCGGATGGACCCATCCGGTTTAGGTACAAGAACGACTGGAGCGCACCATGGACTCACAGAGGAATCTATGATACCCATCTGCAGAATCTTCCTCACTTCCTGCTCCACTAGCTGTTTTCGGACTTCTGGGATTTGATAAGGACGGAGGTGAAAGACCTTTGCCGGTTGGGTTTTAATTTGATGTTGTGTCAAGGCGGTCTTCCCGGGGTTTGAGGAAAATAGCGATTTATGCTTGGAAAGGAGAGAACAAAGTTGTTCTTGTTGGTCAGGTAGGAGGGATGCGTTTAAATGGGGTTTCTCGGGGACTGGTTCCTGTCCTGTTGGACATAACCCGATTTCTAGTTCTTTCACAGTGTTCAAGAGGAATCCTGTTGTCAGAGCAGGGTTGTTATTTTCAGGTTCCTACCACTCCTTTAATAGATTTATATGGTATAGTTGTGTCTTTTTCGGGTTTTTTGACAACACAATCGTGTAAGTTACAGAGGTCACAGCGCCCAGGACTCTATATGGACCTTGTCATTTCGCTAATAGTTTGTTGTCTGAACTAGGTAGTAATATAAGGACCTTATCCCCTGGCTGTAACTGTCTGAGCTAGGTGTTCTTGTCATAGTACCGTTTTTGTTAACTTTGGGCTCTCTCGAGATGGACTCGTACATCTTCCTATACTGTCTGGATTTGGGACTTTAGTTGTTGGGTGTACTCTAATAGGACTTTCTCCCCACCCTCTTCTTCCTCCCACAGCTCTGCAGCCATGTCTAAGAGGGTTTGGGGTTGTGGCCCGAAAACCAACTCAAAGGGACTGTGGAGGATTATACATGAGTCCTTATTGCATAAAGGACATGGGGTAGCTTTTTGTCCCACTCCTTTCCTGATTCAGAAATGGTTTTCTTTAAAAGGGATTTTAGTGTACGGTTATACCTCTCCACGAGGCCGTCCGTTTGTGGGTGATGTACAGAGGTCCCTAGGTGTTTCACGCCTATTATCTGACAGATCTGAGTCATTAAGCGTGACATGAACGGTGTTCCCTGATCTGTTAGAATTTCCTTAGGAAATCCTACACACGAAAAGAACCCGACCATGGCATGCGCCACACTTTTGGTGGTCATACTGGATAGGGGTATAGCCTTTGAAGGAAGGAACGAGTGGGCCTACCAGATCCATACCTATTCTTGAGAAGGGAATGTCAATAATGGATAGTGGACATAGGGGTGCTCTCTTTTTGGGCCCAGGGTCTATTAACTGGCATCTAGGGCACTGTTGACAATCGTCTGATGTGTGAAAATGCCCCTGGTCAGTAAAATCGGCGCAACAGGCAATCTTCTGTCTTTTCCCATCCGAAATGTCCCCCCCCCCCCCCCCCCCACCCAAGTGACTATGTGCGAGATGTAAAGCTTGAATGCGGTAGGGTTCTGGGACCACCAGCTGTTTTTTTTCCTGATTATTATAGTTGGTGATCCGATTTAGAAGGCCTCTTTGTACAAGAAAATAGGGGCCCACCTCTCCCGCTAGCTCATTTGTGGCTGATTTCCAGGCGTGTTGGTGGGTAGGATCCTCTCTTTGGCTACTGCGGAAAGGGGGAATAGAGGTAATTGCTATCTTTCTTATATCCCTCCTTTCCTTGTCCTCTCCTTTTGGTGATGCAATTTCTTCTCTTTTTTACTTTTTACTGGGTTTGTACCGGTCTTCCCCAAGACTTTTGTATTCTAACGAAGGGTGCTTCTTCCCACCATAGGTCTATCTGACTTTTGCTGTGTATACTACCCAGTAGGTCGGAAAAATATGTATGATCGGTGCCCACGATAACTTCCTCTACCAAATGGTCGATGACTCCCATCTCTACTACATCTCACCGATCCTCCCATTCAACAGCGACTGAGACCAAGTGATAGTCCCTCATGTCCCCGTGAATGCAACATATAGAGACAGTGTTCCCGGGTATGTGAGTTTTGAGGTTCACCAGGCTGGCTCTAATGACGGATTGACTGCAACCTGAGTCAACCAGTGCGGTAGTGTGGTGTCCAATAACAACCATCTCTTTCATGTATTTCGAAATCTCTTTTCCGGTATAAAAGACTCTTCCATGGATAACGCCGATTTCCATGGGTTCCGGTTTCTCCTCCTTGTGGGGACACATGCGGGCAAAATGACCCCATTCTCCACAACTGTAGCACTGGGGTTGTTGACTAGGATTTTTCTCATTAAATCTGTGAATAAAAGCCTCCTCTGGGTTTTTTCTAGGTATAGGACGGTAGGAGGGCGCTACCGGCTGACCCGTAGAGTTGGTTCCTTTTGATGGTCCAGGTCTAAAGTCAGCGGAGCGATGGTATGCCCACGCAAGGTCTATTGCCGTAGTGGTATCCACGTTAGGGTGCTGTTTGATCCAATTGCGGGTGGCTGACGGCAAGGCCTCCAGGTATTGTCTGAGAAGGATCTTTTGAATAATATCTTCTCTGTCAGTGCCAATGGGTCCCAACCATTTCAGTCCCAAATCCTTTACTCAGAAGAACAAGGCACAGGGACTCTCCAACGGACACCACTTGGTTTTTCTAAATTTGAGTCTGTAATATTCAGTATCAAAGCCAACCCGCTCCAATATACTTTTCTTTATATCTGTGTAAGGGGTAGTTCCCACAGGGTTAACTGCTTGATACGCAGCTTGTAGATTACCTGTTAGTAAGGGAGCCACATACTGTCCTCGTCTGTCTTCTGGCCATGTAGCGGCTGTATCTACCCTCTCAAAGTTGGTAAAGAGGACAGAGCTAGGCAGGTTGTGATGGACTACCGTTGCAGCTATAGTGTCCGTTAGTTTTTGCAAGGCGGTCTCATGAACCAGCTGGTTATTTGCTATAATGGTTGCCTGGCTCTTCATTGCACCTTGAAGGGTTTCTCAGTCTGTCATAGCTTCCCTTTGATGTTCCTCCCATATCACTTGTAGGTGGCGTTGCCCCTCTGCCAGCTGCTGAATCATGTATTGGATCGTGGGTTTAACCTCCATTGTAGAGGATGGCCCCTTTCTTCTTCTGTTATCGCTATTCCACTTCTAACACCACTGTAGGAGGTCAGGGTATAGCATTATTAAAGAAAGGATGTAAAGGACTCTATAATAGACGGACTCTGGTGTTGTTATTTTATTACTTCAATTATGTCATGCCCTTCAGCTCTCATGAGTTCTATGCAGTCAGTGTTCTTTTTGTTCTCAGTTCCTTTCTATTAGCTTTTCAGTCCTTTCCCTTATTATCTTCTCTCTGCTTTTAATTCCCTTGTTTTGTCTTCCTCTTGTGAATCTTCTCCTCCTTTTTACTTCTAATTCCTTAGATTGGTTTTCCTCTAGGAATCTTCTTTTTGGGAAGATGCTCCCCCGTCGTCTGAATAAGATCGGAATTACCGCCGGGTTGAAATTCGATTGTGAAAGGAAAAAAAAGGAAGAAAAAGAGAAAAAAGGTAAGTGGGGTATTCCGGGGCTTCTTGGGTAGGGTTAGTAGGAAAAGTGCAGGGTGGTGGGTGGTGGGACCGGGAAACTCTTAACAGGTGCCAAAATCTCACCAGTTTGTGGGGTATTGCTGTGTACATTCCAATTTACTCTTTGAACTTAATCAAGGTGGCTGTTAACTTCACAACCATTGTTGGTGCTCGTTAGTAAGACCCTCAATAATGCCCCGAAGAAAGAAAGATACATAAAAATTGGATTCCGTTTGTCCTTTTAACGGTGCTGAGTTGTCCTTATTACCTTTTCCCCAGCACTCAACCCAAACCACCCACTTTCTCCTCCCGCCCAAATATTGCACTGTATGGATTCTCAAAGGCAGGTACGTACCTGCAATAGCCACGTCCCTCCAGGGACGTGGCGGGATAATGCTCCTGTCCGCTGTTTCACCAACAGCGTCTTGGTGTCTTCACCTCCTGCGGCTCCTCTTTCGTCCTCCAGTGTTGGTCGCTCTTCTTCTTTCTCCTCTCCGTCCTCGTCTTCTGTATATTTCTGAGACGCTGCGCGCATCGGAAGGTCCTCCTTTATTTCCATGGACACCCCGATATCCGGGTTTGGGCAGGACTCCTCTGTGCTGTTTCACTTCTCGGTGCCCCCGGGGTACTGCGCGGTCAGCCCAGGGTGGACACCAGTAACCAGGCACTTTGTGACCCGGTTACAGGCACATTGACAGAAATTCATTACTATGCAACAATATAAAAAGCATAAAAATAAGACAAAGCTGTTGGGATGGTGAACGTTCACCTACATGCCTGTGAAGATCCTCAAGTTCCCATAGAAAGGTGTCATATTTTAATGCCTGCCTCAGCACTCAAAGATAATGCATGTGAGCTGACCCAAAGCTGGGCTTTGTGGTTGGAGTGGGCACACCATATGGACTTTCCATTGGAAGACAATGACTGCTACCTCCTGCTCTGGCTTTACAGGGCAGTTGTGGTATCTCTCTAGTGTGGTGCTAACTTTAGGCAAGAAATGCTTATCTAATCTTTTTATGCATATTTTAAATTCATTCAAATCTTCTGCTTCTGCATCGTCTAACTGCAGAAGGTGTTCAAACTCCTCTTGACGCTTTGGACCCAGACAGTGCAGAGGCAGATGGGTTCTCATTTCCGCACTCAGGGTAGTTCCACGAACCCTTGCATAAAGGGTAAAGACCTTATTCCATTTTGCCCATTTCAACCCTGGTTCCCCTGCTGACATTAGAAAAAGCAGAGGTGGTGCAATGTTTTGCATCATGTGATAACTGGCCCTTCAAAGTTTCAATATTGGTTCACTGGTACCGGACTCAGTACCCAAAAGGAGGATGCTGTTAATACCCAACTTAGTACATAAACACCACAATGACGCACTCCACCTACTAGTACTAGATGTGGGTCTGCCTGCCCGCTTTGACTTTTTGTATTCAAACTGGTACAGTAGTCTGTGGTTCCATCAACCATCTCACAGCTTACTGCACTATGAAGCACCCCAGTCCAGATATTGTGGAAGACCTAGCCAAGCTTTAGTAGGAAAATTAAACAAAGCAGCGCAGTCTAGCAGTACATGTTGCACAGCAGCATCACAGTGCATGGAATGCTCCGCCTCACCTCCAAGCAGCATAAGTTAGGTTGTGCACTGTCTAGTCACACCTGGCGTACACCTCCTCATCTCTAAATGGCACCAATGGCCAGAGCGCCGAGGCCCTAAATAACATCTGGAGATGCTAGGAGAGCTGTGACCTACCACTCTCTGCCACCAAGGTGATCACAGGTTTCTTAGCTTGCTGGATGCCTTTTACTCCGCAGCTACAACAGTCTCTGCCATCACCTAACTTGCTCTAATTGGGTCAGATTTTAGATATTATAAGGTATACACTACACTTTGAGGGTGACTTTTTGAATTTGGATATTGTTGCTAATTACCACTACTACAACCCCAATCATAGGTAGATTAGGTTACATGGTCCTGACGAAGTGCCCAGATTCGCAGGGACTGTACATGGCACGAAACATGTTGACCAACGATCTCACTTGTGTGAGGTGTACCGGATCATTGTCTCCAAAACAGCCACCCTTTGTTTTTATTTATAACATGAGGTACCACATATTAAAACCATCAGAGTCTTTCTTAGTTATTTCAGTACTACACTTTCACCAGTCTACACACACAGCACATCCACTTACACGTCATCACTGCATCTTATTTTAAAAGACCTCTGGCAAAGATCCCCCTTCAGGGGTTCGTTTGGCTTTGCAGCTATGGCCCAACGAGGAGCTGCCCGTTGATGAAGAAATCACCCATCTGGGTGTGTGAGGGCTCTTGTTTCTGAGCAATCAGATCCTCCTGATCTGCTTGCTCAGACCCATTCCAAACTACTGTCTGTTTTGCACTACCTGGCAAAATAACCCTCTTTCCAGGTCTACACCTTCCCTTTTTGTACATATGTCATCCCTAGGGTAGGCCATGGACAACTCAGAGGTCAGAGTGCAATGTATTTAAAAGGCAGGACATGTAATTTTAGGTTTTACATGTTGTAGTGAAAAACTCCGAAAGTGTTTTTTCACAGCAAGGCGTACCCCTAACATAAGATAACATTGCTATTACCTTATTACATTTTGTAAGTGTAATCCACAATCTAGAAGAGATAAGCATTTCAAGTTTTGGTGCTCTTGAATCACAATTTGAAATCACAACTGATGAAGAGGTTCGATTTTAAATTACAATTCTGAAAATGCCACTTTTAGAAAGCTGGCATTTTTTTTTACTTTAGCCAGTTGGTGCCTGCTGCCTACTTCTGATAACTTGTGTGGGGTGAGTGAAAGCTGGGCTTGCATTCCCTCTAGAAAGCCACATACAATGGGAGCTTAGGTGTGACTTGATGGGCCACACTGGCAGTTTGGGGGGGAGGCGCTGGCCACAGTCTCACACCTGAATAGGCTGTGTCCTGTCCTCACACAAAGAGCTGCATAACCACCTTTAGTGAGTCTGGAGCCAGGGCAGGAAAATCAGGTCCTCTGTGCACTTCAAAGGACTGTCTTTGAAGTCTCCCCCACTTCAAAGGCCCAACTAGGTATAAGTACTGGACCTCTGACCCACCAACTACATACACTTGTGGACCTGTGAATACTCTGGCAGGAAGAAGGGCTGCTATGCTGCTGAAGGACTGTCACTCTGCATGACTGTTGCTTTGCTGGACTCTTGCCTTGCTGCCCTGCTGTTTCTCTGTCCAGGTGAAAAAGACTGGCCCTGCATCACTTGAACCCAAAGTGACTACAATCTTTTTGTGGGGTGTTGTCTCTGTTTTACTGTTTGAAGTGTAGCACAAATTATATACACATTGCCTCTAAGTTAAGCTTGACTGTTCTGTGCCAAGTTACCAAAGGGTAAGCACAGGTTAATCTAGGGTATTTGTCTGACACTTATCCTGTCTAGGATTGTGGTTGCTGTTTAACTAAGATTTCCACCCTAGTCAACCAACAACACAATTTCTTAACACTATGTATAAAGGATTTCGACCTGCACTCCCCCTCTGAGGTAACAACGAGTAGATGCAGTATGCTATCTAAAACCACTTAGAGAAGGTCAGGCTTTCTTATTGTGCTCGCTCAGTGTAATGTGAGGCTGATTTGAACATTTTTCAAGGCTTTTATTCTTTATTTCTACTGTGGCCTTCATCATCAGCGAGGGAACATTTCAGAATCTATGAGGGAACATATCACGGTCTTAGAGAATAAAAAACGAGGATTTGCTAGTGAGCAGAGATCACAGCCCACTGTTATGACAAGAAAGTCCACTTCTAAAGAGAGAAGGCATAATGCAAATAAACAAAAAGAGGCATCTTCCGTCCTACCATTTCTGCAGCTTGCAGTAAAAAAGCAGTGCCATTTACACTCATGACACACAATGTTTACAGGACAGACATTGAAAGTTTGAAATCTGTCTCGTCTTGTAGACAATGGGTGGTTTTGATGGGCAAAAACATTTGGGATTCACAGAAAAAACTGCACACACAACTCTCAGGACACTGAATAAGGTTGCCATTCTTATAACGAAAACAACAAAAAAGTGAATACTTTGTATGCATGCTTATTCTATCCCAGATACAATATACAGACTAATGCCTTGGACATACATAAGAAACTGTAGACATTGCAAATATAGCAGGACATCTGGAACAATAGGTTATTCAATATAAAACAAGATCAGAAAATCTTGTGTTACCTCAGAGCATAGTATTCTTTGGCCATTCTTCCTAAAGCTCTATCATCTCCTAGTATCACGACACGGGCGGTGGGCCGATTCTGCAGATTTAGGGTGGTCTCTATTTCTTCTCCAGACAGCCTGTGCATGGTTCTTGTTTGCTTCCCAGGGTGTGCTTTGGTGATGGTGTTCATGAAGTCCATGGGATCAACATCGGGGACCCTCCTTTTAATGCACTGCCTCCTCTGCAGGCCCGATGGCGCTTTCTCCTCAAAGTCTTTTTCAATTCCACTATCATTCGACAACACTGATACCCTGTTTGGATTAAGGTCCGGCCCCTCTTCCTCTGTAATTTGTGATTCTGATTTACAGAAAACCACAAGTTCTTTACCTATATTGAAATTCATGGAAAAATAGGAATATACTTTAGTATTAATATGTTTTTTCACATTATTTGCTGGAATGTTCTATTTAGACTGAAGATAATACTTCTTGATTATAAATAAATATACCCTTTAAAGAATAGGTGTGTACCTTTCTTTTGTTTCCTACGTACAAAACTATGTTGCTGATACAAACCCACTTCAATGGGCTGAAAAGGGAATTTTGAAGGTTGTACGCTACAATGACGTTTGAGACAACATGGTCCTTTCCTTAAAAATGATATGTTGTAGGAGAGACACTGATTTATTGGCAGCAAATGTGGCCCCTAAAATCGACTTGCATACAGAATGGAGTTCACCTAGCCACAGATGGAGAAATATTTCCACATGGATGAAGTCTGATTCATCCTAAGAAACATCATTTGCATTGCTCTGATGCAAGAATACCCTCAGGGAAAACAAATTATCTGAAAAAGAACCTTGCCACAGAAAGACAGCAGGCCCAGTTCCTTTAAAGCGTCTGATGTAGCAACTTTCAATAAGGAGGCTGCCAGGGTGGGAGTGAGCAAGCCACAAGGGAATAGAGGAGTTCACAACCTTTCAAGGAGGCCAAGGAGTTAACAACCTTCCAAGTTTAACAATACTGATGGAAAGAAAAAGGAACCTGCAGAGTACTAGCTGTGTTCCCAAACGAGGGCAGTTGAACAGGAGACGTTTGGAAAAATCAACGAGGAAGAAACACACCAAATCCAGCAAAGAAACCCAAGACTTTAAACTGCTGGGCTGCAGGAGAGGTAGATCAGTTAGGTATTTCGGAAAAGAGTGGCAAGTCATAAGTGAAGAGCTGTGACTTAATTAAATGTGGATACTCTGTGATCTATTTGTTTGAAAGATTTTGTGGGATGCAATCAGCGTGAAAGAAGAGCCTAAAGGTTTATTTACATCAACTATCCATAAACTGGCTTGTAATATCTCTAGATTGGCTTACTTGCTTTTCCTTCCTCCTTCGACAGATATAGTAAAGATCTTTTGAGTCAGCGTATAATGGCAATTCATAAATCATGCAGCACTTTGGAATGTTTCCATTAGACATGTTTGTATAGTGCTCAGAGACATCTGCTGATATTATTGGTTTTTAGAACTGCTGATCTTTTTTAGCATTAAATAAACATCTTGAAATGAAAAAAGCACATTCAGCCCTTAAGATCCAGGCTCTTTCTTGCGTACCTGGGTTTACAACAAAGCATGCACCACCAACATGTTGATTCTATTGGTTAAAATGTCAGTGTGATCCTCTCTTTCAACAAACTGTTCAAACTCATCATCCTACAGGAGTTTCATTCATCAGCTTTTGCGTTTGTTAATACAAGTTGGTGGAGGAAGTAGGACAAATGATAAGCGGACCTAAAAGGGGCAGATTCTAAAACGAAAATGAAGGTAAGAGCCGAGCAGGTGAAAAGCAAACATTAACATACTGTCCAATTAAGGATCAAGACCACGAAGCTCCAGTTAGAGGAAAGGTGCCAACATCCATCTGAGCACTGGTATTTCATGGTCACTGATCTCTTGAAGCTTGCAGATTGGTGGAGTAGGACCACCGGTGGTAGATTCTCATTATCTAAGCTCTCTCTTCTTCCCTGCGACATAACCATCCTTGAGTAGTGCTGCATCATTATTGTTAAAACGATTTTAGCACAGACTATTTGGAGAGACTGAAACCATTATTATAATTCCTATCAAATTACATTTCTGAAAAATTATATATATATATATATATATATATATATATATATATATATATATATATATATGTTTACATAAAAACACATATATACAGGTATACACACACACACATATATACACACACACACACAGGTATACACAAACACACATATGTGTGTGTGTATATATATATATATATATATATATATATATACATACATATATATATATATATACACACACACACAGTTTTATAGGTATACACACACATATATGGAAAATATCACTTACTCAGAGTACATCTGTTCGTGGCATGTTCCGCTGCAGATTCACATACTATGCATAGGACCTGCCATCTAGTGTTGGGCTCGGAGTGTTACAAGTTGTTTTTCTTCGAAGACGTCTTTTCAAGTCACAGGATCGAGTGACTCCTCCTCTTGCACTGTACATGCGCATCGACTTCATCTTAGATTGTTTTCCCGCAGAGGGTAAGGTAGGAGTGATAGAGTATAAAGAAAAGAGATGTCCATGCTAATGGAATAGAAATATATATACCTATGTACAAACGCTTGTTTTAACTTAAACGGCTACAGGCTCCCGGAGAGGCGGGAGGGCGCTTGTGAATCTGCAGCAGAACATGACACGAACAGATGGACACTGGGTAAGTGACATTTTCCGTTCAATGGCATGTATAGCTGCAGATACACATGCTATGCATAGACTACAAAGCAGTTTTCCTCCCATAAGCGGTGGTAAGCCTGTAGGAGTTGAAGTTGTTTGAAACAGAGTTCTTAGTACAGCCTGTCCTACTGTTGCTTGTTGTGTTGCTAACACATCTACACAGTAATGCTTGGTAAATGTATGGGGTGTTGACCAAGTGGCAGCTTTACAGATTTCTGTCATTGGTATATTTCCTAAAAAGGCCATAGTTGCTCCTTTTTTCTGGTGGAATGTGCTTTTGGTTTTACTAATAGCTGCTTTTTTACTTTTAGGTAACATGTTTGGATGCATTTTACTTTTCATCTAGCTAGTCCCTGTTTTGAGATTGGATTCCCAGTATGTGGCTTTTGGAACGCTACAAATAACTGTTTAATTTTTTTTTAATGATTTAGTTATATCAATGTAATACATTATAGCGCTTTTAATGTCTAATGTATGCAGCGCTCTTTCTGCTACTGAGTCTGGCTGTGGGAAGAAGACTGGAAGTTCCACTATTTGATTGATATGAAACAGTGAAATCACCTTAGGTAGGAATTTTGGGTTTGTCCGAAGTACTAGTATGAAGGGTTGCTTAATAGTGAAAGCTTGTATTTCACTAACTCTCCTTAATTAAGTGATTGCAACGAGGAATGCTACTTTCCATGTTAGGTATTGAATCTGACACGAATACATAGGTTCAAATGGTGGACCCATGAGTCGTGTGAGTACAATATTTAGATTCCATGAAGGCACTGGGGGTGTTCTTGGTGGTATGATACGTTTCAGTCCTTCCATGAAGGCTTTGATAACAGGGACTCTAAATAGAGAAGTGTGTTGTATATTTTGTAAATACGCTGAAATAGCAGTGAGATGTATTTTGATGGATGAAAAGGCTAAATTTGCCTTTTGCAGATGAAGCAAGTAACCTACAATGTCTTGTAGTGATGCTGATAGAGGGGCAATTTGTTTGGATTGACAGTAAAATACAAACCTTTTCCATTTGTTTGCATAACACTGTCTGGTAGTGGGTTTTCTAGCTTGTATAATTACTTCCATACATTCTGTTGGAAGATGTAGATATCCAAACTCTAAGACTTCAGGAGCCAAATCGCTAGATTGAGTATTGCTGGATTTGGATGCCTGATCAGGTGTCTGTTTTGTGTTAACAGATCTGGTCTGTTGGGCAGTTTGATGTGTGGTACTACTGACAGGTCTAACAATGTCGTGTACCATGGTTGACGTGCCCACGTTGGTGCTATAAGTATGAGTTTGAGTCTGTTTTGACGCAGTTTGTTGACTAGAAATGGAATGAGCGGGAGAGGGGGAAAAGTGTAAGCAAATATTCCTGACCAGTTGATCCATAGAGCATTGCCCTTGAATAGAGGGTGTGGGAACCTGGATGCGAAGTTTTGGCATTTTGCGTTTTTGCTGGTGGCGAATAGGTCTATGTCTGGTGTTCCCAAGTGATGAAAGTATATTTGAAGTACTTGGGGATTAATTTCCCACTTATGTGTTTGTTGATGATCTCGGCTGAGAACATCTGCTAATTGGTTGTGTATCCCTGGAATGTATTGTGCTACAGGGTGAATGTTGTTGTGTATTGCCCAATGCCAAATCTTTTGTGCTAGAAGGGACAGTTGCAATGAGCGGGTCCCTCCTTGTTTGTTTAGGTAATACATTGTAGTCATGTTGTCTGTCTTGATCAGAATTTGTTTGTAAACAAGAAGAGGTTGAAAGGCTTTGAGTGCTAGGAATACGGCTAGCAATTCTAGGTGATTTATGTGAAGGTGTTTGTGTTTGTTGTCCCATTGCCCTTGAATGTTGTGATTATTGAGGTGTGCTCCCCATCCAATCATTGATGCATCTGTTGTAAGTGTGGTTTGAGGCAGAGGGTCTTGAAATGGCCACCCTTTGTTTAAATTTGTGGAATTCCACCACTGAAGCGATATGTGTGATTGGCGGTCTATCAACACTAGATCTTGAAGTTGCCCATGTGCTTGTGACCATTGTTTTGTAAGGCACTGTTGTAAGGGCCGCATGTTTAGTCTTGCATTCAGGACAATGGCGATGCATGATGCCATGATGCCCAACAGTTTCATGACAAATTTGACTCTGTACTGTTGGTTTGACTGAATTTGTGCCAATACATTGTGGAATGATTGTATCCTTTGTGGACTTGGGCTTGCAAGTGCTGTTTGCGTATTTAGTGTGGCTCCTAAATACTGTTGAATTTGTGCTGGTTGCAAGTGGGATTTTTGGTAGTTTATTGAGTGTGTAGGGTTTGTATTACATAATGTTTATGGTTTTGACACTGTGTCTCGCTGTTGGATTTTATTAGCCAGTCGTCGAGATATAGAAAGACATGGATGTGTTGCCTTTTTAGGTAGGCTGCCACTATGGCAAGGCATTTTGTAAATACTCTGGGAGCTGTTGTTATCCCAAAGGGTAACACTTTAAACTGGTAATGTTTTCCTTGTATTACAAACCTGAGATATTTTCTGTGCGCTGGATGGATGGGTATGTGAAAATACGCATCCTTGAGGTCTAATGTTGCCATAAAATTTTGTTGTAACAGTGTGACTACATCCTGTAGTGTTACCATGTGAAAGTGTTCTGATAGGATGTAAAGATTGAGAGTTCCGAGATCTAGTATTGGTCTCAAGGTTCAATCTTTTTTGGGAATAAGGAAGTACAGGGAGTAAACCCCTGTTCCTATTTGATGTTGTGGTACAAGCTCTATGGCTTGTTTGAGTAACAGTGACTGTACTTCTGTTTGCAACATGGAGATGTGTTGGAAGGAGTGTTTGTGTGGTTTTGGAGGTATATCTGGAGGAATTTGTGCAAATTCTATACAGTAACCATTGTGGATAATGGATAATACCCAATTGTCTGTAATGGGTAACCAATTTTTGGGGAACGTTAGCAGTCTTCCTCCACAGGAGAAGTGTGATAAGGGAAGATGTGGAGCGAGTCACTGTTTTGTGTGCGAGGTTTGTTTTGTTGGCTGATATTTTCCCTTACCTCTGGGGAATTGGCCTTTGTAAGTTCCTCTAAACCCACCTCGTTGGTACTGAGGCTGGTAAGATGGTTTTGATTGTGAGGTGGATGCCTCAGATGTTTGGGCTCTAAATCCACCCCGGTATTGAGGCTTTTGAAATTAACCTCTGCACTGTGTAGTATACAGAGCACCCATGGCTTTAGCAGTGTCTGAGTCCTTTTTCATTTTTTCGATGGCCGTATCAACGTCAGGGCCAAAAAGCTGTTTCTCATTAAGTGGCATGTTAAGAACAGCCTGCTGGATTTCTGGTTGAAACCCTGACGACCGAAGCCATGCGTGTCTCCGAATGGTGACAGCAGTATTCATTGTCCTAGCTGCTGTATCAGCTGAGTCTAGAGCTGACCTAATCTGGTTATTAGTAATAGCCTGCCCTTCCTCGACTATTTGCTGTGCCCTCTTTTGTTGGTCATTTGGGAGATGCTGGATGATATCTTTCATCTCGTTCTAGTGGGCCCTATCATACCTAGCCAGCAGTGCTTGGGAGTTGGCTATTTTCCATTGATTAGCTGCTTGCGATGCCACTCTTACCAGCAGCATTGAATTTCTTGCTTTCCTTGTCTGGTGGTGGTGCATCACCAGACGACTGGGAGCTGGCCCTCTTCCTTGCTGCACTGACAACTACGGAATCAGGAGGTAGCTGTTGGGTAACGAATGCCGGATCAGAGGGAGGAGGCTTATATTTTTTCTCCACTCTGGGAGTGATGACCCTGGCTTTAACTGGCTCTTGAAAAATCTGATGTGCGTGTTTAAACATGCCTGGAAGCGTGGGAAGGGACTGGTAAGTAGTGTGAGTGGAGGATAATGTATTAAAGAGAAAATCATCCTCAAGAGGCTCGGTGTGCATGGCTACGTTGTGGTATGACGCTGTCCTAGCCAAAACCTGAGTGTATGAAGTGCTATCTTCTGGTGGCAATGGTTTTGAAGGATAGCAGTCAGGGCTGTTATCAGAAATGGGATCATCGTAGAGATCCCAGGATTCGACATGGTCTTGTTGTGAATTTGCAGAGTGTACTGGAGACTGTGCAGGTGTAGGGGTAGTAGGTGGCGAGACAGTCAGGGGAGGAGAATGAGGAGGAGACTGATGAGGTGAGAATTGCGGAGGCAGAGTTTTTTGTTTGAGCCTTGGCACTTTATCTGGTGGCTGATCAGTGTCCAATTGTCCTTGAAAGGCTAGCTTCCTCTTAGTTTTCAGAGGAGGTGCAGTTAGGATCTTGCCAGTGTCTTTATGAATATGAATTCTGGCCTGCCTTTCATCAGATTCCTCCATTTGTGTGAGTTCCTCCGAAAATCTATGGCTTTCTTTCGGTTGTTTTGAAAGTCCATGCTCCTCTGTGTAGATGGGTCTTTTCGGCTCCAAAGTCAGTTTTCTCGGGATCGAAAGGCCTGAAGTGGATGTTGACCTCGGTTCCAACAGGGATTTTCGAGGCCTCGACTCAATGGGTCGGTGTTTGCCTGTTTCGGAGCCTGTGCTTCGGCTCCAGTTGGAAGGCTTCAGTGGCGTGGCCTTTCTCGGTGCCGAAGTTGTTGCTTGGTCACCGGAAGTCTTTTGGGGGTGGAGCCATGGCCTTCCGGCAGTGGCGTTCCCGAGGCCTTGTGTTTGAGCTTGGGTTGGACAGGGGCAGGCGTACTCATATGCTGTCCTGCTGTGACCGGTCTGTCCTCCTCGGACTCGTGCTCGGAGTCGGACTCTCGAACGGAGACTGCGGTGTGCATAATCTCCTCTTCCTCCACATCGAGACATTCGGTGCTTCTCGACGCCATTTCCAACCTTCGCGCTCTTCTGTCTTCTAGAGTCTTCTTCGAGCGGAAGGATCTGCAGGTCTCGCAAGTATCCCCTCGATGGTCTGGAGATAGACAAAAGGTTACAGAAGAGATGTTGGTCTGTATATGGGAACTTGGCGTGGCACTGAGGCCAGAAGCGAAATGGGGTCCGATCCAAGAGGCTTCGACGAGGCTTTGGACGGCCCGACCAGGCCCGAGTTGGGCGCGGGTGCCCAGAAGGGCCAGTAAAGAAGTTGGATCCGTTGGTACCGAAGTGTCGATGATAGATGATACGCGATCGATACAATACCGAAGAATTAGAGAGTTTTCAGGACTTTTCCGACTCGAACTACCAGAGCGAAAAGAAACACGTCCAAACCCGATGGCGGAAATAAAACAATCAAAGATGGAGTTGATGCCCATGCGCAATGGAGCTGAAGAGGAGGAGTCACTCGATCCCGTGACTCAAAAAGACTTCTTCGAAAAAAAACACTTGTAACACTCCGAGCCCAACACTAGATGGCAGGACCTATGCATAGCATGTGTATCTGCAGCTACACATGCCATCAAACATAAATATATTTATATATGTATATATATATATATATATATATACACACACACACACACACACACACAAAACAAAAAAACAGAGGTTAAAGGAACTTTATAGTTAAGTGAAACTGTCTGTTAAAACTTACATTTAAAATTACCAAAACCACTGAAATTCACCAGGTATCTCAAGTAACTGTAACTTGTGTCTAAAGAATCTGTAACTCGTGCCTGCCATGCACAGAATACACAGAGTTGTCATCAATTCTCTCATTTCAGATGTTGTAGTGATCTTAGGAATGATATACTCTCACATAGTTTAAGTGCTGTAATATGGGACAAAATTAGCAGTGTGCGGTAAGGGCATAAGGTATAGTTACTTTAGGGTACGAGTTATAGCTACTTAAAATAACTATAACTGGTAAATTTCAGTGGTTTGTCTGTGTTCAAGACAAAATGTTTTAACTGACATTTACACCCAACTATGGCATCCCTTTAGCCCTTGCTATTTCAGTGAATTTCTAAGTTTTTTACATTTTTAATGCCAAATAATATTTTATTACCACACGTAATTCCCACCACAAGCTGTGAATGGGCCTTTGGCCGTGTGTGCTGTTGGCTGCAGGGCCTGGCTTGCAGCCAGGTCCTGCATCCAACCCCTCCTGGGCAACCAATCCCTCCGCTGCACAAGAGCTGTGAACAGCGGTGGGTTAGGGAGCAGGGCCTTATGCACACAAACCTGTGGGCTAGTGCACACAGGTGAATATAAAAGGTGTCATTCTAAGTAAGAGAGACCTACTGACTTTGTCAAAGGGTCAGGACACCAAAATATAAAAAGTGGGCCTACAGACTTTATGGAGTGGTCCAGATATCAACATATATAAAACACTTGCATTCTCTTTGTGACAAAAATCACCAACAATTATAAAGAAATGTATAGTTCATTAATTCACCCAGTGCAATGTTTAATTAAAGAGACTGTCTTAAAAACAATCAATAACGTTTTATTTAAAAAAAGAATGACATTTATTTTTAAGCAAAAAAGTACAGCCACAGAACCAACCACAAGGGGGCTGTGCAACAAAGGTTTCAGCTTCATCTCGGTTGCTTGTAAAAAATATATGGTAAACTCTCCTGGGGTCATGGATTAAAACACCCAGGAGATTTACTGGCTAATTTTAATGTTTTCTCTTCTAGGGGGCACCACCAGCAAAGTAATTTGTTTGAAAAAGCCCTAAGGCATTATGGGGTGCTCCTTGCTAGGAACAGTAAGTAATAAACGAGTGGCTTTTGTCTCATTTGTTATTCATGTTTTGGCTTTTTCTTATTAATATAGGGAAGGGGTGTATCCGGCCTCCCTCCCCGAGCTATTGCTGGCCTAGTGGGCCCCATCTCCAGGGGAATTTTTTTGTTTTTTTGGCGAGTGTGCATGCAGCACACCTTTCCGAGCCCCAAAAGGCTATTGCGACCCGATCACTTGGGGGACAATATTGATCAAAAAGGGGAGTGGGGCATCTGGCCCCCTCCCCCCAAGCCAGAACTGGCCCTGGGGACTCGATCCATTGTGGCCTAACGTGGGTGAGCCGGTCCTACCAGAGACAAACAGTGCACACATAACATTGGGGACAGGCAGAAAGGCCCATCACCCCAATGGTTCCCCTGCATGCACCTATCCTGGATGCAGCGGGAGCCTGTTTTAGTTTTCTTTCTCCTCCTGCTGGGTGGGGATGATCTCGGTTTCCCTAGTTGCAACAGCATGGGCAGGGAAAAATGTGTGCTCCCATCTGGCAGAGACATTTTTGCAGCTCTCTCCCAATTGGAGCATACAAGTGTTCCCTGCCTGTGCTCTCATATGCAGGGAAACAGTGTCTTGGAGGATGGGGTCCTTGGGACCTTTCGTGGCTCAGGGAGGGGGGCCATGCACCCTCCTGCACTTTAATTATGTAACAGGATGCATACCGCCATGCACAGCCTTGTCATCAATTATGTAATTTTAGATTTTTGCAGTCATGTTATCAATGATGTCATATAACATGTCATGAGTGCTGTAATATGGGAGGTAAACATCAGTGCATGGTAAGGGCGCAAGTTATAGTTACTTTAGTACATGAGTCATAGCTACTTGAGCTAACTCTAACTGGTAAATTTCAGTGGTTTAGCTCATTTAAGCAATGTCTTAACTGATGTATAATGGTCCCTTTAACCTTTATTTTTTTGGGGTCAATTTTGAAGGTTTTTAATGTAAGATATTAACTATAACGTCACTTCAATCTTTGTTTATTTTAGTGAATTTCTAGGGTTTTATCATAAAGTAACATTTTGTTAATATAGGTAACGCCATCCCCACGCTGCGTAAGGCCTTCAGGTGTGGCAGCATGGAATTTGCTGCAGGGTCTGGTCTCTGGTTAGGCCCTGCATTTACCTCCTCACATTCAAACAACCATATGCCGTGCAGGGCTTCGGCCAGGCCCCGAGTCCAACCCCCTGCAGGCAAACAACCGCACACTGCGCACACCTGTGAGTCCAACCCTTCGTGAGCAGCCATCCCTGTACAGTGCTCAGCCAAAGGTCCTGTGTGTAATAGGGTTGGCCTTAGAGCTTGTGGCCAGGCCCTGCAGATAAGCAATTGAATGCTGCACAGGGCCTTCTGGCATGTGCAGCATCTGGTTGGTCTCACAGGCAGATTTACTGACTTTGTCAAAGAGTCACAACATCAAAATATAAAAATTGGGCCTTCTGCTGTTATCAAGGGATGAACACATCAATGTATACATTGTAGATCTATCACCTTTCTCCAAAAATTACCAATATTTTTAATCAAATGTATATTTCATACACTCACATAATGTTTAATAATAGTAATTAGTATAAAAATGATTAATAAGCTTTTAATTAAAAAAAAAAATTACAACCAATATCTGTGAGTCTTTATTTTAACATAGTTTTTATGATTGCATTTTGAGGGCTGAAACATTTTAAAAGGAGGACTCAGACATGTTTTTTTTAAAATTTTTATTTTGTTTATAAAACCAACTTGTCTCCAAGTCTCTTTTTCAGCACAGGAAATGTAATCATAAAAATAATCACCCCCTTGAACTTGAGCTGAAGAGCATAGTGCTCCAGTTAAAAGTGTTTTTGAATAATGTGGCACGTTTTCCTAGGGTCATGGATTTAATGATCCAGGAGATGTACTGGTTTTCTTTTATGTTGCTGGGGGGTTTCTGCACTCCCAGCAGCCCCAAAACAATATTAAAAAAGAATGCTTGGTGGTGCCCCTGCTGATCCTAGGGACATCATCAAGCTCCAAACAGAAGTATAAAAAGCTGATTATGGGGCAGTCTTTCAAGGACCAGTGAAGAATAAATGACTGACTCCTGCCATTCATTTATTATCTAATTTTCTTTCTTTTTAAAATATTTTTGTGATGTCCAGATGCCTGCTCGGGCACCCACAGCTTAACTTTTTTGGTGGCTTCAGAGGAGCCACCGGTCCTCCATGGCCCCAGCCAGCTCTCCAGGCAGGAGCCAGC